>NW_004443967.1:16360785-16383976 GCF_000243295.1 Trichechus manatus latirostris
AACCGGAACCAGACAAGGATGCCCTTTATCACCACTCTTATTCAACATTGTGCTGGAGGTCCTAGCCAGAGCAATTAGGCTAGAAAAAGAAATAAAGAGCATGCAAATTGGTAAGGAAGAAGTAAAAGTATCACTATTTGGCGATGATATGATCTTATATACAGAAAACCCCAAAGAATCCACAAGTAAACTGCTGGAACTAATAGATTTCAACAAAATATCAGGATACAAGATAAACATAAAAAAATCAGTTGGATCCCTCTACACCAACAAAGAGAACTTCCGAGAGGAAATCACCAAATCAATACCATTTACAATAGCCCCCAAGAAGATAAAATACTTAGGAATCAATCTAAACAGAGATGTAAAAGATGTATACTATGAAAACTACAAGACACTACTGCAAGAAACCAAAAGAGATCTGCATAAGTGGAAAAACATACCTTGCTCGTGGATAGGAAGACTCAACATTATGAAAATGTCAACTCTACCCAAAGTGATCTACAGATACAATGCAATCCAGATCCAAATTCCACCAGCATTTTTTAATGAGATGGAGAAAGAAATCACCAACTTCATACGGAAAAGGAAGAGGCCCCAGATGAGTAAAGCATTACTCAAGTTGAAGAACAAAGTGGGAGGCCTCACACTACCTGATTTAGAACCTATTATACTACCATGGTAGTCAAAACAGCCTGGTACTGGTACAACAACAGACACATAGACCAATGCAACAGAACTGAGAATCCAGACATAAATCCATCCATCTATGAGCAGTTGATATTCGACAAAGGCCCAACATCTGTTAACTGGGGAAAAGATAGTCTCTTTAACAATTGGTGCTGGCATAAATGGATATCCATCTGCAAAAAATATGAAATAAGACCCATACCACACACCATCTCCAAAACCTAATTCAAAATGGATCAAAGACCTAAATATAAAATCGAAAACGATAAAGATCATGGAAGAAAAAACAGGGATGATGCTAGGAGCTCTAATACATGGCATAAACAGAATACAAAACATTACTAACAATGTACAAACACCAGAAGAGAAACTAGATAACTGGGAGCTCCTAAAAATCAAACACTTATGCTCATCAAAAAACTTCACCAAAAGAGTCAAAAGACAATCCACAGACTGGGAAAAAATTTGTAGCTATGACAAATCTGATCAAAGTTTAATCTCTAAAGTCTATAAGATACTGCAAAACCTCAACAACAAAAAGACAAATAACCCAATTAAAAAATGCATTTCACCAAAGAAGACATTCAGGTGGCTACCAGATACATGAAGAAATGCTTACGATCATTAGCCATTAGAGAAATGCAAATCAAAACTACAATGAGATACCATCTTGCCCGAACAAGGCTAGCATTAATCGAAACAACGCAAAATAATAAATGTTGGAGAGGTTGTGGAGAGACTGGAACACTTATACACTGCTGTTGGGAATGTAAAATGGTACAACCACTTTGGAAATTGATTTGGCACTTCCATAAAAAGCTAGAAATAGAAGTACCATATAATCCAGCAATCCCATTCCTTGTAATATATCCAGAGAAATAAGAGCCATCACATGAATAGATACATGCGCACCCGTGTTCATTGCAGCACCGTTCACAATAGAAAAAAGATGGGAACAACTTAGGTGCCCTTCAACAGACGAATGGCTAAACAAATTATGGTATATTCACACAATGGAATACTACGAAATGATAAAGAACAACGACGAATCTTCGACACATTTCATAACATGGATGAATTGAAAGGCATTATGCTGAGTGAAATTAGTCAGTCACAAAACTACAAATATTGTATGAGACCACTATTATAAGAACTCAAGAAAAGGTTTAAACACAGAAGAAAATATTCTTTGATGGTTACGAGGGTGGGGAGGGAGGGAGAGGGGTACTCACTATCTAGATAGTAGATAAGAATTATCTTAGGTGAAGGGAAGGACAACATACAATACAGGGGAAGTCAGCACAACTGGACTAAACCAAAGCTAAGACATTTCCTGAATACAACCAAACACTTCGAGGGACAGAGCAACAGGGGCAGGGGTCTGGGGACCATGGTTTCAGGGTACATCTTGGTCAACTGGCATAACAAAGTTTAAGAAAATGTTCTGCATCCTACTTTGGTGAGTGGCGTCTGGGATCTTAAAGGCTAGTGAGCAGCCATCTAAGAAGCATCAATTGGTTCCAACCCACCTGGAGTAAAGGAGAATGAAGAACACCAAAGACACAAGGAAAATATTAGCCCAGGAGACAGAAAGGGCCACATAAACCAGAGACTCCATCAGCCTGAGACCAGAAGAACTAGATGGTGCCTGGCCACCACCAATGACCGCCCTGACAGGGAACACAACAGAGAGTCCCTGACAGAGCAGGAGAAAAGTGGGGTGCAGAACTCAAATTCTAGTAAAAAGACCAGACTTAATGGTCTGACTGAGACTGGAGGGACCCCGGAAGACATGGCCCCCGGACTCTTGGTTAGCCCAGAACGGAAACCGTTCACGAAGCCAACTCATCAGACAAAGATTAGACTGGAGTATGGGACATAAAATGATACTCGTGAAGAGAATGCTTCTTAGCTCAAGTGGAGACATGAGACTAAACAGGCAGCTCCTGTCCAGAGGCAAGATGAGAAGGCAGAGAGGGTCAGGAGCTGGTTCAACGGACACAAGAAATCCGGGGTGGAGAGGAGGAGTGTGCTGTCACATTATAGGAAGAGCAGCTAGGGTCACATAGAAATAGGTGTATAAATTTTTGTATGAGAAACTGACTTGAACTGTAAACTTTCACTTAAAGCACAACGAAAAAATAAAATAAAAAATGTCCCCTTGGGTATGGGCCGACTCTGCAGCCATCAATCTTCACAGGGCAGAGTACCTTCTCCAAGGTCCCCCACTCTGGAGCAAGGTTAGTGTAGCCCTGGGAATTTCTTTGCTAATTCTTTCCTGCTTAACTTAAGGAGCCCTGATGGCACAGTGGTTAAAGTGATCAGCTGCTAACTGGAAGGTCAGTGGTTTAAAACTACCAGTGGCTCTGCAGGAGAAAGATGTGGTATTCTGCTGCCGTAGAGATGTACAGCCCTGGAAACCCAATAGGGTGGCTATGAGTCAGAATCGACTCGATGGCAGTGGGATTTTTTTGGTTTTAACTAGTACTCACTACTATCACACACATCAAAAAAACTGCAAGACCTTGAGTCTCTTCCAAAGGAAAGATGCTTAGATAATTTAGAAGTTAGAAAACAAGACCTAAGAGGAAAATTTGATGAAATTAGGACTGTTTAACCCAGAGAAGGAAAAGGCTGCAATATGGTTCACTAATCCTGGTAAGTTTATTAAAAGTGATTTTATGTAAGATCCTTACCATCTGGCCTCCCTCTCCAGAGCACCGAAAGGAAATGATTTTCAATTGCATCAGGAAGGAGTTAGGTTAGAAAAGAAGCAAGAATTTCCACATGTTTAAGGTTATTAGATGCTGGCCGCTGTGAGAGGTGAGACCACCACCCTTTCGGGAATAATTTAGGAGAGGACAAGGATTTTCCAGCTTGTTTTAGGAGCAGTCTGAAGAGGAGGAAATCGGATGAGTAAAATGATCTCTTTGAAATGCCTTTGCTGTTTGTGGTACTGGAAACCCTGGTGGCATAGTTGTTAAGAGTTTGGCCACTAACCAAAAGGTCGGCAGTTCGAATCCACCAGGCGCTCCTTTGTCATACTGAAAGTGCCCCGGAAGCAAACATAATCTCTATGCTTCCGAAAGGAGTCCCTGGCTGGTTCAAATGGTTAAGTGCTGGACTATTAATTGAAATGTTGGCAGTTCAAAATCACCCAGAGGTGCCTTGGAAGAAAGGCCTGGTGAATCAGTCAGAACTGAGTGGATGACAACAGGCTTCCAAAACACTCTAATTGTCTAATTTACATATACTCTCCCTAGAGGCAGAAACGGGAGTTGAAAAATGTGTAAACTTCTCAGCAAAGATCTGGCTCTAGTCTTGCCTCTGTTTCGGGAAAGTCTTGGGAGCTGTCATGGGATCCACGCCCCAGTGTCCTGTCTGAAGCCAGCCGTCCTAGCGGAGGAAAGCTCTGAGGAACCACGTGCTCTACGCACCAGCTGTCATTTTCATCTCTCCAGCCTCCCCTCCCCCTCCATCTGGATATGGAACCTGCCCTCCTAATTGCAGGGGACAGCGCATGGCCCAGGTTGGACCAATGCTAGAACTCTGCCCCCTTGTCTCCATGACTGGTCCAGAGGTGGGTGTGTAACCCAAGGTAGGCCAATCAGAGAACTTTCCCCAGCTTTCTACCTGAAGTTGTAGAGGGAAAGATCTGTTTGCTTCTCCAATGATGGGCATCCATAGCTGCCTGAAATCACGTTCCCACTACCTAAGGAAAGCTATTTGCACAAGAATTCAAGAAACCATGAGAGACTGAGAGGATAGATGGAGAGAAACCTCCTGTCAAGGACTGAATTGTGTCCCCCCAAAATATCTGTCAACTTGGCTGGGTCATGATTCCCAGTATCATATGATTGTGCACCATTTTGTAATCTGATGTGATTTCCCTATGTGTTGTAAACTCTACCACTATGATGTAACAAGAGATGGATTATTGGCAATTATACTGATGAGGTCTACAAGATTAGGTAAGTGTCTTAAGTCAATCTCTTTTGAGATATAAAAGACAGAAGTGAGCAGAGACACATGGGAACCTCATACCAACAAGAAAGCAGTGCTGGGAGCAGAGCGCATCCTTTGGACCTGAGGTTCCTGTGCAGAGAAGCTCCCAGACCAAGGGAAGACTGATGACATGGACCTTCCTCCAGAGCCTACAAAGAAAGTTGTCCTCTGGAGCTGAGGCACTGGATTTGGACTTGTAACCTACTAGACTGTGAGAGAATAAATTTCTCTTTGTTGAAGCTATCCACTTGTGGTATTTCTGTCACAGTAGCACTAGATGACTAAGACAGCCCCCATGCCTTCCAGCTCTTGGATTCAGCTAGCCCTCAGGTGACCCCACGCAGTTTGGTTTTCTGAGTCAATAGAATATTCTTTTTCCTTTTTGCTTAACCTAAATCAAATTGAGTTTCAGTCATTTGCAACCCAAAACTCCTCCTGATTAATATGGGGTAGGAAATGAGGCCCTGAGGATGTGGGTGCCAGCAAGACGGAAGACCATAGAAATACACGGCTAGGCTATTCTGCATTTAGAACATGACAGCAATATCTATCCACACCTCAGAGGAACAGAAGAGAGAAAGGGGCAGGTAAAGTAGGGAGAAGAGATGATCCAGATGATCCAGGCAGGGTGCTGTTCAGGGTGTATCGATGGAGGGTCCAAGTGGCCTTTAAGACCAGCAACATGAGATGTGTGATTTTAGAATGTTTGCTGTGTCCTGTGCAAAGTGACTACTCCCTATAACCATAAACTTTCAAGCAAAGTTCTCCTACATAGAACCGGCTTCTATTCCTGGCAGCTGGAAGGTGGGTGATGGGCCACAGAGAAGAGGAGGCACAAGGCCACAGCTGGTATCACC
This sequence comes from Trichechus manatus latirostris, assembly GCF_000243295.1. NCBI lineage: Eukaryota > Metazoa > Chordata > Mammalia > Sirenia > Trichechidae > Trichechus > Trichechus manatus. The sequence goes on from NW_004443967.1 coordinate 16,366,338, forward strand.
ACAGAGTGGAGATAAAGGACAACCACAGGAGGCAGAGTACAGAACAAGAATTCTTCCAGGCAGGAAATCAAGAGTTCTGGTCTGGCTTCCTCATGAGAAGGTAAACCATGGGCCATCTGCAGAAACCAACACAACGGGTGGGCTTTCTATTTCCAGAGGGCTCCTTCTTCATCCCTATAGTTTTCCCTTTTAAAATTTTAATTTTAATTAGTTAAAATTAAATTTAAAACAATTCAATTGGTCAGTTGCATTAGTCTTAATTCATGGACTTGATAACCACATGTAGCTAATGGCTACCATATTGAACAGCACGGATATAGAATGTTTCCATCATAGCAGAAAGTTCTATTGGATGGGGGTGCTAAAAGTACATTTATTCAGTGGCTCTTTAACGTCTGTGGTCATAGTCCCTTCAATGGATTATTTTTCCAGAGAAATGCACATAATTGAGGCATACAAAAAAATTGGAGCACAAAATGCCAGGCTCTATTGACCACTGTAAGCAACCCTCTAGGAGTTAAGAACCTCACATTTCATGTAAACTCAAGAGTCTACAAGTACCCACCAATAATAGCTGAATCTGGTCTTTTTGCATTTCGCGTGGCGCATTTTTAACCAAAGGATGTGCAGCAACAGAAAGGGATTTCATCAAGTATTTCAGAGAGCTGAGGAGAAGCCAGCGTCAAATGGGAATTTTGAGCAGGACAGCGTCAGTAAAGCAAACACAATTATTGTACCTAAACTGTGGGGATGGAAGGAAGCAGCTTCCAGAATGAAATTGATCTGGGCTAGAATTACTGAGAGCACTGTTTTAAGGAACAAGTTACCTTTTTAACATGCTAAGCTCATTCCAAAACTATTTTACCATTGCATTTTAACAAAGAAGATTTAATGTGAGAGAAGCTAAACTTCCATTAAGTCATTTCAAACACCCACGATTCATATTTACTAATAATGATGATTTCCAAAAGCTCATTCCTGCAATCAAGAGCGGGCGGCACAGCAGGCAAAAACTGTGCATGGAGCCATCTCCATGAATAATTGCCTGTCAACGTGGCTGATTACAGAGGAACAGCAAGCCTACAAGACAATGCTTTGGTCTGCTGTTTAATCTGAAGACAGAATGCAGAAAACTGGGCTTGAAGAAAATGCTTTTAGAATTTCAGGTTTACGTGAAATTGGAGGGTCTTAACCAAATATACCATGAGCTGCCAAAAGAATGAACAAATCAATCTTGGGAGAAATACAACCAGAATGCTCCTTAAAAGTGAGGATGGCAAGACTTCAACATGCTTACTTTGGACACGTTGTCAGGAAAGACCAACCGCTAGAAAAGAACATCATGTTTGGTAAAAGAGAGGGTCTACAAAAATGAGGGAAACCCTCAATGAGCTGGATTGATAGAAGTGTGAGAAAATACATTTCTGCCCTTTAAAGCCACTCACTTCGTGGCATTTTGTTGTTTTGTATTTTGTTACTATAGCCCTAGTAGACTAAGCTCCTTGGCTTGTGCATCACTGCAAACCTCTGCCTGTATCTTCACACGGTCTTCTTCCCTGTCCATGTCCTCTGTCTGTGTATCCAAATCTCCCTCTCCTTTCTCTCATAAGGTTTAGGGCTCACTCTAATCCATATGACCTCACTTAACTTGTTTACATCTGCAAAGACCCTATTTCCAAATAAGGTCTCATTCACGGGTGCCAGGAATTAGGACTTGAACATATCTTTTAGAGGGGGGGCACAATTCAACCCAGTACAGACCCCAACCATCGGTGGGGCAGAAGCCCTTTCCCCACATGGAGCATACAAGACCAGGTGTAGCTTTACCCCTTACTATCTTTAATTTCATGTACGTGTGGGTTTCCATGATGGTGCTATTACCATAAGGTTGAGTGTCCTATTCATGGCAATGAGAGTGGTGCCTGGCCAATGTCCACTTTTACTGAGTCCTTAACGTTCAGGAGTGACTTCCTTTCATTAGCCATAGGGCATGCTCTTGAGCAAAGACGTGGAGTCTCCTTTTTCTGTGGTCCATGAGTCAGATGGCTGAGCACTGGACACATGGACAAATGTGATGACATAGAATCAAAGAAATTAGATGTCTTAGGCTGGATTCTCTAGAGAAGCAAAACCAGTAAAGCATATAAATATACATATATAGAGATTTATATCAAGGAAATGGCTCACGCAGTTGTAGGAGCTGGAAGGTCCCAAGTCCCTGGGTCAGGCTGGAGGCTTCTCCTGATTCATGGAGCTGCAGGAACTGATGAACCCAGGATCCACAAGTCAGACAGCAGGCCTCTGGCTCACAGACTGCAAAGACTGACGAATCCCAAGATCAGCAGGCAAGACGGCAGGTAGGCTGCTAGCTCAAGTCCCAAGAACCGGAAGTCAGATGAACAGGAGCCAGCTGCAGGATCCAGTTTGAACAAAAGCCCACCAGTCTTGCCAGAAAGTCCGTCTATATTAGATGCAGGTCACACCCCCCAGGAAACTCCCTTTCAACTGATTGGCTACTCACAGCACATCCCATCATGCAGGTGATGACATTATATCAAATCTTATCATGGAGGTGATTACAACATCATACAACTGCCAAACTATATCATAACTGCCAAACCACTGAGAATCATGGCCTAGCCACGATGACACACAATGTTAATGATCACACTGGATTTTATTCTACATGCCTCTTGTTATAGGTGACATCAGATGAGTTACTTCACCTTTTGAACCTTAGATTCCTTATTAACTACATGTGAATGGTAATTCCTACTTTATAGGGTTGTTTTAATCATTAAATAATACATGCATTGAGCACTTAGTAGATAATTAATAAATGTTAACTTTCCTAATCTTTCTCCTCTTTGGACTATTTTCCTTCCATTTTTTTTCCCATACACATTTCCTTAAAATTGGGGCTTTATACTATAAAAATAATTTTCATTTAATATAAAAATGCAGACAAGTATGAAAAGGAAATGCTAATGTCTGTAATTTCTCCACCCAAACATACTCAGTACTTAAATTTTGGTGTGTTTCCTTACAGTCTTTGTAAATACATATATTTACACACACTATTTCTGCAAAATTGCTTTCATTCTGCAAATATTTGTTTTGTAACCCACTTTCACTTAACAAGATAGTATATTTTCATGTGTATTTAAACGGTCTTCTAAAGCATGGTTTATAATGGCTGCAGAGTAATCCATCATGGATACAGCATAATTTCTTCAATTAGTCCCTCTTGTCAGCCATTTGGCTGCTCCCATTTTTTTACTATTTTAAACAGTTTTGTGAGAAATATCCCTATAGATAAAACTTTATGCACCTCTCTGGTTATTCCTTTTAGAGAAGTTATAAGAAGTAGAATTACTTAAGTCTGCCCTCTAAATGATTATTTCATGCTTTTTTCTTCTCTCTTCAAACCTCCACCACCCCCTTGCCTCCTCCTCATTCTCAGCTAATGATCTTCCTTGAGAGAAGACATCAGAAGAGAACTCTTTCATCTTTCCATGGGCAACCAGCTTCAGCAACCTACATCCACTGGACCCATAGACTACTTTGCTTCCTCCTCTTACAGTCTAAGATAAGCTTTCCACTTTGATATGCACCCAACTTCTCTTGCCTACTCAAGGATGCTGCTCCTATAATTCTCCCTTTTCTCTCCTGCATCTTCACTGTTTTCCTCTCTCCTAGATCTGAATCATCCCCATCACCACACAAACATGCAGATTTATCTCCTATATTATTTCCTACTGCTACTAACTAACAAATTTAGTGGCTTAAAACAACACAAATTTATTGGTGCACAGCTCTGGAAGTCAGAAGTCCAGAATGGGTCTTAGAGGGCTCAAATCAAATTATCTGCAGGGGTGCGTTTCTTCCAGAGGCTCTAGGAGATAATCCTTTCTTTGTCTTTTCCAGCTTCTAGAGGCCACCCACAATCCTTGGCTCATGGCCCCTTCCTCCATTCTCAAACTTAGCAGCATAACATCTTTAAATCTCTCTCTGATTCGATCCTCCGGCCTCCCTTTCATAAGTGATTACATTGAGCCCACCCAGATGCTCCATGATACCATCGCCATCTCAGTATCCTTAACGTAATCACATCAGCAATGTCCTTTTTTGCCATTTAAGGTAAAATATTCACAGGGTCTGGTGACTAGGATGGGACATCTTTGGGGCCCATTATTCTACCTACCACATCTCTCATCTTATTCCCTCTTGAGCCCATTCCAGGTGGGCTTTTACCACATAGTGTCCTGTTTTTGCCAAAGTCACCAACAATCTCCATGATGCCACATCCAATGGTCAAGTCTCAGTTCTGATACGACCTGAAATCTGTACTTCCTCCTATTTTGTTGGCTGCTCCTTCTCAATCTCTCTCACTAAATCTTCCCCCTTCCCCTTGGTCAGTACATGTGTTGTTATCTCAGGACTCACTTTTTACCTGCACTGACTTGCTGAGTGACTCATTTGGTCCTATAGCTTTAAATACTGCCCATTTACTGGGCAACAACTTGTTCTGTTATACACAAGGTCACTATGAGTCAGAGCCATTGCAAGCACACCTAACAACAACAACTGATGGTGCTTGCTATGAATTGAATTGTGTCCCCAGAAATGTTGTGCTGAAGTTCTAACCCCTGTGTCTGCAAATGTGATCCTGTCTGGAAAATGGGGTTTACTTTTGTCACATTAATGAGGTCATACCCCAGTAGGTTGAGTAATCAATCCTAATCCCTTGACTGGTGTTTTATAAAAAGAGAAAACAGACACACACACAGGGAAAGACACCACGTGAAGATGGAGGCAGATGCATCTACAAGCCCAGGACTCTAAGGATTTCTGGCAGCTACTAGAAGCTGAATTGTTCTAATTAGAACAAGTCCACAAGAGACAAAGTATGACCTGGAGTATAGCCCACCTGAATTTGGAGATCGTCTCAGAAACAGATTTGATGTGCTGAACACTAAGGACTGGAGACCAGATGAGTTGTGGAATTACATCAAGGACATCAGACATGAAGAAAGCAAGAGGTCATTCAAAAGACAACTAAGAAAGAAAAGACCAAAATGGATGTCAGAAGAGACTCTGAAACTTGCTTCTGAATGTCGAGTAGCTAAAGCAAAAGGAAGAAAAGATGAAGTGAAAAACTGAACAGAAGATTTCAAAAGGCAGCTGGAGAAGACAAAGTCAAGTATTATAATGACATGTGCAAAGAGCAGGAGATAGAAAACCAAAAGGCAAGAACATGCTCAGCATTTCTCAAACTGAAAGAACTGAAGAAAAAATTCAAGCCTCGAGTTGCAATACTGAAGGATTCTACGGGGAAAATATTAAATGACGCAGGAAGTATCAAAAGAAGATGGAAGGAATACACAGAGTCACTATACCAAAAAGAATTGGTCGATGTTCAGCCATTTCAAGAGGTAGCATATGATCAGGAACCAATGGTACTGAAGGAAGAAGTCCAAGCTGCACTGAAGGCATTGGTGAAAAACAAGGCTCCAGGAATTTAAGGAACATCAGTTGAGATGTTTCAACAAACGGATGCAGCACTGGAAGTGCTCACTTGTCTATGCCAAGAAATTTGGAAGACAGCTACCTGACCAACCGACTGGAAGAGATCCATATTTATGCCTATTCCCAAGAAAGGTGATCCAACTGAATGTGGAAATTATCGAACAATATCATTAATATCACACGCAAGTAAATGCTGCAGATCATTCAAAAGCAGCTGCAGCAGTATATTGACAAGAAACTGCTAGAAATTCAGGCCAGATTCAGATGAGGACGTGGAACCAGGGATATCATTGTTGATGGCAGATGGATCTTGGCTGAAAGCTGAGAATTCCAGAATGATGTTTACCTGTGTTTTATTGATTATGCAAAGGCATTTGACTGTGTGGATCATAACAAATTATGGATAACATTGCTAAGAATGGGAATTCCAGAACACTTAATTGTGCTCATGAGGAACCTGTACATAGACCAAGAGGCAGTTGTTTGGACAGAACAAGGGGATACCGTGTGGTTTAAAGTCAGGAAAGATGTGCATCAGGGTTGTATCCTTTCACCATACTTGTTCAATCTCTATGCTGACCAAATAATCTGAGAAGCTGGACTATATGAAGAAGAATGCAGCATCAGGATTGGAGGAAGACTCATAAAAACCTGCGTTATGCAGATGACACAACCTTGCTTGCTGAAAGTGAAGAGGACTTGAAGCACTTACTGATGAAGATCAAAGACCACAGACTTCAGTATGGATTATACCTCAACGTAAAGAAACCAGAAATCTTCAATAAGCAACATGATAAACGGAGAAAAGATTGAAGTTGTCAAGGATTTCATTTTACTTGGATCCACAATCAACACCCATGGAAGCAGCAGTTAAGAAATCAAAAGACGCATTGCATTGGGCAAATCGGCTGCAAAAGATGTCTTTAAAGTGTTGAAGAGTAAAGATGTCACCTTGAAGACTAATGTGCGCCTTACCCAAGCCATGGTATTTTCATTTGCATCATATACATGCGAAAGCTGGACAATGAATAAGGAAGACTGAAGAACTGACACCTTTGAATTATGGTGTTGGCAAAGAATATTGAATATACCATGGACTGCCAAAAGAATGAACAAATCTGTCTTGGAAGAAGTACAACCAGAATTCGCCTTAGAAGCAAGGATGGTGAAACTACGTCTTACATACTTTGGGCATGTTGTCAGGAGGGATCATTCCCTGGAAAAGGACATCATGCTTGGTAAAGTAGAGGGTCAGCAAAAAAGAGGAAGACCCTCAAGGTGATGGATTGACACAGTGGCTGCAACCATGAGCTCAAGCACAACAACAATGGTGAAGATGGCGCAGAACCGGGCAGCGTTTCGTTCGGTGGTACACAGCATCACTATGAGTCGGAACCGACTCAGCGGCACCTAACAACAACAACAACAACTAGAAGCCGAGAGAAACAAAGAAGGACCTTCTCCCTGAATGGAGATTTCTAGCATCAAGAACTGTTACGAAAATAAATTTGTTCTTTAAAGCCAATAATTTGTGGTATTTTTGTTATGGGAGCCCTAGGTAACTATAGGAGCCCTGGTGGCGCAGTGGTTAAAGAGCTCAGCTGCAAACCAAAAGGTCAGCAGTTCTAATCCAACAGCTGCTCCTTGGAAAACCTATGGGGCCGTTCTACTCTGTCCTGTAGGATCAATGAGTCAGAATCCACTCGATGGCAATGGTTTGTTTTGTTTGTCTGCTTGTTTTAAGCTAACTATAACAGTGCTCAAATCTGTACAGTAGTCCCCCCTTATTCTTGGTTTCTCTTTCCACAGTTCAGTTACCAGCAGTCAACGGTGGTCCGAAAATAGTAGCCTAGTGCTACGTCACAATGCTTACGTCATTCACCTCACTTCACTTCACGTAATTTTTATTACAGAATATTGTTATAATTGTTCAATTTCATTATTAGTTATTCTTGTTAATATTTTACTATACCTAATTTACAAATTAAACTTTATCATAGGTATGTATATAGGAAAAAATATATATAGGGTTTGCTACTATCCATAGTTTCAGGCACCCACTGGGGGTCTCGGAACGTATTCCCCACAGATAAGGGAGGACTTCCGCATTTCCAGCCCTGACCTCTCCTCTGAACTTCTGCACTCCTTGGTACAATTGCCCGTTCAACCTCTCCACTTGGATTCTAACAGAACTTCTAATTTGACATGTCCAAAATAGAACTCATGGTTCCTGCTCCCTCCCTCTACCCCTACCTGTTCAACGTGCTAGTCCCATCTCAGTAAATGGCATGGTACACCCAGATGCTCAGGCAAAAGCACAGATTCATCTTGACTCTGCTCTTTCTCTCAACACCAACACCCAACCCATCAACAAGTCTTCTGGGTGCTGCCTTTAAAACGTATCCCAAATCTGGCTACTTCTATCCGCGCAACACTGTTCACCACTGCCGTCTCTTTCCTGGAGGACAGCAAGTCCCTGCAAATTCCCTTGATGACTGATCTCTCCCTGCTTCTATTCCTGCCCCCTACAGTCTGTTTTCTACACCGAAACTAGAAAGATCTTCAAAATTTTAAACCAGATCATGTCACTCCCTGCTCAAACCCTCCAAAGAGAGTGTGTACAAGAGCAGGATTGTAAGAGATCAAAACTATTCAAGAAGGAAAGTGGGACTTTGTTGATGAACAATGAAAACATAGAAAACTCAACGTATTGGTAGTCCTGGTGGGGTTTTGCAGGAAATGAGCTAGAAGACAGATGGTGCTGGCCAGAGGCTAGAACAGAGATACTGGGGAGGTACAATTGTTGGTCCAGGACAGTGGCTCTGAGCCCTGGCTGCACTTCAGGAACAGCTGGAGAGATTTGGGACAATGCTGATTCTGGGCCCCTCCCCAGATTACATAAATCAGTCTCTGGGAGTGGGGCCCCAGCATGAGCACTTTTTTAAAGCTCTCCAAATGATTCTACTATGCCATCTGAGACCCACTGGTTGGGATATGTTATGGATTGAATTGTGTCCCCCAGTACGTGTTGTAAATCCTAACCCTTATACTTGTGGATGTAATCTTACTTGGGAACAGGGTTTTCTTCGTTATGTTAATAAGGCCATACCAGCATAAGGTGTGTCTTGAGCCAATCACTTTGAAATATAAAACCATCAGATTAGGCACAGAAGCAAGCAGAGATGGGGGAAGATAGATGACAGACACGTGAAGATTGCCAAGGAGCCAACAAACAGAAGCTGAAAGAAAGACGGATCTTTCCTCAGAGCTGACAGAAAGAGTCCCTTCCCCTAGAGCCAGCACCCTGAATTTGGACTTCTAGCCTCCCAAACTGTGAGAAAATAAATTTCTGTTCATTAAAGCCACCCACTTGTGGTATTTCTGTTATAGCAGCACTAGGTGACTAAGACAGGGTATGAACAAAGGAGTGTGTGGATGAGGTGAGAAGAAGAAAAATTACCCGATGAGATAAATTGTTAAAGGAACAGTGACATCTTACTCTGAATGTTTTCTTTCAGAAGTTCTCTACGGACACACACAGTGACCTGAAGGAAAAGTTGGCAGGTGTTATTACTAACGTCCCTTATTACAGGTGATGATTCAGCCCAACACAGAGAGAGAGGTTCAGCGATTTGTCTAAGGCCAACGACTTGTGGAATGACATACCTGCAGAGTAAAAGGGAGAATAGCAGCATATTTAACGCTGACCTTGATAGAATTTATAAGTGCATAGATTTGGGGGGGGGGTGGTCTTCAAGGATTCTTAAAAGTTATCCATGTAACAAATAAAGACGCTGAGATTCAGGGGGCTGAAGTAACTCATCACAGAGCTGTTACAGTCAGACTCCATTCCAATTCTTGGTAATTCTTACAAGTGTGGAAGGTAGGAAGTTACGTTATCCTGAGCAGCTACAGCAAAATTCTGTCAGCAACATAGTGGGATTTTGTGCTGCACCCTCCTCTGGGTTCACATCAGCTTTGTAGTAGCCCAGTAGGCCATGCACTGGGTTAGGTCTCTGTGACTGATGAGCAGCACCTCCACTGAGACCCAGAAAAATTTCAGTGGTCGACTCCTGAGAGATGTGGCATCTAATTATAAAGGTTCACTCATGGGAGGTAAGGCATCTAACTATGACCTTCAAATAAGGGTGTCCTGTGGCTTGGAGCCCTCTCTGTGGCAAAAGTGCTCTGTCATAATCCCAATCTGCTATCCAGCTTCAGCTCCCTTACTCTGAACCACCCGAGTCCCTGCAACATAGAACCCTGCGCCACCCCCAAGCCTGCCATGTTATCATGGTTTGATGCCTTTACACATGTTGTTCCTATTCCCTAGGAGCCCTGGTGGTGCAGTGGTTAAAGCATTCGGCTGCTAACCGAAAGGTTTGCAGTTCAAACCCACCAGCAGCTCTGTAGGAGAAAGATGTGGCAGTCTGCTTCCATAAAGATTACAGCCTTGGAAACCCTATGGAGCCGTCCTACTCTGTTCTCTAGGATCACAATGAATCAGAAACGACTCGACGGCGACAGGTTTGGATTTGGTTTCCTGTTCCCTATCCCTGCTTCCCCAGCTCTGCCAGTGAAGCCCTGCTTCTTCAAGACCCATCTTGAAAACCTCATCCTCTGCAAAGGCTTCTTTGAGCCCTCTCTTAGTCCTCCAGGGCTGCCATAACAAAATACCACACACCGGGCATCTTTAAACAACAGAAACCTACAGTTGCACAGTTCTGGAAGCTGGTAGTCTGAATCCAGGGTGTCAGCAGGACCATGTTCCTTCTCTCTGAAGGCTCTCAGGGAAGATCCTCTCTTTCTCTCTCAGTTTCTGGTAGCCCGAGGTGTTCCCGTGCTTGCAGCTGCAGTACCACGTGGGGCTCTTCTCTCTGTCTGTGTGTCTCTTCTCTTTTGTAGGACACCATTCAGATGGGATTAGGACCCACCCTGCTCCAGTTGGAGCCCTGGTGGCGCAGTGGTTAAGAGTTCAGCCACTGAGCAAAAGGTCAGCAGTTGAAATCCACCACCTTCTCCTTGGAAACCCTATGGGTCATCTCTACTCTGTCCTATAGGGTCGTTATGAGATGGAATCTACTCAACAGCACTTAACAACAACAACTGCTACTCCGGTTTGACCTCGTGTTAACTAATAACATCTCCTGAGACCTTATTTCCAAATAAGGGCACATTCACAGGCACTAGGCGTTAGGACTTGAACATAAATGGTGGGGGCCACAATTCAATTCATAGCTAGTCCCAACATGGAGTGAGCCACACCCTCCTCTGTGCCTGCCCATAGCCCTCTGGACACACTTCTATTGCTGCACTGAACACAGTCATCATGCAACTACTCTCTGCAGTACTTTCTTCTGCAGCTAACTGTGGGCCTCTTGAGGAGAGGATGACCTGATTCTTATTGGCTTCTGTAGCCATAGCCCCCTACAGAGATCCCAGCACATGGAAAGGCATCACCAAGTCTTTACTTATCTATTAGGTCCCCAAGTAGGATGTCACAATGGCGTGTCAAGGCTTCCCTGGCTCTTCAGCGTGATCTTAGGTCCATGAAGACTCAACTTGATGCCTCCCCCATTGACAGGTCATTTATAAAGAACTGGCTTAACAGACTGAACACTTTCCCCTTGAAAAATGGAGATGAATAAGAAAATATTGAGCATCCTGGAGCAATCGGATGACTTACAGAGCAATTGGATGATTTACAGTAACATTAGCCAAGCCCAGCCCAGCTCCACTTTGCATCGTTGGCATCTAATTCACTTCCCCGGCCTTCCCTTATCAGAAGCTGCAATCTACCAGCCTATAAATATTGTGGGAGCATATGACGGGAGTATCAGGGATGTCAGCCATGGTGAAAAAGGTGTCTGCTGAAGAAGCTTGAGGGTGTGGCCATCGTGAAGAATGGACTGGAGACAAATGTGGCAAGCGTTAATTACAGAGCTGGCTGTGGGATGGAGGACCAGGGCAGCCTTGGAGGGCAGAGGGAAACAGAAGGGGCTGAAGAGCTGCTGAGGCCAGAACCCATCCCTGGGCTTCCCTCCTCCTCTCTCTCCCCCTTCTCCTCCTCTTGAGCACTGGACAGCTCTTTGCCGTTCTTGGTGCTTGTGCTTTGGGCTGGGTATAAAGGGACCTGGTGGCACGAACTGTTAAGCACTTGGCTGCTGTCATGGATTCAATTGTGTCCCCCAAAACTATGTGTCATCTCGGTTAGGCCATGATTCCCACTATTGTGTGGCTGTCCTCCATTTTGTGATTGATGTAATTTTCCTATGTGTTGTAAATCCTAATCTCTGCCTGTGTTTAATGAGGCAATATTAGATTATGTTAAGGAGGATTAGGGTGCGACACAACACCCTTGCTCAGGTCGAATCCCTGATCCAATGTAAGTGGAGTTTCCCTGGGGTGTGGCCTGCACCACCTTTTATTTTACAAGAGATAAAAGGAGAGGGAAAGAAGCAGGGTGGGGAACCTCACACCACCTAGAAAACAGCGCCGGGAGCAGAGCATGTCCTTTGGACCTGGGGTTCCTTCGTGGAGAAGCTCCTAGTCCAGGCGAAGATTGATGAGAAGGACCTTCCTCCAGAGCTGACAGAGAGAAGAAAGCCTTCCCCTGGAGCTGATGCCTTGAATTTGGACTTCTAGCCTACTAGATTGTGAAAATATAAATTTCTCTTTGTTAAAGCCATCCACTTGTAATATTTCTGTTATAGCAGCACTAGATAACTAAGACAGCTGCTAACTGAAAGTTTGGTGGTTCAAACCCACCTAGCAGCTCCATGTAAGAAAAAACCTGGTGATCTGCTCCAGTAAAGATCACAGCCAAGAAAATCCTATGGGGCAGTTCTGCTCTGTCTCTCACTGGCTAAAATCCATCTAAAAGCACCTAAAAACAACATTGAGGATACCACTTGAGTCTCAACACAAGTCCCAGCCCATGTTCATAGTTGCCCAGTCCTGATGCTACCTCCTTTCCACTCCCACAGTCAGTCTCTAGTCTTGGCTGGTGGTGGGATACAAAGAACTGGCTGGATGGGGCAAGTGACCCAAAGAGGGGCGAGTGATAAACCCAGAAATGTGTCAGCAGAGGGATAATCAAGTGGGAACTGGATGAAGGTTTGGAGTTGATTCTAAATGAGTATCTCAGAGCCGAGGTGACCCAGATGGTCTTTCTTGTGCCACAGAAGACCACCAGGGGCAATGAGACTTTAAAAGGTATCTGAAAGCAAAGCAGCATGGCAAGCACAGGGCTAAATGGCTTCACTAATAAAAATAACAATAATAACTTACATTGACTGAACACTTATTCAATGTCAAGCACTGTGCTGAGCATTTTTAAAGGGACTATCTCATTTAACCCACCAATAACTCTATACAGCATATTCCATTGTCTCTATTTTTCTATTAAGCACACAAGGCCCAGAGAGGACAGGAAATCTGCTCAAGGACCTGGGTGACGTCTGGATAAGGACAAATGTGGAGGGGGTGTGTTGCTAGAGAGGACCTTCATGAAACAAGATGAAGAACTGCCACCCTGGTGATGGGGAGTCGTGGAAACCCATGGAAGTCATCACCGGGAATGTGCCAGCAGTTGTCATCACCAAGAGGTGGCTGATCAGAAGCCAGAACTAATATATGACTGTTACACATTGCACTGGTAGCCCAGTGGTTAAGCACTCAGCTGCCAACTGAAGTGTCAATGGTTCAAACCCACCAGCTGCGACTCGGGAGAAAGATGAGGCAGTCTGCTTCTGTAAAGATTACAGCCTTGGACACTCTGTGGGGCAGTTCTACCCTGTCCTATAGAGTCGCTGTGAGTTGGAATCAATGCACAACAACAACAGTGGATTGAATTGTGTTCCCTAAAAAGATATGTTGAAATCCTAATTGTCAGGACCTGTGAATGTGACCTTGTTTGAAAAAAGTGTGCTTGAAGATTGTTACGGATTGAATTATGTCCACCAAAAATATACTGTAAATCCTAACCTCTATGCCCATGGTTATAATCCTATTTGTGAATGGGTTGTGTTTGTTATGTTAATAAGGTAGGATTACTGTAGGATGTACCGTGAGTCAATCTCTTTTGAGCTATAAAAGAGATTAAACAAGCAGGAGAAGCAGTGATGGGGGAAGACTGATGCCAAGCCACATGGAGATCTCTGAGGAACCAGGAAACAAGCTTAAGAGACAAGGACCTTCCTTCAGAGCCGACAGAGAGAAAGCTAGAGTTCTGAATTCAGACTTCTAGCCTCCTAAACTGTGAGAAAATAAAGTTCTGTTTGTTAAAGCCACCCCTTGTGGTATTTCTGTCATAGAAGCACTAGGTAACTAATACTATGATGTTATTGGGTAAATTAACATGAGGTCATACTGGAATAAGGTTCCTCCTAATCCCTTCTGAGTGGTCCTTACAAAAGAGGAGAACACACACACACACACACACCGAGAGAGAGAGAGAGAGAGAGAGAGAGAGAGAGAGAGAGAGAGACAGAAAACAGCTATGTGAAGATGGGGGCAGGGATTAGAGTGATCTACAAACCAAGAAATACCAAAGATTGCTTGTTCTCAGCCAACGAGGAATCAACACAACCAACAGCCTGAATTCACACTCCCAGCCTCCAGAACTGTGAGACAGTAAGTTTCTGTCCTTATAAGCCACGCAATGTGTGGTACTTGGTTGCAGCCCGAGAAAACCAGCGCAGTGGTCTAGTTACAGTACTCAGCATTCGTGTTAATCAGAGGTAGAGTGCTACTTTGAGTAAACGAGGGGGAAGTAGCTTGGCTGCTCACGCCCCTCCCTCCAGATGTCTCTTCTTGGCAGAGCTGGTGACCTGGGGACGGCCGCCCGGGTGACACGGACCAAGGGCTGCTGGTGGGAGGCTGGCTCCTACAGCAGGGTCCGTGGGCAGGCAGCATCCTCATCTCGTAGTTTAGGCACTGCATCCTCAGAGAAAGGGAGAGGGCGGTCCCTGGGCAAGAATCTTTAATTTGCTTCTTCTCTGGAAGGCGTAATGAAATCTGCCTGAAATTACAGACTGAATTTTTAATGATCATTCAGTAGAACTACGCAATGAAAAAGACAAAGTGCATTGTAATGTGGATGCTGGGGGAAATATGCTCGCTCAGATGATCTTAGCACCAGCGATGTGCCACGTGGGTGAAGCCCACACAAAACACTCAACTCGTGTTTAGTGGAAGCCCACTGTGTGCCAGGCACCGTGGGTGGTACGTGTCGCACACGGCACACCCGCCGGGGTGCTGTTTACATAGACTCTTACAGGAATGGTATCTCCTAGAGCTGTGCAGCGTACAGCCTGCACGACCACACGCAGAGGCGCTGTGCAAGAAAGGTTAAGTCACTTGCCAAACATCCCACTCCTAGGAGCGGCAGGGTGGGGCCCTCATCTGTCGTCTCCGAAGTCCCAACTATGGGTCCTCAGCCTCACTGTCCCCACAGCCTCCGGAAGGCACTTCATAAATGCTTAGCAACGTTAACGATGGCACTGTATCCAGAAGGAAACCCCATCTTAACTCTTTCAGTCCCTGGTGACGCTGCTGAGTTGTCCCAGATCTCACCAAGAAGAAAAAGGCGTGGCTGGGGGTGGGGGGGCATGAGTCATGACAGGCGTTTGCAAAGAAACAGAAGCAAGAACCAGGGAGGAGGAGGGGAGCCAGAAAAACCAGAGTTTTTACAAGTCAACAGTGAAGCAATTTGAAGAGGCAAAAGAATACAGAAAGAAATGAGGGCGTTTAGAGGAAGGAGCCCCACAGCAGGCCCGGCACCTCAGAGGCCCTAACACAACGGGCTGCTTTGACGCCTGTCACTTTCAGCCACATTTAGAATAAAATCCAGGCCTTCACCATGGCCTCCTGGCCCTCTTGCCCTGCCTTCCTCGCAGTCCTGGTCTGGCCCACTCTCCCCCTGGTTCACGCTTCTCCGGTCACGCAGCTGTTTCTCCTTCTTA
Organism: Trichechus manatus latirostris; assembly: GCF_000243295.1. Lineage (NCBI taxonomy): Eukaryota > Metazoa > Chordata > Mammalia > Sirenia > Trichechidae > Trichechus > Trichechus manatus. The sequence continues at coordinate 16,381,832 of NW_004443967.1, forward strand.
AACACACTGAGGTTATTCCTCACGTTGGGTCTTGGCCCTGCCATCCTCAGCTTGGAAGGCAGTTCCCCTGATCTTGAAGGCATTGCCGTCGAGTTGCTCCCGACTCACAACAACCCGTTGGACAGAGGAGAACTGCCCCATAGGGTTTCCAAGGAGCCGCTGGTGGATTTGAACTGCTACCTTTTGGTGAGCAGCCGAGCTCTCAACCACTGTGCCACCGGAGCTCCTCCCCTGATCTTAAGGACGTCTTAAATGTCTCCTCCCAATCTACACCTCGTACTGTTGTTCTTATTAGCTGCCGAGGCAGCCTCAGACTCACGATGACCCCGTGCACAACAGAACAAAATGCTGCCCAGTCTTTTACCATCCCTATGATCAGCTGAGGACTGGACCATTGTGATCCACAGGGTTTTCCCTGGCTGCTTTTTGGAAGTAGATCGCCAGGCCTTTCTTCCTAGTTCACCTTAGTCTGGAAGCGCCGTTGAAACCTGCTCGCCATCATGTCGTTGGTAGGTGCTGTCGAGCTGATTCTGACTCATAAAGACCCTGTGTGCAGTAGAACAAAATGCTGCCCGGCATCGGAGCAACACGCAAACCTTCACTGAGGGATGGCTGGCGGCTGTGCCCGAGGTGCACTGGCCGGGAATGGAACCAGGTCTCTAGTGCGGAAGGTGAGACTGTACCACTGAGCCACCAACGCCTCCTGTTCCCTCGATTTCCCTCTGTTATCGCCCCTGTTTTAATTCTCTGCATGGCCTGTAGCACTGTCTGATTTGTTTTCTTGGTTATGTGTGTGTGCTTGTGTAAAATGGGTTATGATGGAGTCACCATCCCATTACTCTCTGTGTGAAACAAGGCCACTCCCTGCGTGGTTGAAGATGAAGTAGTTCATTTTTCCAATAACTAGCATCTGTGTGTGTTGTCTATCTTACACTGTCACACCACTTTTTGGGGCAGAGATTCCAAGTGAGAAGCACTTGTGCGACTTAAGGGTGAAGGAAAGTTTGGGTAGACCCAAACAAAGGGGAATTAGGCTTTGGAATCTCTTTCAAAAACAGGCATTCTCAAAGTCATTTCAGAATTAAACTGCCCACAACTTATGGTGCCTAATGAGATTATGATTCTTCTACCCTCAACGACCAATTGTAAAATAAAAGTTATGCCCAGAAGTCCAGTGGAGAACAGGTCCTTATAGTTCCTCCTCCAAATCAATTCTCTTTGCTGCAATTAGAACATTTTCCATTACGGTGGCGATCCGAGCTTGGTGGTGAATCCGTGACACCAAGAATGACCAAGAATAAATGGGCCTATGTTACAATGCTCAGACTCAAACTTCAAAGAAGAGCGTTTTTCCCACCTTGACCCATAACGCTGGTAGCTGGCCACTCAATGTCACGCAATGAGTAATAGCTTTACAATCATGCCATTCATTGATCAACTGCCTAGGTTTTCTTTCACGGGGATTTGGATTTTGATCAGTCATTTTTCTGTATTTATATGTCAGGATTATATTTCAGTAAGAAAACCAATTTGAAGCCAAAAGTCTAGGTCTTAAATCTAGACATTAAAAAAAGAAAAATGCACCAAGGTAAAATGGGTTTTGTGAACACTGATGAGATAATAATCCAGAAGTCAGAGTGGCCCACAGTCATGCAAAGTCAAAACTTAGAGCTGATGAATAAACAAATTTTGGTATACACACAATGGAATACTACAAAACAACAAAGAATATAATGAGACATCTCAAAACATGGATGAATCTGGAGGGTATTATGCTGAGTGAAATAAGTCAATCACAAAAGGACAAATATTATATGAGATCACTATTATAAAAACTCAAGAAAAGGTTTACATACAGAAAAAACAATTTTTGATGGTTACAAGGGAGGGTAGGGGTGGGGAGGGGAAATCACTAACTACATGATAGACAAGTTAACTTTGATGAAGGGAAACGTAGTACACAATATAGGGGAAGGCAACACAACTTGACCAAGGCAAAGTCACAGAAGCTTCCTAGACACATCCAAACAACTTGAGGGACTGAGTTACTGAGTCTAAGGACTGGGGACCATGGTCTTGGGGACATCTAGGTCAACTGACATAATTCATAAACAAAATGTTCTACATCCTACTTTGGTGAGTAGT
>NW_004443967.1:16384076-16386588 GCF_000243295.1 Trichechus manatus latirostris
AAATGCTGCCCGGCATCGGAGCAACACGCAAACCTTCACTGAGGGATGGCTGGCGGCTGTGCCCGAGGTGCACTGGCCGGGAATGGAACCAGGTCTCTAGTGCGGAAGGTGAGACTGTACCACTGAGCCACCAACGCCTCCTGTTCCCTCGATTTCCCTCTGTTATCGCCCCTGTTTTAATTCTCTGCATGGCCTGTAGCACTGTCTGATTTGTTTTCTTGGTTATGTGTGTGTGCTTGTGTAAAATGGGTTATGATGGAGTCACCATCCCATTACTCTCTGTGTGAAACAAGGCCACTCCCTGCGTGGTTGAAGATGAAGTAGTTCATTTTTCCAATAACTAGCATCTGTGTGTGTTGTCTATCTTACACTGTCACACCACTTTTTGGGGCAGAGATTCCAAGTGAGAAGCACTTGTGCGACTTAAGGGTGAAGGAAAGTTTGGGTAGACCCAAACAAAGGGGAATTAGGCTTTGGAATCTCTTTCAAAAACAGGCATTCTCAAAGTCATTTCAGAATTAAACTGCCCACAACTTATGGTGCCTAATGAGATTATGATTCTTCTACCCTCAACGACCAATTGTAAAATAAAAGTTATGCCCAGAAGTCCAGTGGAGAACAGGTCCTTATAGTTCCTCCTCCAAATCAATTCTCTTTGCTGCAATTAGAACATTTTCCATTACGGTGGCGATCCGAGCTTGGTGGTGAATCCGTGACACCAAGAATGACCAAGAATAAATGGGCCTATGTTACAATGCTCAGACTCAAACTTCAAAGAAGAGCGTTTTTCCCACCTTGACCCATAACGCTGGTAGCTGGCCACTCAATGTCACGCAATGAGTAATAGCTTTACAATCATGCCATTCATTGATCAACTGCCTAGGTTTTCTTTCACGGGGATTTGGATTTTGATCAGTCATTTTTCTGTATTTATATGTCAGGATTATATTTCAGTAAGAAAACCAATTTGAAGCCAAAAGTCTAGGTCTTAAATCTAGACATTAAAAAAAGAAAAATGCACCAAGGTAAAATGGGTTTTGTGAACACTGATGAGATAATAATCCAGAAGTCAGAGTGGCCCACAGTCATGCAAAGTCAAAACTTAGAGCTGATGAATAAACAAATTTTGGTATACACACAATGGAATACTACAAAACAACAAAGAATATAATGAGACATCTCAAAACATGGATGAATCTGGAGGGTATTATGCTGAGTGAAATAAGTCAATCACAAAAGGACAAATATTATATGAGATCACTATTATAAAAACTCAAGAAAAGGTTTACATACAGAAAAAACAATTTTTGATGGTTACAAGGGAGGGTAGGGGTGGGGAGGGGAAATCACTAACTACATGATAGACAAGTTAACTTTGATGAAGGGAAACGTAGTACACAATATAGGGGAAGGCAACACAACTTGACCAAGGCAAAGTCACAGAAGCTTCCTAGACACATCCAAACAACTTGAGGGACTGAGTTACTGAGTCTAAGGACTGGGGACCATGGTCTTGGGGACATCTAGGTCAACTGACATAATTCATAAACAAAATGTTCTACATCCTACTTTGGTGAGTAGTATTTGGGGTCCTAAAAGCTTGCAAGTGGCCATCTATGATACATCGATTGGTCCCTGCATGTTGGCGCAAAGGAGAATGAAGAAATCCAAAGGCACAAGGAAAATATTAATCCAAAGGGCTAATGGATCACATGAACCACAGCCTCCACCAGCCTGAGACCAGAAGAACTAGATGGTGCCCAGCTACGACCACCAACCGCTCTGACAGGAATCACAATAGAGGATCCTGGACAGAGCGGGAGGAAAGTGTAGAACAAAAATTCACAAAAAAAGACCAAACTGACTGGTCTGATGGTGACTGGAGGAACCCCTGAGACTATGGCCCCGGGACACCCTGCTAACTCAGAAGTGAAGCCACTCCTGAAGTCTACCTTTCAGCCAAAGATTAGACAGGCCTATAAAACAAACAATAACATGTGAGGAACGTGCTTCGACCGAATGGGCAACACTTTCCTGAAAGCAAAGATGAGAAAGCAGGAAGGGACAGAAAAACTGGACGAATGAACACTGAGAACCCACGGTGGAAAGAAAAAGGAGGAGAGTGCTGACACATTGTGGGGATTGCAACCAATGTCACAAAACAATTTGTGTATAAAATTTTTGAATGAAAAAGTAAAACTAATTTGCACTGTAAACTTTCACCTAAAACACAATAAAATTGAAAAAAAAAAATTAGAGGTGATGTTGTTCAAAGGGGCAAACTCTTTGGGCATGTAAAGAACAGCAGAATAAGAAAAGAAGGACTGTGCTTATTAAGTGGAGAGATTCAGGGCTTTTCCCCCCAGACAGGCTTTTCCCTTTGACTTTAGTTGGGACTCTCAGACCCAGTGAACCCTATAGCCATCGGCTTTCTCCTTAACACTCTGATTTTAAAAGTTAATGCATTGTATAATATATGTTGGCTTGTTGTTAGGTGCCATCGAGTCGGCTC
>NW_004443967.1:16387172-16396200 GCF_000243295.1 Trichechus manatus latirostris
TTTTTTTGTTTTAGCTCTATTATCATCTCTTATCTTATCTCCCTTCAGTACTATCATTTCCTATCCTTTGCTGCCACTGGGTCAGGCCCTCATCACTTCTTGCGGAGAAGGATTTGCCTGCCTCATTGCTAAAGACTCCTCACACTCTATACAGGCGCCTTTGGTCCAGCCTTCCAATTGTGGCCATCTTCGTTGTTCTGGAGTGGAAATACAATCACATCAGTGCTTGCTTAATATCATTTGGTGGGTCCCTACTGCCTACAGTGTACTACTGCCTTTAGCATGGTACACCAAAGCCTTCATGGCCTTCACCTTCCCATCTTGGCCTCCCCCCTACCCAGCTTGGCCCTGTCTCCACTCTAAGACACGGTCTAACCCACTCATCAGAAACTTGATTTTCTTCCAGCACCTTTTCCCAAACACAGTGGATTAGGCGTAAGACTTCTGGAATAATATCCAAATTAGTTGGTCATAGCTTGGGTGCTCCCCAAAGCAATCCTGTGACAAAGACCTAGGTGAGGATAGTTGTTTTTGGAACGTGATCTCAGGAAGCACAAGTGAGGAAAGTGAGTCAAAGAAGGAAAAAAGACAACAACATGTTCATTAATGATCAGGGTACTCCTGTGGTTCTCACTCAGGACCACCTGGGAGACCGTGAGGGCGTGCCCAGTAGGGCATTTAGCCACAGATCTCCATCCCCGTTGTTTGAAGGTTATCCCTGGAGGCATTTACTCTCCACTACTTCCGGATTGCACCAGGTGCACCCAGGAAGGCTTCCAAGGTTCCAGAGAAAGTCTTCAGGCAGAGGGAAGAGAGGGACCCAGGAGCTCCAGGAGCTGCCAGCGTGCTAGGGATTGTCTGCAGTAGCCAGTCAATCCACATGGACCTAGGGAATATACCACAGTTGGAAATTCTCAAATCTCTTGGGCCATACAATTACAATCTCCTAAATTGCTCTAAAAGCCAAACTCATTGCCATTGAGTCGATTCTGACTCATAGCGACCCGAGAGGACAGAGTAGAACTGCCTCACAGGGTTTCCAAGCAGCGGCTGGTGGATTCAAACTGCTGATCTTTTGGTTAGCAGCCTGAGCTCTTAACTACTGTACCACCAGGGCTCCAAAAATTGTTCTATAAATGGCTAATTATCTGACACTAGATTCTTTCTTATTCCTCTGGAGGAGTTATCTCCCAGCAACCTCTGTTCAGGCCATGCCCCCAAGGCTTACGGTTCCATCAATTTCCTCCAAGAATTCGACCCTAAGAATAACAACGAAATGCATGAGAATATTGTTCTTCTTTCCATAACGTTTGCATGCAATGTGGAATATAAATGATTCATAACTTGTTTTTCCCACCTGTTTAAAAACAGTGAATTTTCAGTGGATTTTAAAGATTAATTTTTAAACTTAAATTAGCACCAAAAAGTGATATTTAAAATCACGTAAAGTTCATTATTATTTTAATATAGAGATTATCAGACCTACCCAAGATTTTAGACTTTTATCTATTTACTCAATGTCTTGGAATAGTTGTTGTTAATATTAATGAAAACTAAAGAAAATCATTAATTGTGCCTGAATTACAATCAAGTCAAATTTTTCCAAATTAAGATGTGACAGTAAAACAGACACTTATGACTCCTTTCATCTCATAATATAATTACAAAGTTAGCCAACCTTCTATTTATCTAGACTATTCATTCAACTGTGTTATAAACCACAAATTTTTAGGGAAAGCTCAGTTGCCAAACACTCTTGGCTTGTGCTTGAACATGCAGCGCATATTCCTTGCTCTTCCTCCCACTGTAATAGCAAATGACAGTGACAAAATTTCTGACACCCCCTACTTGTAGCTGGGTGCAGTTATGGAAGGATTGGACCATAATTAAAGACCATAAAAAAGCAAAACTTTAGGGGAATTCTGGGAAGGTGGCAGCAGTGGTGGCCGCAATGGCAGCATAGATTTTTCCCAATTTGGGATCAACAGTTGAAACCCAGAGGGACCTTGCCCTCTCCAACAGCAGATGAATGCAAGGGCCCATGGAAAGATGGTCAGAGGGGGCTGCAACAGGCCAGTCCCTGTGAACTCTCAAAACTGACCTTCTAGGACTCCCCTTTTAGGACAGGAGCCCACACAGAGGACAAACTAGAATTAAAATTGAGCAGGAGAGGGCTAATTGAGAGAAAGGAAAGAGAAGCTCCAGACCACAGTGGGGCAGGGGAATGGGGCCAGGAAAGCTCAGGAAGCAAGCCGCCATATTTTCAACAGCATGCAAAAACATACATGAGGGAGCTCTGTGGAGTTAGAAAAGTTTTCCCGGACACTATCTTCATCTACCAGTATGGAAGACCTAATTTCAGTTAAAAATGAGTAACCAAAAAATATCAAATTCTATACAAAAATAACTGCAAGAAAAAGAGAATAAGGGACAAAAGCATCAATATTTCTAGAGACAACGAAGAGCCCTGGTGGCACAGGGGTTAAGAGCTCGGCTGCTAACCAAAAGGTAGCAGTTCAAATCCACCAGCCGCTCCTTGGAATCCCTATGGGGCAGTTCTGCTCTGTCCTACAGGCTCGCTGTGAGTCGGAATTGACTCAACAGCACCTGACAACAACAACAGACACAATGAAAGCCTGCCAGAGAGACGTGACCAAAAAACAGTTCAAAGTTAGCCTGCTGTTTAAAAGCGAACTAAAATGACATAGGACGCAAGAGAACCACAGCTGAGAAAACTCCGAAATGAGATGACAGAACTCACGAGAGAATCAGAAGTCAATGAAAAGTTTCTATCAGAAATGAAGACTCAGCTAGAAGGAGCACAAGAGTGAGTAAACAAAAGACAATGCCTGAAAAGAGACAGAAGACTTAAAAAAAGAAGAAAATGTAAATGAAAAAGTATAAAAAGGAACAGAAAAAATGTAACAAATATCGTAGCTCGGCAAACAGGATTCAGCCTGCAGATAAGAAGAAGCCCAGAAAAAGAAAATCAAAGCAAGGAAAGAGCGCAAATAATAAAAACATCATTTTTTTTTAAAAGTCCTGAAATTAAAAAATGGACGTGAAACTACATATTGAAAGAGCACAGCACGCACCTGAAACTACTGACCCAGAATTACCAACACCAAGACATAGTCTAGTAGAACGACTGTACTTAAAAAAGAGTAGGATCCCACCGGCGTGGTGGTGCGGGCCTTTCAGGAAGAAGCAAAGATGGCGCACGGAGCCGGCGTCCTCTTTTCCTTCCATGTGGAAGACTCTGGAGGCACAAAGAGAGGAAAGGAGCTTTTGTAATATACAGAGCTGTAGAAGAAGATGCCTCTGGGACCTTCCTCCGTGAGTTTTACCCTTTCTTCCATGATAACAGCTGACAGCAGGACTGGGCTCTCTCAAGGACCAGAGCCTGAGATTCTTCCTTTCTCAACAACCAGCGCCACTTGGCTTCCGTGCTGCCCTCTGAGCTCCTCCCCTGGCAGCACCTTACCCCTGAGAGGGCCACCTATCTCCCCTTCAAAGTAGATCCAACAGTTAATATCTCACTTTTGTGGTTCTCCTAAAATAACACCTACATTTTAAATAAACTGAAATTGCACATTAAAAATAAAAAAAAAAAAAGAGTGAAAAAACAAACAACTTTTGGCAGCTGGGGGAAGAAAAAGAGCATGGGAATTAAGGGAAAGAAAATTAGATAATCTTCAGCCTTTAACCACCATGCTTTATGCCAGAAGAAAATGAAGCACGTTTCAGAAACTCAAGAAAAGGAACTGTAAGCCAAGGATTTTCTATCCAGCAAATCTGCCTTTCAAATATAAACACAGACAAATTCTTATGAACCCCCCCGAGAAAGCCAGTAGAAAACGAGCTGCAAACACACAAGATGATCAGCCATCGGTACAGGGCCTGGTGGCGGGCATTGCATGTATCGTCAGCTGTAGAACGAACACTAAAATGAGGGCTGCGAGGGAGATCCCAGTAAGTAATGGTGATATGCTCTGACCGTGTACATAGAGTATAACCTTTTTTTAAAACGGGAGAACGGAGAGAAGATATGCTCCGAAAAATCTAAAACTACAGTGAAACCTGCGAGCGCTAGAACGCAACAGGACGGCCTTGTTTTTCTGGTCTCTCAAGGTTTCCACCTCTGACAGGGTGCAGTCTTACCCCTTGTCTATTGCTTGTTTTAGTGGAAAATGTTTGCGTTTTCCTTCTCTGACAGGTTTCTGCCTTACACAGGCTCCAGCTTTTGAAGGTTTTACTGTATTTCTGTGATAGTAGTATTATTCTGACATTGCTGTGAGTTCAATACTGGATAAAACAAATGAGTGATGAGGGCTATACCTAATTCTATCATCCCGTGTCCTCGAGAACCAGGATGCTGGGTAACGAAGGAGGTCCAGCTACAATAGACAAGAGCTAGAGAAGAGGTTATGTCAAAGCTCTGTAGTCTTCAGATTGAACTGGAAGATCCATATGAACTCAGGAAAAGATTTTTCATATGCATGTCTCCTTGCTCTGAGTGCTGAAAAGACCTAGAAGAGATGACTATCCCAATAGCATTGAGCATCCCTAGAGTCCAGCTTGTGGTCTTGAAGTACAGTTCCTCCCTACAAGAAACTAGAGTTTCTTAGAGGAATGACTGATTCCAGGCCTGGGGCAGAAAATCTATAAGATGAACCTGGAATGTCTTCTAATACCAGATAGCAAGGAAGCTATCCAAGATCATTCGGTTCGTGTCAAAAAGACCCAGGAGTCAATGTGAAATGCTTCCCACTGATGAAAGATGGAACCATGAGCTTCAATAAAGATAATAACTGCAATGGATCAAAACCCACCTGATATGTTTACACTCATAATTTTAATTCAAAAAGAAAAGGGATCCCCTTTGGAGGAGGACAGAGAATGAATTCATTATCCTGAAAACTAGTAAGTAAAGAGGAAGAATCATGCATTATCCTGCTTTTCCTATATGAATCGTCCCACATCGTAGCCACATCGTAGACAAGCGGAAGTGCCTTTTTAAAAAAAAAAAAAATAATAATGTTTTATTGTGTTTTCAGTGAAGGTTTACACAGCAGTTTAGGTTCCCATTCAACACTTTCTACACAGGTCATTCAGTGACATTGGTTACATTCTTCACAATGTGTGAACATTCTCATTATTTCTGTTCTGGTTGTTCTGTTTCCATTAATCTAGCTTCCCTGTTGCCTTACATTCTCATCTTCGTTTTAAAGTAATTGTTGACCATTCAGGGGAACTGTTTTGTTTTCTTTTTTTAATAAATGTATTCCAACTAATAAATGAAAAAGAAATGATAGAGTTAGAATATCACCACTTAGCAGCCCACAATAATTTCACAGATAAAGATATTAAGCATCAAAGCCTGCTATCATTACAAAGAGACATAATAGGTATTGTATGCCTCCTATACTCTTGCAAAAGGGACCAAACCTAAGTCTGAGCCAGCCGCCAATTTTCAGGAAATACAGGGACAGAGGATCATGCTGAACTGCACCATGAGTGCACAACCAGCAAATCCCAGACTGTGAGAAATTTTACAGGTCAAGGGTTCCTCAACGCGTAAACTGTAAGGGAGGAAGGAGGAACCTAGAGACTAAAAAAGGCTCGAAGACAAATCAACCTTCTTCTTTAATGTAAGACTATAGTACACAGGGATACACATTTGAGTGATAAAAATACTTTTTACAAACACACAAGAAGTTACTACTATAGAAGTCAGGATAATGGCTGCCATGGTGCCAGAGAAGGGGCTAGGATTACGGCAGGCACATGGAAGGAGCTTCTTGTCCTGATAGTGTTTGCCTTGTAATAATTCAGTAAGCCATACATTTGATGTATTTGTGTTCCCTTTTACAATGAAAATATATTTTTTAAAAAGAGCAAAAGTCTACCCCACGAGGGTAATTTCTTTTTTGAAAGTTAAAGCTTGATTTATGTCATGTTCTTTTCTACACTTTATAAAACAACTATTTCTATAAAACAAAGAAATAAACAAAACCTCTCTAGAAACTTGTATCTAGTATCAGAATGAACACAAAATTATTCTCTTGCTTAGTTTTACAAGGCTCTGTGTGGCCGCTCCAGTCTATAGAAAAGAGAAATGCACCCACACAACTCCCGCTTTCAATACAGGATTGAGTCATGCTCCTTCAACAGAACAAAAACCTATTTCTGTGTTATCTGTTTGAGCTTAACAGAGAGACAGTCTGGGATTCTTTAGTTTCCTTAGGAAAGCAGAGCCCAGTTTGGTCACTTAAGGTCATCCATGCTGGTTTAGACTTGAACTAGCCAAGGGTTCCCTGGCTCAAACTGATGAGTAGGTCTAAGTAGGTTTGAGCAGAACTTTGCGCTTCCCTGAGATGCCTTGGTGCTGTCGAAGCTCTCCTCCCATCCCTGTAGGCTGGGAACGTCTATTATCACCTCTTTTATCAGTTTCCAGTGCTGGCCATTTAGCTAAGAGACACCAGGGCCCTTCAAAGATGTCGGCCTAAACTTTGACTCCCCAACCCAACCACTGAATTTAGAAAACATCCCCTTGCCTTACTCAAGGAAAACGAAATCAGCATAGAAGCAAGCTCCAGATTTGTAAAAGTGAACTTAAAAAATAAAATCAGCCAGTGTTGTTTCCAGAAAATGGAACGATGCCTTTAAGATGCACCTCAACGAGGCCAGAGGGCTGGATTTGTGGAGCTCTTAGATCGTAGGAGAAGCCAGGCTTCCTGCCTTCCCAGGGCCCCCAGCGTGCAGCACAAACCTGGCACAGCCGAGGCTGCAACAAATGAGAGATAATAATCATACATCATTTAAAGTACGGTTTCTGCCCTGGGGTGCTGGTGTCTAGTGGGGTTGACAAGGCTCACACACATGAAATAATTAATTAAGAAGCAATTGATGGGCCCCAGACACCCTGCTAACTCAGAACTGAAGCCACTCCTGAAGTCTACCTGTCAGCCAAAGATTAGGCAGGCCTATGAAACAAATGGAAACCCTGGTGGCGCAGTGGTTAAGAACTACGACTGCTAACAAAAAGATTAGCGGTTCGAATCCACCAGGCGCTTCTTGGAAACTTACGGGGCAGTTCTACTCTGTCCTATCGGGTTGCTATGAGTCAGAATTAAGTTGAAGGCAATGGGTTTGGAACAAACAATAACACACATGAGAAACGTGCTTCTTGGATCAATCAAGTGTACCAGACCAATGGGCAACACCTGCCCCAAAGCAAAGACAAGATGGCAGGAAGGGATAGGAAACGTGAACAAACGGAACGGCGGAGCCCAGGGTGGAAAGGGAAAGGGAGAGAGTGCTGACAACGCTGGGATTGCAACCAACGTCATGAAACAATTTGTGTCTACATTTTTGAATGAGAAACTAATCTGCTCTGTAAACTTTCATCTAAAGCACGATTAAAAAAGAAGAAGCAATTGAAAGCCGAACTACATCATCTGGCCCCTGCCTACCTTTTCAACTACCCCACCTGCCATGTCCCCTCACTCTTAATGCTCCAGTGGCCTTCCCTCTGAACCTAGAAGATGCCACACTTGTCCCTACCTTAGGGCCTTTGTACTTGCTGTTCCCTCAGTTCAAAAGACTCTGCCCCCAGATTTCGCAAGCCTCTTCTTTCTCATCCTTCAGGTCTCAGCTAAAAAGTCATCATCATCCCATCGCTTTTCTTGAAAGCCCCCATCTAAAGTACACACACACACACACACACACACACACACGCACACACGCACACACACACGTGCCTTTTCCCATTCTGTGGTCACTTTTTCTTCCTAACTCTTACCACCAACCTTTGTCTAGCTGATTCATTTGTTTGCTGGTTTATTTCTGGTCCCTATCACTATAGTATAAGGCCCCTAAGAACAGGAATCCTTGTCACTGCTTGTATCCTGAACATCTGCAGCACTACAAAATCCAAGCGGCTTTTAGAGGACCTGACGTTCCGCCTGTCATCATCACCGGTAATATCCTCATGCCCCAACCCACCCGGGCCTGGGGAGTTAAAGAGTTCTCTCTGTCCTCACAAAGCGGGGGCCCAGGATCTGTGCTGAAGCAGGGAACCTGGGTGCTGTGGGTGCAGTTCCCCCTGGGTCCTCCTCTCAGTCGAGGGAACACCCTTCTCTTCCCTTTTCACCCCCTATGCAGACACCCAGCCTCTTCTCTTTAACAAAGGTCCTTGGTCAGCTTCTCTAGAGGCAGATCCTGAGATGAGAATCTTATTCAAGTGATGCACTGAGAGAGCGCTCAGGAGAAGGGAGACGGGAAGCAGGAGACGGAGGCCGCAGCGGGAATGTGGTGTCAGCTGCAGACCCACCTCAGCTGGATCAGGGAGCTCTGGAGCAGGGGTTGCACAAAGAGCTTGTCCCACCTGGAGGCAAGAACTCAGCGTTTTGCACCTCGGGCCAGTCGGTCGTTGGCCTCAGTCTGGGTGGGGGGGTGTAGTAGCGAGCTGCGTTCCCGTTTAGCCAGGGCTACTCTCCCCAGAAGGCAGGCAGCACTCCCAGTATTTGAGATGACACGGCATCAGGTGAAGGGCTCCAGGTGCGCACCACAGTATCCACCTTGATGAGTTTGTTGTTTGCTGCTGTTGAGCTGGTCCCCAACGCATGGTGATCCCACATACAACAGAACGAAGTGTTACCATTGTGATTCATAGGCTCTTCACTGGCTGATTTTCAGAAGCAGATGGCCAGGCCTTTCTTCCAACTCTGTCTTAGTCTGAAAGCTCCACTGAAACATCTTCGGCATCATAACAACACGCAGCCTCCACTGACAGATGGGTGGTGGCTGCATATGAGACACATTGGCCAGGAACTAAACCGGGTCTCCTGCATGGAAGGTGAGAATTCTATATTTCCACCACCAAACCAAAAATCAAACCAGCTGCTGTCAGGTCAGCCCTGCATGTGTGTCAGAGCAGAACTGCGCTCCATAGAGTTTTCAATGACTGAGTTTTTGGAAAGAGATCACCAGGCCTTTCTTCCAAGGCACCTCTGGGTGGATTTGC
>NW_004443967.1:16399742-16400526 GCF_000243295.1 Trichechus manatus latirostris
GTTGGGTGTCATCAAGTCGATTCTGACTCATGGTGACCCCACGTGACAGAGTAGAACTGCCTCATAGGGTTTCCTAGGCTGTAATCTTTATGGGGAGCCCTGATAGCGCAGTGGTTAAGAGCTCGGCTGCTAACCAAAAGGAGGGCAGTTCAAATCCACCAGCCACTCCTTGGGAACCGTCCTATGGGGCCACTGTGTGTTGTGGGAATTGACTCAACGGCAGCAGGTTTGGTTTAACTTCTTCAGGAATCTTTACAGAAGCAGATCACCAGGTGCTTCCCCAGTGGAACCACTGGGTGGGTTTAAACCACCAACCTTTCAGTTAGCAGCCAAGCGCTTAACGGCTGCAACGCAATAGTAGCTCATTATTGCACACTCAGTATGTACCAGGCACAGTAGTAAATGCAAATGAGGCTTTAATTAAGCGAGATGACACACAATCTCCGTAAGGGCTGTCTGTTATTATTCTTGCTGCCATTTCAGTGTGATTAGCCCGTACGCGGCTCATCCCAGTCCATGGGATGTCACACAGGTAATACAAACCTGCCCAGGTAAGCCGCTGTCCCAGGACACAGGGTTGCTTTGCACTTGGGGATGTTCAGCTGGCTGCCCTCCGACCCGGGCTGGAGAGGTGAGCCTTAGTCAGGAAGAGAAAGTCAGGGCAGGGACAATCCTGGGCCAGGCAGGACTTCAGCTTAGGTGTACTCAAAGGCTGAGCAGGAGCAGGTGTGTGCTGGAGCTAGTGGGGAGGGTGTAGGTCCTTAGAGCGCAGGGTGAGCAGGGG
>NW_004443967.1:16401229-16411808 GCF_000243295.1 Trichechus manatus latirostris
AAGAGCTAATGCACCTAACTCATAGATTACTGTAACAGTAAGTGAGGCAAAGTATACAAATGCTCTTAGCACATTACTGTGTAGGGCTTTAATTTGTGAAAGCTAAAGCTGTAAGGTATTTCCCAAATTCTCCCCTCCTCTTCCTTCTTAGAAGTCCCTGGGTGGTACAAATGGTTAACAAGCTCGGCAGCTTAACCAAAAGTTTGCCAGTTGGAATCTACCCAGGGGTGCCTTGGGAGAAAGGCCTGGTGATCTACTTCCAAAAACTCAGCCATTAAAACCCTATGGAGTACAGTTCTACTCTGACACATATGGAGTTGCTGCGAGTTAGAGTTGACTTAATGGCAACTGGTCTTCCCTCTTAACTCATCTCCTACATTCTAGTTTCTCCTGGAGCCCTGGTGACGCAGTGGTTAAGAGCTCAGCTGCTAACTAAAAGGTCAGCAGCTCCTTGGAAACCCTGTGAGGCAATTCTACTCTGTCCTATAGGGTCGCTATGAGTCGGAATCGACTCAACAGCAGTGGGTTTGGTTCTTGGTTACTTTCTCCTCTCCACAGTCCATCTTGCCACACTCTCCCCAGGACAAGCTTCCTAATGCACAGATGGTATCAAGGTCCCCTTGAGCTTGGCGGCCACAGCCCTTCACCTTTGGGCCCCACCTCCTGCCCTCCCTCCTCCAGGCCCTGAGCACTGTCCCGGGTGGACCACGTCTCAAGCATTTCCATCTGTAGCAATGACTTGTCACTGTCGCAACCCCCTCACCCTCAGGGCTCACCTCTTTGTCGGCTTTCCCTGATCCTCTGGTGACATGAACTTGGCTTTCTTCTAGGGTTGGGGTGTGGAGGTGTGTCTGAGCCCCCTGACTGCAGGCAGCACAAGCAAGGTGTCCCCAGAGCCTGCCTGCAGGGTGTCTTCAGGAGGTACTGGCCGAAGCACTGATGAACGGAGAGGGCACAGCAGGATTCTCGACACCCTTCTGCGGGAGCCCAGCGGCATGGTGCGTTAGCGAGGATCCCTGGGCGGTGAGACCAGCTGCAAGGCTCAGAAGAGGAAGCTGCTGCCCAGTGGTTTGAACGGTCAGATGGCAACAGCAGGACCCAGAGAGCAGCCCACATCCTGTCCTTGGCCTCAGGCAGCTCTGGTGAGGATGTACGGAGCGGGAAACCCCAGCAGATACTGTGCAGGAGTAAGCGGGAAGGAGAAGCCCTAGCCATTGGTTACTGAGCACCTACTATGCATCTGGTGCACACTTTTGCTGAATCCTTCCAACCTTCTGACCAGGTAAGGACAGTTACTATTCCCACAGTTCAAAACTGGAAGTTGAGGCTGGGAGAAGTTAAGTCACTTGTTCAATGTCTCATGACTGAAAAACCAAACCCATTGCTGTGGAGTAGATTCCGACTCATAGTGACCCTATAGGACAGAACAGAATTGCCCCATAGGGTTTCCAAGGAGCTCCTGGTGGGTTCAAACTGCCCACCTTTTGGTTAGCAGCCATAGCTCTTAACCACTGTGCCAACAGGGCTCCTGTCTCATAATTACAAGGTAGTTAAACTTACAGCCTAAGGAGTCCCTGGGTGGTGCAAATGGTTAAGCGCTCCACTACTAGCCAAAATGTTGGCGGTTCAAACCCACCCAGAGGCACCTCAGAAGACAGGCCCGGTGATCTGCTTCTGAAAGGTCACAGCCTTGGAAACCCTATGGAGCAGTTCTACTCTGCACACATGGGGTCGCCATGAGTGGGAATCAACTCCATGGCAACTAACAACAACAAACCTCCAACCACACCCAACTCTGTTTGACCCCAAGCCCCACACTCCAGCATAGTCACAGCCTTCTTATTGCTGGTGTATGAACTCAGTTCAAACTGCCCTAAGAGCTAACATGTGGCTCCTGAAGCTGAAAAGTCCAGGGCAAGAGTTTCGTCAACACTCGGGTCCAACAGAAGCCCCGGAATTGAGTCCCTGGGGGCAAAGCAATGTCATTCACTGACCGGCTGGGTCATGTGACAGCCCCTAGCAGGTGGTGAGGAGGGGTTCACCCCACCTGAACTCCATGGACTGGGAGCAAGGGAGGCTAGGTCCACAAAAGACAATCAGGATGATGTTATCCAAAGAAGAAGAGATAGGTGGGGGATAGACAAACCCAACAGATGCCCACTAAAATTCCTGACCACCTCGTCACACGGCCAAAAACAACAGCAACAGTAAACACTCGAAAAACCAGAGACAGCAAGGATCCCTTCTGAGTACATGTAAAAGGAAGAGGCTGCAAGAATCCCAGAATTTCCCAGCTAGAATAGGGACCTCGGAGATCAACTACCACCAATCTCCCCATGACAATAACATCTCCCCTTCATAAGTGTCGTCTCTGACTGACTTTTACAGCTTTCCTTTCTTTCCTTATTATGTTCATGTTTTTCTCCACCTTTGGGGGCCCCTGAGCATAACTGTAACATTGTTTCAAGGTCTTTGTCTGCTACTTCCATCATCCTTGTCATTGCTGCATTTGTTTCTACTGGTTGACTTTTCCCCTGGTTATAGGTCATATTTTCCTGCACCTTTGCATGCCTGGTAATTTTTGATTGGTTGTTGGACATTGTGATTTTACAGTGTTGGGCATTGCATTTTATTGTATTCTTTTAAATAGGGCTGGACTTTGTTCTAGCATGCAATTAAGTTACTTAGGCTCAATTTGATCCTAGTGAGGCTGCTTTTAAGCTTTATTATTTACCAGGGCAGCCTTTAGTTTAGGGCTAATTTAACACCATGATGAAAGTGTGATCCTACCAAGGACTGTGCCTGACACCTTGTATGTGACAAGGTCTTTTCACACTGACTGAGTAAACACTACTCCTACTCCTGTGTGAACTCTGGGAACTGTTCTGGGCTTGCTACTTTCTGGTCTTCTTTCACCAGTCTCTTGGAGTCTCACTCCAAATATACATAGATCAGTATATTCAGCCAGAGACTCAGGGGGGCCCTTCTGTGGATCTCTGGAGTTCCCTCTCCATGGGCAGTTCCCTCATCCTGAAGACTCTGCCCTACAACTCCCAGTAGCCTTCGTGTCTCCAAACTCCAATAGCGGTCTCCAAATGTGAGACCCCGGGCTTGGTTGAATTCCCTCTGACTGTGCTGCAGCCCAGAAACCTTCTCCAGGAAGCAAACTGAGCAACTGTAGGGTGCTGCTCACTTGTCCCCCTGTTTTCAGTGATCACAGTCATGTGTTGCCTGATGTTCAATATCTGAAAACCATTGTTTCATCTGGAGCCCGTATCAGTGTTAAGCTCTGCTATCATAATTTTATTAAATCTTCACAACACCCTAGAGATCAGGCTATTTCTAAAACAAGGAAACTTAGAGTGATCAGGTAACTTTCCCAGAGTCCACAGATCCCAAGGTTTTGATCACGTGTTTGACTCATTCTATTAACCAATGCACCTCGTGTGCAGCTGCCACCCATCCGTCAGTGCAGGCTGGCGTGTTGCTGTGATGCTTAACAGGTTTTAGCAGAGCTTCCAGACTAAGACTGACTAGGAAGAAAGGCCTGGTGATCTGCTTCCAAAAATCAGCCCATGAAAACCCTATGGATCACCACAGTCCAGTCAGCAGCCAATAACGGGGATGTCACAGGACTAGGCAGAGTTTTGTCCTGTTGTGCATCGGTCACCACGAGTCAGGGATGGACTAGACAGCAGCTAACGACAACATTAATCACTACCCCTTTCTGTGTGACAATGCTGAGGCCCAGAGGGGAACCTGAGGGCACCCAGCCTCCAGGGACAAGGCCTGGACAGGCTCAAACCTTGCAACCCAGATCCAGAGCGCCTTCCCTTTCATAAAGGTGTCCTGGCCCCCAGCGTGGGTGCTCATTTCTTTTGTGTGCTCAGCGTGGGAAGACTCTAGGTCTGCAGTTCTGTCCACAGTCCCATGTGCCCATAAGGTACACCAGCACAGCACGCAGCATCCTCTACTTAACAGCATATTTGCTCCACGGAGCTGGTTAAAGTTTAACACCCAGGGACCACCTTAATAATCTTCATGGAGAACACTGAGCAGTGCAGCTGGGAGGCTCCAAGGCAGAGCCTGGGTTCTCAGAGCGAGGCCAGTCCAGGCCAGG
Organism: Trichechus manatus latirostris; assembly: GCF_000243295.1. Lineage (NCBI taxonomy): Eukaryota > Metazoa > Chordata > Mammalia > Sirenia > Trichechidae > Trichechus > Trichechus manatus. The sequence continues at coordinate 16,405,350 of NW_004443967.1, forward strand.
GCTCCTCAAACTCGTTTTAAATCTCAAGCCTCCACCTCCCTGCCTTTTGACTTTGGTTTATAAACAAATACAAACATTACAATGTAGAAAGATGAAATACTCATAGATCTATCACTAGATTGAGCAATTCGCTTTTTCTTTCTTTTTTTGGCTGTAATATTTTAAAGTAAATGGTAAATATCATAACAGCTTATTTCTAAATACTTCAGCATGCGTCTGTAAAATATAAGGGATTTTTTTCTCACAGAACCACAATAATTATCATTATTATAGCTAACAAAATAAATGATAATTTTTTATTGTGGTAAAATTCACCTAAAATAAAATTCATGATTTTAAATATTATAAAGTACATGTTCAGTGACATTTAGTACAGTCACAATGTTGGGCAACCATCACTGCCATCCAGAACATTTTCCTCACCCCCAAAGGGAAAACCTTGTGCCCGCTCCTTAGTCCCTGGCAGCTACTAACCTACTTTTGTCTCGATGTATTTGCCTGTTCTAGAGGTATCATTGTCTTAGGCTGGGTTCTCTAGAGAAGCAAAACCAGTAGGGCACATAAATACATAGAGAGAGATATTTATATCAAGGAAATGGCTCACTTGGTTGTAGAGGCTGGAATGTCCCAAGTCTGTGGGTCAGGCTGGAGGCTTCTCCTGATCCATGTAGCCACAGGGGCTGGTGAACCCAAGTATCAGCAGGTCAAAGAGCAGGGCTCTTGTTCACTGGCATCGAAGATCTATGAATCCCAACATCAGCAAGCAAGACCACAGGTAAGCTGTTAGCTCAAGTCTCAAGAACTGGAGGTCAGATGAACAGGAGCCAGCTGCAGGATACAGAGTGAACAAAATCTTCATGGAGGCAATTAGTCACACGTTCCATATCCTCCTCCTATTCCTGGCAGAGTCTCAAATCCTTAACAAGACCTAGAAGGCTCTGCCTACTTCTCCAGCCTCATTTTGTGCCATTTTCTTATTGTTTTATTGTTCTTATTGCCCTGGTTGGCTCAAATGGTTAAGCACTCAACTACTAGAAAAAAGGTTGGTGGTTTGAACCCTCCCAGAGGTGCCTTGGAAGACAGTCTTGATAATCTGTTTCTGAAAGGTGACAGCCTTGAAAACCCTATGGAGCAGTTCTACTCTGCACACATGGAGTTGCCAAGAGTCAGAATCCAGTAACAATAAAAACAGCAACATTGCTTCAGACATACTGGCCTTTCAGTTCATTGAAAGATTAACATTCCTTCTTAGGACCTCAGGGCCTTTGCACATGTTGTTTGTTGCCACATCAGTTCACCTAGTTAAAAAAATAAAACCAAACCCATTGCCATCAAGTTGGACTCATAGTAACCCTATAGGACAAAGTAGAACTGCCCCATAGGGTTTCTGAGGCTGTAAATCTTTATGGAGGCAGACTGCCACACCTTTCTCCCTCAGAGAGGCTTAGGGTTTTAAACCACCAACCTTTAGGTTAGCAGCCGAGTGCTTAACCACTGACCCACCAGGGTTCCTGTTCATCTACTTAGTTCCTCTTTATCGCTAGAGTCTGTGCTTGGATTGTCTCCTCAGGAACACTTCCTCCTCTAGGTCAGACCAGCATGTAACTTGTCCCCGAGCACCCTACTTCTCCTGGGTAGCACCTTCACAGTTGCTTCTGCTTCAAGGGCTCACAGTCACTGGGCCATGGGTTCAGGACATGAGCCCCTGAGGTTTCTGGTTTCCACAGAAGGCTTCAAGTGGGTGCATGAGACCATGTGTGGTGTGAGCCCACAGCCCTTCTCTCTGTTGGATGGAAGTTCCTCATCAGTAAAGCAAGGCCTGAAATTATGAAGCTGCGGTTCCTTCACCACAAACTCCCAAGTCCTGCGTACATGATCCTCTTGTACCTAGCCCAGTTCCCCTCATCTGTGAACACTGAAAAGCGCCTCAGTCATTCCAGTGTGTTTATTTAATCTGCATTCTGGGTGGAATGCTGAGCTTTCCCTGACTCTAGGTGACCTCGAGGCTGGGTATCAGGCATTGTACACAGCAGGACGGTGGGCCACCGGGTCACCAACCATCTCTGCACGGGCCCTTCCCTCCCCCGTAGGGCTCTCCATCCTTTGTATTTCCTTCTTCCCATCCTTGGAGGCTCCCAACCTACTGAAGTTGTCACAGGTTCTTGGGGGAATGAGAGAGGGGACCCAAAACCCAAAAACCAAACCCACTGCCGTGGAGTCCATTCTGACTCATAGCAACCCTACAGGACAGGATAGAACTGCCCCACTGGGTTTCCAAGGCTGTAATCTTGACAGAAGCAGACTGCCACATCTTTCTCCTGTGGTGTGACTGGTGGGTTCAAACTGCCAAGCACTTAACCACTGCGCCACCAGGGCTCCTGAGACTGGGAACAGCCAGTGACTATTCCACGCAGCCAAATGTTCTCCATTTAAAGGGTTGCCTGCACTCTGAGGCTATGTCCCTCTCCTGTTCTTGGTTTTAACCTATTATTTTCTAAATTTATGGTAAAAACAAATAAGTGTGTGTATTTTCTTACGTTTTTCCTTGGGGAAATTTGAAGTGTCCTGGCTCTTACTGGTGTGGTAAACACAGGAGTCTGGGGCAGCTCAGGCCCAGGGTAAGGTGAGGTTCCTGCGAGGCCATGGTGTTCCTGCTGGAGGCACGCCGGCGGTCCCCTTCACCCCAGCACCTCTCCCCACTTCCTCTCTTGCCCAACTTGAGCCAACCTGGAGTCCTACTGAAGGAGCAGAAGTTCCAGCAAGCCTGGGGGGGTGCTGAGGTCTCTGGCATAGTAGGGCTCTGCACAGCTCTTCCTCCAGGTCTCCCCCAGATAATTGTACTCATTCAACAACCAAGTGAGAGGTCACCTCCTCTGGAAAGCACTCCCTGGTTTGCACCCCAGCATCTTCCCCACTCCTACCAGCTTTGGGTATCTTTGCCAAACCACTAAGAGTCAACCTTGAGGGTGGACCAAGACAGTGTTTGGTGTTTACTTATCTAGTCTTTGTTACTTTACTCACCGTCTCCCCTCCCCCCATCATACATGCTGGCCTTAGAGGTGAGTTCACTCCTTGCTTGTCTTCTGCTCCTAGCACTCAAGCACTCAATGTTTGTCATAGAAAGACACCAGAGATTTCATGATGGAATTTTGCAAGACCAAAGACCTACTCATTGGAAATATCTTTTTCCAACAACAAATACAACATGTGGATCTCCCCAGAGAGAATACAAAGGAATCAAATCGAGTACATCTGTGGAAAGAGACAATGGAGAAGCTCAATATCATCGGTCAGAACAAGGCCAGAGGCCGGCTGCAGAACAGACCATCAATTGTCTTGTGCAAGTTCAAGTTGAAGCTAGAGAAAATTAAAACAAGGCCACTAGAGCCAAAGTACGACTTAGAGTATATCCTACATGAATTTAGAGACCATCTCAAGAATAGATTTGATGCATTGAACCCTAATGACCGAAGACCAGATGAGTTGTGGGATGACATCAAGGACATCATACATGAAGAAAGTAAAAGGTCATTAAAAAGAGAGGAAAGCAAGAAAAGACCAAAACGGATGTCAGAAGAGAGTCTGAAACTTGCTCTTGAATTTAGAGTGGCTAAAGCAAGTGGAAGAAATGATGAAGTAAAAGAACTGAATTGAAAAAAAAAACCACTGCCGTGGAGTTGATTCTGAATAAAAGATTTCCAAGGGTGGCTCCAGAAGACAAAATGTGCAAAGACCCGGAGTTAGAAGACCAAAAGGGAAGAACATGCTCAGCATTTCTCATGCTGAAAGAACTGAAGAAAAAATTCAATAGTGAAGGATTCTATGGGCAAAATATTGAACAACACAGGAAGCATCAAAAGACGATGGAAGGAATACAGAGTCACTGTACCAAAAAGAAATGGTGGACATTCAACCATTTCAGGAGGTAGCATATGATCAAGAAGGAAGTAGTCCAACCTTCACAGAAGGCATTGGTGAAAAACAAGGCTCTCAACTGGTATTGCTGGAATACCAATTGAGATGTTCCAACAAATGGATGCAGCACTGGAAGTGCTCACTCATCTATGCCAAGAAAGTTGGAAGACAGCTACCTGGCCAATTGACTGGAAGAGATCCATATTTATGCCTATTCCAAAGAAAGGTGATCCAATAGAATCCAATAGAATGAGGACATTATCAAACAATATCATTAATATCACACACATGTAAAATTTTGCGGAAGATAATTAAAGAATGATTGCAGCAGTACACCAACAGAGAACAGCCAGAAATTCAGGCCTGATTCAGAAGAAGACATGGAACCAGGAATATCATTGCTGATGTCAGATGGATCCTGGCTGAAAACAGAGAATACCAGAAAGATGTTTACCTGTGTTTTATTTACTCTGCAAAGGCATTCAATTGTGTGGATCATAATACATTGTGGATAACATTACCAAGAATGGTAATTCCAGAATACTTAATTGTGCTCATGAGGAACTTGTACATAGACCAAGAGGCAGTTGTTTGAATAGACAAGGGGATACTGCGTGGTTTAAAATCAGGAAAAGTGTACTTCAAGGTTGCATCCTTTTGCTATACTTATTCAATCTGTATACTAAGCAAAAAATCTGAGAAGCTGGACTATATGAAGAAGAATGGGGCATCAGGATTAGAGGAAAACTCATTAACAACCTGCAATATGCAGATGACACAACCTTGCTTGCTGAAAGTGAAGAGGACTTGAAGCACTTACTGATGAAGATCAAAGACTACAGCCTTCAGTATGGATTATATCTCAACATAAAGAAAACAAAAGTCTTCACAACTGGACCAACAAGCAACATCATAATAAACAGAGAAAAGATTGAAGTTGTCAAGGATTTCATTTTACTTGGATCTACAATCAACACCCATGAAAGCAGCAGTCAGGAAATCAAAAGATGTATTGCATTGGGCCAATCTACTACAAAAGACCTCTTTAAAGTGTTAAAAAGCAAAGATGTCACTCTGAGGACTAAGGTACGCCTGACCCAAACCATGGTCTTTTCAATTACCCAGTATGCATGTGAAACCTGGACAATGAATGAGGAAGACCAAAGGAGAATTGATGCCTTTGAATTATGGTATTGGCGAAGAATATTGAATATACCGTGACTGCCAGAAGAACAAACAAATCTTAGAAGAAGTACAGCTCCTTAGAAGGGAGGATGGCAAGACTTGTCTCATGTACTTTGGACATGTTATTAGGAGGGACCAGCCACAACAGTCCCTGGAGAAGGACATCATGCTTGGTAAAATAGAGGGTCAGCAAAAATGCGGAAGACCTTCAAGGAGATGGATTGACACAGTGGCTGCAACAATGGGCTCAAACATAGCAATGATTGTGAAGATGGGCAGGGCTGGGCAGGGTTTCCTTATGTTGTACAGGGTCGCTACGTGTGGGAACCAAATGGAGAGCACCTAACAACAACAATGAATGAATGAGCCACGTGCTCTGGAAGGTGCCTCCCAGGGCGCCAACCCCTTTTGCTGGGCTTGGGGACTTTCCACCAAGACGTGGAATCTCTGTTGGGGGCATTGCGTCATCAAGTTCAGGCCTAACCCCCTGCTGTGCATACTGCTCGGAGCCCACCTCCACTCTGCCCCTCAGGAAGTTCCCTTCTCCTCCTTGTAAGAGTTCCAGGAGGCTGGCTGATTCAAACAAATCCAGCCGATAATGAAAAGAAGACGCCCCGTGGGGTGCGGGGCTGCTCCATTGGAGGTGTCACTGGGCTGTGGACGTGGGGACCACAGGAATAAAGCTGGGTCCCTGGTCAGGAGGAGTCGCGGGGATCGGTATGGGGCGCGGGGAACCCCGCTGGGATTCAGCAGAGGCGGCCCAGGCAGGGAGGCGGCCCGGGGTCCCCGGGCTGGGGGCGCAAGCGGGGCGCGAAGGCGCGGGTCCGAGCGCGAGGGCGGCGCGCAGCCCGCGGCCGTCCCGCCTCTTGCCGGCGCTCCCGGCCTTTCCTATCCGGCCGGCGACGCTCCGCCCGCCCCGTCCCACATGACACCGCCTCCGCCACAAACTTTTTCCTCCCCATCCTGCCGCAGCTCGAAAGGAATGGAAAATGGCGGCCTAGGCGCGGAGTTTCCTGCCCGGCCAGCGGCGGCGGCTCTCGGCAGCGAGCGCCCCTGGGGTGCCGGGACCCGCGCGGCACCATGACGCGCTGGGTGCCCACCAAGAGAGAGGAGAAATACGGCGTGGGTGAGCACCGCGCCGCCCAACTTCGCGCGGGCATCTGCTCGGAGGCGGGCCGGGCGGGAGCGAGCGGCCACCGGCCGTGAGCCCCCGGGGTCTCTGCCTCCCTGCCGCCGCGCGAGAGGACCCGCGTCCCGCGCCCGCCCTGGGAGCCCTAGCCCTCTCCGGATGCCCGCGCTGGGACTTGCCTAAACTTCTCTGGCGCCGGCGGTCCCGGCCAGGCGCCTGGGCGTGCGGCA
>NW_004443967.1:16411923-16443212 GCF_000243295.1 Trichechus manatus latirostris
AGCGGCGCGGGCGGGATGCAGGGTGGCCGGGGCTGCCGGGAAGAGGCGTTTCCGCCCGGAGCCTGTACCGCGGCACCGCCCGCCGGCGCCACCCCAGCGGGCAGTGCTTGACCTGGACCCCGGGGACGACACACGCTGTCCCCGCGCCCCCTTGGCGGGCAGTGCACGACTTGTACCCCGAGGCCGGGCACACGCTGTCCCTTCGCCCCCTTGGCGAGTAGTTCCCCCTCTAGACCCGGTAGAACCGGCCGGGATACTGGCTTGGCCTGCGGGGTTGGGGCTGGTTCTGTCACTCCTCGAGGGTGTTTCCCCTCCCACCTCTAGTTCTTGGGCACCCCAGTGGTGGAACTTTGCAGCCTCCGGGCCCCTCTAACTAGTATACCTGCCGCCTGCGGCCGAAGCGGTCAGTTCTGCGGGGGAACTCCGGGGTCATTGGCCTGACACTTTTCCTTCTTGGATGAAGTTGTTTTCAGTATCAGGGCCCGGGTCGGCAGTTTCACGCTGCAGTGATCAATACTCAGAATTCTGCGCGCGTCTATTGGGAGTGGTGTGCGCGACCCGGGCGGGCAGATGGCCGCTTCACGCCGGTTGGTGGCCCTGCCCTCGGCCGTCCGGGACCCTTGAAGCTGCGCGGCTCAGCGCCGTGAGGCCCCAACATGGGATCAGACGCCGAGGCCTGTGTTTTCTCTGCTGCACTTTGCTGTTTCCTGAGGGGGCAGGGGGTGTCGGGTTGCAGGTTTAAGTGTTAGACCCCAAGTACACATTCCAGAGAAGGAGGTTTTTAATGGCAAAGCACGCCCACCCGGCGCCAGGCTATGCCCTGCCCGCCCCTTCACCAGCGTTTACAGCTGGGCCTCGCCAAGGCCTGCGGTCCTGGCCTTCTTGACTTGCCCACACCTTTTCCACCCTGGATGCCAACCCCAAGATCTGCCCGGTGGTGGTTGGTGTCACCGTCTTCCTGCCCGAAGTCCGAGATCCCCTGCCTCACCAAGGCCAGACTCCTCTTCTGCCCTGTGAGACCTTTTGTGATCTTGCCTCCCCTAGCCACGGGTTTGGGCTCCTAGTCGGCATGCTTTCGGCTGCAGCTCTGCCCCTGCCTCTGCCCTTGCAGACGCTGTGCCCACCCCTGACTGCCTTGCCCACGCCTCCCGCTGCTCGGCTTCAGGCGTGGGGCCCTCTGACCTCTGGGCAGCCTCTGGGGGCTCTAGTCTCAGGACTCCCTCCTTTCTGTGAACTCTGGCTTATCTGCTCGGTGACAATGGCGTACGCTGGTCCTTGGTTATGAGCGGGTGTCCACAGTGGTTTAGGCCTTTCCTGGAGCAGGCCTCATCCCTTCTGGGCCCACACTGGGCTTGTTCTTTGTACTGGGGCTGGGGGACCTCCTTGCTTCAGGGCCGTTAGGGCTGATTATCATCCCATTTTGTGGGTGAGGAAACTGAGACTCAGGTTCACAGAGGGCCACGGTGGCGTTTTCTGACTGTGTGGACTGAGTGTGCACCCGCACCCTGGGCACCCTGAGACTTTTCAGTCTGGGGGACATCCTCATGGAAACGCCCGGATCTGCTATGCAGAGAGCGGTTTGGATGGAGGTTCCACCTGGGATGGCGGCCGTGGTGAGCGTGGGCGGCCGTGGTGAGCGTGGGCCGTTGTGGTGAGCGTGGGCGGCCGTGGTGCGCGTCGGCGGCCGCGGTGAGTGTGGGCCGCCGCGGTGAGCGTGGGCGGCCGCAGTGAGCGTCCTGGGCCGTGGTGCATGAGGAGGGAGCGAGGACAGGTTGCCCGTTGTGGTGAGCGTCGGTGGCCGCAGTGATCATCCTGGGGGATGTAGCATGAGGAGGGAGCGAGGACAGACTGCATGGAGTCCAGCATGGAGAGACAAGGAGGAGCTGGAGCGTGTGGGGGAGAGGCCCCAGGTCGCAGAGGGACAGGCATTAAGGGCCAGCAGAGGGCCTGACAAGGAGCCCTGGTGGCATAGTAGTCAAGAGCTCAGCTGCTAACTGAAAGGTCTGCAGTTTGAGCCCACCAGCGGCTCCGCAGGATAAAGATGTGGCAGTCAGCTTCCATAAATATTAAAGCCTGTAAACCTGTTGCTTTTGAGCCTGTTCTGACTCTTAGCAACCCCATAGGGCAGAGTAGAACTGTCCCATAGGAGTTCCAAGGAGCAGCTGGTGGATTCAAACTGCCATCCTTTTCGTTAGCAGCCAAGCTCTTAACCACTGCGCCAACAGGGCTCCTCCGTAAAGATTACAAAAACAAAAAACAAAACCCATGGCTGTCGAGTTGGACTCATAGCGACCCTATAGGACAGCCGTATGGGACAGAATAGAACTGTTCCATAGGGCTTCCGAGGAGTGACTGGTGGATTAGAACTGCCTGCCTTTTGATTGTAAACCCTGGTGGCGTAGTGGTTAAGAGCTATGGCTGCTAACCAAAAGGTCGGCAGTTTGAATCCTCCAGGCGCTCCTTGCAAACCCTATGGGGCAGTTCTGTTCTGTCCTATAGGATCGTTATGAGTCAGAATTGACTGGACCGCCTAGGGGCAGATGGCCAGGCCGGAAGCAGGAAGCAACTCTCTGTCTCACCCTTCCTAGGCCTCGCTGCGGGGTGGGGGGCAGGCACTGTGGAGGCCTGACACGTGTTGTCTTAGAGAATTTAAACCTCACCTTAGTCGTGAAGGCAGAGTCAGAACCTGAGGTAGATTGCTGGCCCACTCTCGGCCTATGGGGATTGTTGTTGTGTCCAGACAGCCCCAGCTCATGGCAGCCCCACGCACAGCGGAACAAAACCCTGCCCAGTCTTGTGCCATTACCACGATTGGTTGTGGATCAGACCCTTGTGGTCCATAGGGTTTTCAGTGGTTGATTTTCAGAGGTAGATCACCAGGCCTTTCTTCCTAGTCTGTCTTAGTCTGAAAGGTCTGCTGAAATCTGTTCTGCATCATAACAACACACAGCTTCTCTGCTGACAACACACAGTGCACATGAACTGCATTGGCTGAGAATCGAACTCAGGTCTCCTGCATGGAAGGCGAGAATTCTATCACTGAATCGCCACTGCCCTCAGTAAGTGGTAGGTCCTGGATTTACACTCTGGCAGCTGGCCCGAGTTCACCATTTCTCTCTGCCGCTGTGTCCTACACTCACCAGGAGATGGAGAAGGGCCCTCTCTTTGAGATACCACGTTTTACAAGGGCCCTTGATACCCTTGGCTGCCTCCCAGGTGACCTGGAAGTGTTACCACAATAACGCGGATTGGAGCCGCCTGCCGCAATAGCCAATTCTGAGACGGAGGTGAGGTGAGCGGCAAGAGTTTTATTATATATCGATATATAGGAGACAGAGGGAATAGATTCCTCCAAAAAACCTGTCTCCCCCACTGGAGATGGGCTGAAGGCTTTTATAGGGACAGGATTATGGGTCTTAGAAGTCTGTGTTAGTTCCCCCTTGAGGTGTTCATGTCTCAGATGAGTTAATCTTTTACTGGTATTCTTGGGGGTTATTTGGCGACATTCTTGGGTATTATCTGGCGACATCCTGGTTTTTCTTCTCAGAAGATGGGTGCTTGTTCGGTTTTTCATCCCTAGATCATTATCACTTGTTTTCCACCCTCCAAGGAGGAATGTGGGTTAATCGTAAACCTTTGTGGAGACTGGAACCTGAGGGAAAGACAAGATCCTGAGACAACGTGGCGGTCAGCAATGGGGAGTAAATAATAGAGAGCCGGGCCGATGCAGCCTCTTCCAATCCCCCTTTTATTGGAAGTTTCTCAGTCTTGGGAAACAGGGCATCACTTCTTTTCTGGCTACTTCGTGCTAGTTAGGGGCGTTGGCTTGGGTGAGAAGCCTCCAGGTATCGACTAGGGGCCATAGGTGAGGGGTGAGTTAGAGTGGAAATTGGCTGTATCTTGGTGAATAGATGACGTTTGTCCTCAGAGCTTGAAAAAGGGGTGTCCCGACTTACCAGGGTAAAAATTTTTCTAGCCTTAGGAGTTTTGTAGTTCCTTTTGTTGATATTCTCATAAACCAGGGAACACAAAAACAAACTAGAATAATCATTATTCTTAAGGTTCCTCTTTCGGGCTCTTCTATGGCTCACTTAACTGGACACTACTGGAGTTAGGGTTGAGACTACACACGGGAGGGTCAGAGTGTCCCCAGCTTGCAGGGTTGGTGTCCCCTTTGCCTGTGGGATCACCAACACTTTTTCTGTCCAGGTCTCCTGAAAAAAATAGAAAGATAGAGGGAAACAAGGTCAAAATCATTGTACTGTAAGCTTCTTGAACTTGTACTTCAGGCCCTGAACTGGAGTACAAGAGTATGGTGGCCCTTTGTTTTCTGCTTCTTTCTGTTTTTTTGGTGGGGCTGCTTTTACTCTCCAGTGATGCACCCATGCGGCTACTTCTGTTAATTTCAGAGATGAGTGGCTGGTCAGGAGAACTTCAAAAGGTCCCTCCCACTGAGGGACCAGTTGATCTTCCGGGGGTTGATTCTTCCAGGTTTTCGACAGGACCTGATTTCCGATCTCTGGGTTGGAACCTGTGGAGGGGGGTGACAGAAGGAAAAGACAAAAGAGAAGAAACATACTGATTAGCAGTGTTTATGACAGCTCTCAGAGAACAGACCCAGTCTCTTTTCTCTACCCCGGTCATCACCGAGGTGGGGAAAGTCAACTTTTTCAGAAATGGTCTCCCATACATTAATTCGTAAGGGCTCAATTTGAGCCCGCTTTTAGGGGCCACCCAGATTCTGAGCAAGGCAATGGGGAGCACTTGTATCTAAGTGGAGCTTGTCTCTTGGCAGAGTTTCGCCAAGGACTTTTTCAGAGTATAGTTCATCCTTTTGGTCTTTCCAGTCGATTGTGGTCTCCAGGCTGAGTGTGGTTTCCAATTTATATTCTAAAACCTTATTGACTTCTTGGGTGACTGTTGCTGCCCTGTTGTTGCTCTGTGCTGAGATTGGAAGATCAAAACGGGCTATGATTTCTTTGAGTAACGCCTCGGTCACTTCTTGGGCTCGTTCGGTTCGACAAAGGAAAGCCTCCACCCGCCCTGAGTAGGTGTCCACAAAAACCAGTAGATATTTAAAATTTCCAGGTGTCCGGGGCATTATACCACTGCCACCTGAAAGGGATCATTGATTGCCTTCAGGAGTTCTAGGATTTCTGGTACATGTTTTATTTCTTTGTTGGCAGATGTCAGAAGTCCCCTTTCTTTCTACAAGGCATCGTGTGAGTGAAGGACCAGATGGGTATATTTATTATCGGTATACACAGTTGTGCGTCTTCCTGCTTACTCTTAGTCTCAGGGCCCGCCCAAGGACTATGCGTTCAGCCTTTTGAGTCGAAGCACCAGCAGGAAGTGGAGCTGCCTCTGAGACCTCAGTTCATGTCACCACCACATATCCTGTCTTGTGGCATCCTTCATATAGAAAGCTACTGCCATCTGTATACATTTCTATCTCTGGGTCAGTCAAGGGAACATCTGAGAGATCTGGTCTGCTAGAATAAACTTCTTCAGTTATCTCTAGGCAGTCATGAACGGGGGCATCTTCCTAAGTAGGCAGCAATGTGGCGGGATTGAGGGAGGAGACAGCCTTAAGAAGCACATTTGGATGAATGTCCTCTACTATTTGGTTGATTTTCCTTAGGTCTTGTACAGAGCGATATTCTCTTGTCCCCGGTTTCAACACCAGTAAGATAGGCGTGTTGTATGGAAACTGGCAAAATTTCAAAAGTCTAATTTTTATGTATCGATGCACCAATGGTGTGATCCCTTCCAAAGCTTCCTTGCGGAGGGGATATTGCCTCTGGTTTATAGTAGGTGCTCTAGATTTTAAAGTAATTTTAACGGGTGCGGCTGACTTGGCTTGCCCGGGCCTTTCTTATGCCCAGACCTCCGGATTTACCTTTTGTTGAATATGGAAAGAAATGCCACTAAGTGTCACTGTTTCTTCTTGCAACAGTGTCACCTGCAAGGCACTTGCATTTTCAGGCGGGATCTGTAGAAAATGGAAATGAACCTGGTTAGAGGGATTTAAAGTTTGATAGAGAGACACGAAAGCTTGAGTATAGGGAACTTTGTCCCATTTTTTCCTACAAACCAAGTCAAGCTGAAAAATCATGCTGTAAGCCAAAGACCCATTTTGGAACCAATGTTCCTGCCCCCCCTGCTGGTATTGGGGCCATACATTGTTATATAAGCATATTATTTTCTTTCTTGTCACAGGCTCATAGCTATCCCTCCTCCAGTTTGTTAGGATGCAGCCTAGAGGAGATTTGGCTGGGATAGATGGGCTTCCCCCCGTAATAGGTGTTTGTTTATGCATAAGCAGAATCAGTAACAGCTTTTCATGTGCCTCAACAGAAACTACATTTTGCAAAACCTCAAATTGAGTATTAATATCAGTACAGCAACATTTATCTATTTAGGCACAAACTGTTTCTTGAGAGACTAACAGGAAGGCTAATATTATTCTATTTTGTAAAATCATAGCTCAAGTTTCAGACACTTCTCTGGTTATGATAGTTACAACTTTGCTAAGTTTACCAACATAACTTCTAATTCAAGAGTTACAATATCTAAACCCATTAGTTAGATAATTTAGGAGGAAAGGAAAATGGTTTCTTATATCCAGAAAGTAGGATCTTGAAACATCAGCAGTATTCCCACATAAAACCCATAGTTTCCTTTCGTTTACTCAGTTTTATGTAGTTAATTTCTGTTCCACATGATTCTGGATCAGCAGCAGTGTGTGAACGCATCAGCTTCTACATAAGAGTTCTGGAAATCTTGATTGAGTCGAGTCACAGTCCTTTTCATAAGTCTAATATAGTCCATCTTTTTGTTGAGATATTTTGGTCAAACGTTTTCAGAAAATCAGCAAAAGCAAAAACTTTATCTGCAGATGGTGACACTTAATATGGCTGTGATTAATTCATAAAAATAATATTCTTAATAGTAAAAGACCTGCTAGAAATTATTACAAGCACAATGTAAAGGCCAAATGAAACCAGTTTAAAAAAAAAAAAAACTTTAGATAAAAATATTTCTAAATGTAACCATTAACCATATTCAAAGAGCTTCAGATGTAATACGTAATAATTTTGAGACAAAATACCATATAGTCAGGATATACCAAAAATATACCAATTCTCTGAATACCTGAACTGTAATAAAAAAAATTTTATAGGTAAATGATGTGAATTCCCCAATCAAACCATTGGCTTTGATGATGTTAGATTCAAAAAGAGTTGCGACCAAGTTAACAGTAAAGAAATAGTAATATTATAGGTCACTGTGAAACAGTACTTAAGTTATTTAACCAGAGTTCTTAAAGTAAAAACCCTTAGCTTTCTTTTCTAAAAGCCATGCAGCTTAGTATTCAGACTCAGGAATCTTATTCTAATGAGAGGCCAAACCTTTGTCTTCAAGGCAGATTACACAAAGAATAAATTAACCCTTTAACTCAGAAATCAAAGAAAATTTTGTTATTTTGACAGCGAGAAACCCAATTCTTTGTTTTAGATGCTACTTAACATTAAAACTCCTAAAAATCTCATAAATTAAACCATTAAACTTTAGCCAGATAAAACTTGACCATATCAAACAAATTTCATTTTCAATAAACCTCTTAAATGTTGTCTTTGTTGCATATGTCTTGTAGTGCATCCCTTTAAATGGCAAAAATGAACACTTATTAGCAGACTTAAATATATATATATCTCCTTTCTCATGTGGCATAAAAAGCCAAAGTATGTAAGCGTAAATTATGACAAATATCCATTAACTCAATTTAACATCAATAAGTTACCTAAAATGTATTGGGAATTGTTTTAAGCCTGTATACCATAAAACCTAACTGTTGTTGAAAGAAAGTCTCTTAAATATTCCAAGTTTTTATTCAACTTTTACTGTTCCTCATATTTTTCCCAATCTAATTTTAGCCTTTAATGATTTTATCAACTAGCTTTGGAAATCACAAAGTCTCTCTTCAATTGATCAATTCATTGATATGGATACAACTTTAAGCCTCTGACTACTGCTAGAAACATTTTTCCAGGCCATTTTAGATGTGTCTTGTGATTTCTATTGCTTGACTTCTTAGAGTTCCCCTATAATAGAACTTGTTTACAGTTCTATTATCAGGATCCACTCAATTTCTGATAACTATAGCAAAGCAGCAATTTTTCTTATCTTTTGTCTTGAAAGAGTCTCCACCTAGTTGGAAAGGGTCTTTCAGAAGCTTCCCTTGAGCTACACGACCTTGGAGCCTGGGGGCTGGGGGCTGAGGAGGCCTGATCGTGCCCCACCCTCACTCTTGACTCAAGGAAGACATTTACATATGTTTAAGTTGATGGAGACGTTTTGAAAGGCTGTCTACCTGGTAAATACCAAAGCTCTTTCAGGACAAAACGAGAAGGAAAGACCACATAAACTCACCAGACAATACCACACAGAAAGGATATGTGGATCCTAGTTTGTTAAAGCGTACATAGCAATTTTTGGTAAGATTGACTCAATTCAATGGAAAAAAACAGGTTCTGGATAAAACTTATTAACTTGCTGGAGTCTCAGATGGAGGAATATTAGACCTTTTGACAAAATCGGAGCATCAAGGAAAGTTCCCTAAAGGAAAAAATGGACAACACAAATGAAAGCTCGTTTTCCCAAAGTGGTCACTGAAATTCCAAGTTACTTCTAGTATACTCAGTTTATAGCGTTTTTAAATATGAACCCCAAACCAGTGAATCAGTAGTAGGGGGGGAAATCCAGGCTCATTTATCAAAGATGTTAAGCGATAAGGTTCAAGCTTTTGGTTTCCTTCTTTCTGAAGCTTTCTCTTGATATTAGGGGCACTTTGTCCTATAAAGATTATATTGACCATTCTGGCATTTTCAGTGCTCTCAGGATCCAGATCAGTTAACTCATGAACATAGTCTTAAGATACTATGGCTGTCTCAAGAACCAGTCTCACCCAAGGTATTTTCACTTTCCCTAACAGCCGAATCAGGGCCCCCAAGTAGATGGTATAATGCTAGTTACACACAGACAATGGACAGGACAGACACAGAACCATAGTAAACGAATGGACGGGACAGACACAAAACCACAGTAAACGAATAAATCCCGCAAGCAGACGGAGGTGCCCTCAACTCCTTCAACCTCTCAGATGGCCCTGCCTGCCGACAGAGGTGATCTTAAGAGAATCTCAACCTCCCAGACACACTCACGAGAAATCCCGCAAGCTGACAGACGTGATCTCAACCCTTCAACCTCTCAGATGGCCCTGTCTGCTGATAGAGGTGCTGTTAGAGAATCTCAACCTCCCAGACACACTCATGAGAAATCCTGCAAGCTGATGGAGGTGATCTTGACCCCTTCAACCTCTCAGACGGCTCTGTCTGCTGACAGAGGTGATCTTAGAGAATCTCAACCTCCTAGACACACTTACAAGCACTCACACATGGAACCATGACTCTGGAGTCACCGGGAGTCCCTTCTTGTGACCCTACTCACGGGGATCGGTCATCTGAGGCATCTCTCTCCTCAGAAACCAAGGGCTCAGGTCCTGCTCTGGAAACCTCGGGCCTGCCCTATCCGCCCCAGCCCTGAGCGCAAAAGGGAGAGGAGTTGCGGACTCACCTTGGGATCCCTCCTATGCAGGTCTTACTTTTCTTTCACCCACCTCTTTTGGCGCGGTTGGGGACCAGCGGTGCCGTGACAGACCCAGATCTGGCCAATACTCTCCCAGAGGCAAATGAAACCTCTCGGGGCTGCTTGTTGGGAGGGCTGTCGATCAGCCCCAGGCCCTGCCCTGGGGCCACTGCGTCTCAAGCGGCTGAAGCTCTCTGTACGGGCCACCAAATTTGTTACCACAATAACGTGGATTGGAGCCGCCTGCCATAATAGCCAATTCTGAGACAGGGGTGAGGTGAGCAGCAAGGGTTTTATTATGTATCGATATAAAGGAGACGGGAATAGATTCCTCCAAAAAACTCGTCTCCCCCACTGGGGATCAGCTGAAGGCTTTTATAGGGACAGGATTATGGGTCTTAGAAGTTTGTGTTAGTTCCCCCTTGAGGTGTTCATGTCTCAGATGAGTTAATCTCTTACTGGTATTCTTGGGGGTTATTTGGCAACATTCTTGGGTATTATCTGGCGACATCCTGGTTTTTTTTGTTACAAGATGGGTGCTTTGTTCGGTTTTTCATCCTTAGATCATTATCACTTGTTTTCCACCCTTCAAGGAGGAACATCGGTTAATCGTAAACCTTTGTGGAGACTGGAACCCGAGGGAAAGACAAGATCATGAGACAATGTGGGGTCAGCAATGGGGAGTGAATAATAGTGAGCCGGGCCTGTGCAGCCTCTTCCAGAAGGGCCTTGTGGAGTCTAAGGGCATGTTCACAGATAGAGCAGGCAGGGTCTTCTCACGAGGGAAACGGCCCTGGCCCAGAACGTGGCTGTGTGCTTCCCCAGTAAGTCACACATCTTCCAGAAGCTTCTCTAGTACCCACAGCAGTGATTTCTAACATCTCACCTTCTGCTAATGCTTTAGTTTTAAGAAACTCACTGTTAGAAATTTGGGCTTCCACAGAAGAAGAGTAGACCAGATGGTTTTGCCAGGGACTTCTGGGAGAGAGTTGAGTGACAGATAGAGAGGGTGGGCCTTGTTCTTCCGAGCTTCACCAGGTGGAGGTGAGACAGCTGAACTGCGTGGAAATGACGAAACAGCACACCTATTGAGCAGCGGAAGGAATTTAAAGAAGCCCTGGTGGTACAGTGGTTAAAGCGCTCAGCTGCTAACTGAAAGGTTGGTGGTTTGAACCCACCAGCTGCTCCACAGGAGAAGGATGTGGCGGTCAGCTTCTGTAAAGATTACAGCGTTGGAAACCCTATGGGGCAGCTCTACTCTGTCATGTAGGGTCATAATGAGTCAGAATCAGCTCAATGGCAACGGGTTTGGTCTGGGAGGCTGGGGAGGCCTTGAACTTCCTACTCTGGATGCGGAAGGGAGCCTGAGCGTGAGCACAAGTTGGGGTCCTCCCAGGCTCGCCACTTGTCTGGGAGTTTGCACTGGGAGGATCCCATCCTTCCGGAGAATGGTGCTGACTGAGAAGGAAGCCTGTGTCTGGGACGGAGGGATTCCTTCACGTTAGCTAATTGACTATTCCAGGCTAACGGAAAATTACTAGTATCCTCCTTACCAATCTCAGTGTTTTTGGGGGAGTTCAACAACAGGGCTGTGTTCCCTGGAGGGCTCTGGTGGATCTGTGGGTGAGCCACCTTCCACTCTGGCCATGGACTTGGCCAAATCACGAGGGGAAGGAAAATGATAAAACTCCATCTCATTTGGAACCATGAATGGCACCTCATTGTGTGCGAGCACTTGGCATCTGTTAGAAGCATTGTTTGCAAATGACGCCCTTCAGTTATTGATTCAGTTTGTGAAAGCAGGAAGGGAGTAAACAGGTTCTGTGGCTCCCCTTGTTGCCCACTAGACAAATCAGGCTTCCTTCTGTCCAGGGGTGCCTGGGAATTTTACCAGCCTGCGTTTTTTTTTTTTTTTTTCCTTTCCTCTTGGACTTGAGTTTGGTGGATCAGTAATGAACACAGGCATGGGTCTTACAGATCTCAGCCGACTCTGTCACTCCTAGGAGTGGGGACAGATGACCTTTCCCACCACCCCCAGCTAGGCAAATTCCAATGTCCCAACATCAGTAAGACCAAGTTCACTGGATTCTGGTAGGAAGATTAGGCTCTAGTCTCACTGGAGGGTGGGGTGCTCACCTCTCAGGGATATTACCAAAAAACCAAACCCACCGCCGTCGAGTCGATTCCGATGCGTAGCGACCCGACAGGACAGAGTAGAACTGCCCCACAAGATTTCCAAGGCTGTAAATCTTTATGGAAGCAGATTGCCAGATTGCCACATCTTTCACCTGTGGAGTGGCTGCTGGGTTTGTTAACTTCTGACCTTTCAGTTAGCAGCCAAGTGTTTAACCATTGTGCTACCAGGACTCCTTTCAGGGATATTAGGCACTCCCACAATGCTGAGGGTGGTAAGAGGGATCTCTAGGAAATTTTCCCTCAGGTGGAACTACCCAGTTATCTTACCAGTTGCTGTTGAGTTGACTATGACTCACGGCAACTCCATAGTTCTGAACAGAACTATGCTCTGTAGGGTTTTCAATGGCTGACTTTTCAAAAGTAGATCATCAGGCCTTTCTTCCGTGTCACCTCCACCCTTTTGGTTAGCAGCTACATTACCCATCTGCACCACTCAGCAACTCCACCTAGTTATGTAATGGGAGGAATCCCCATGTCCCAAGCAGACGCATCCTTCCTTGTCAGCACCCTTCTTGAGAACCCCAGCCCTGGAGGAGAGCTTGAAATCCTCGAAATGCAAACCCCTAGACAAGTGGGCTATGGTCATGCCCAGGAATGCTTACCAAAGTTGTCCTTGCCCCAGTCCCAGAGCCTGTGAATATATTTCCAGTTGCCATCAAGTCAATGCACAACGACTCCATGTGTGTCAGAGTAGAAATGTGCTCCATAGGGTTTTCAGTGGCTGATTTTTTTGGAAGGTAATTGCCAGGCCTTTCTTCTGAGGCGCTTCTGGGTGGACTCGAACCTCCAACCTTTTGGTTAACAGCTGAGCGCGTTAACTGTTTGCACCACCCCTGGACTTCTTGAATATGCTACATTATATGGAAAAAGGGACTTTTGTGGATGTGATTAAGGTTATGAACTTTGAGACAGGAGATTATCCTGGATTATCCAGGTGGGCCCAAGCTAAAGAGCCTTTAAAGGCAGAGAACTTTCTCTGAGTGGTCAGAGAGTAGGAAGGCAGAGAGTGACGTGGCAGAGGAGAAGTCTGAGATTCCCTTGCTGGCTCCGAGAGATGTAGGGGCCCCAGTGCAAGGACCAGAAAGTGCCTCTAGTTGCTGAAGTCCTCCCCACTTGACAGCCAGAAAGGAAATGGGGCTTCAGTTCTACAGACACAAACGCTGGACTCTGCCCACAACCTGAATGAGCCTGGAAGTGGATTCTTCCCAGAGCCTTCCAGTAAGAGTCCAGCGGGCCAGCACCTTGATCTTGGCCTTGTGAAACGGGAGCCCACTGGGCGGCTGACCTACGGAGCTGTGAGACCGTGCATTTGTGTTGTTTTAAGCTGCTGAGGTTGTAGTCATTTATTATTGCAGCCATAGGAGATTAATACCTGTGGTGACGAGAGCAGCTTGGGAGGGTAAATTTCTTTCTTTACCCTTTAGCTTTGTTATTAAGTTGATTGAACACTAATTAACCCAAGTGTGTGTTCTTCACTCTAGTTTCTTCCGTAGAGATGTGGGCTTGGAGGTACAGACCTACAGACATATTTTAGTCCTGGCCCTTATTTTTTATGTGGCCTTTGAGCAAATAAGTTACTTATACTTTCTTAGCCTCAGATGCTTCATTTATAAAACGGAGCTAAACCCACCTGGCTGTTCCGCTTCATGGCAACATGCAGCTCGCCACTGATGGAGGGGTGGTGTCTGTGCATGAGGTGCATTGGCTGGGAAAGGCCTGGTCACCTACTTCCGAAAATCAGCCAGTGAAAACCCTATGGACCACAACATTCCGATCTGAAACCCTTCATGGGGGTGGTTTTGTTCCGTAGTGCCTGGGGTCGCCATGAGTCGGGGGAGGGGGAGCTGACTGGAAGGCAGCTAACAGCAAGCCCGCCTACCACAAAGACAGAGGGTCCATTGAGATAATGACGGCACAGCTCTTAGCCCCGTGTTGGAGACTTGCCAAGCACTGAGTGAATTGTGGCTTTTATGATTTTCTTTATTTAATAAAGCACAGAGTTTGCAAATGTAGTGACAAGTATTTTCCTGTAGGGATGTAACAGTCAGCATTGCTGGAAGAATGCTTTTCTCCAAAAGTTGATTTCTTAATAGTGTGTTTTGCCCCTTAATTGGGGGGATGTCACATTTGCTCGGTGTTGGGGAGCATGGCTTGTGTGTGTTCAGATTAGCTCTGAGCGATAGTAATTGCTAGGAGTAGTGTAATGTCCCAGTAAACTTGGGAGTGTGGGAGTTGATGAGAGGTCTCTTTTGTTATCTAGAGTAGCAAGCAAGCTGCTACTTTGGGGAAGAAAAATTAGATTTCGTGGTAAGTAAGTAGACATGCAGACATTTTCATTCCCTGGAGTTGCAGAAGTTGCAGAAAAACCAAATTAGGGCATATTATATTTCTACAAACGTGATTTAGTTTTTGAAACATAAACATTTTAAATTTATCCTTGTGCCAGTCTTTGCCTAGACTATTGCATGTCAGGGTTATCGTCGGGGCTGTGAGTAGCTTTCTGTCTTGTTCTGGTGACCTGTGAGGATACAGGTAGTGAAATCGCAGAGAAAGACACGCGCAGTTGTTGGGTCCTGTGTCCGTGCCTCAGAGACATCACAATGCCCAGCCCTTCCCTCTTTCCTCCCTCCCTCCCTCCCTCTTTTAATTAAACTTTTATTTTGAAATGATTGTAGAATCACATGCAATTGTAAGAAATTATTCAGAGATACAGGTACCTTTGCCCTTTACCCGTGTGATGTGTTGTTGTTGCTTGCTGTCAAGTCAGTGTCAACTCACAGTGACTCCGTGTGACAGAGCAGAACTGCCCCATAGGGTTTTCTAAGTTGTAATCTTTATGGCAGCAGATCGCCAGGTCTTTCTCCCACATTGCCGCTACATGGATTTGAACCACCAGCCTTTCAGTTCACAGCCACGTGCTTAACCATTGTGCCACCAGGGTTCCCTACCCCTATGGTAACATCTTGCAGAACTTTAGTACAGGGACACAATCAGGATGTTGACATGGATAGAGTCAAGACGGAACATTCCGCCGTCACGAGGCTCCACATGCTGCCCTTTTATAGCCACCTCCACCCTCCCTAGACCTGTCCATGACCCCTGGCAACCACTCATCTAGTCTCCATTTCTACCATTGTGTCATTTCCAGAATGTTGTAAAGTTGGAATCATGCAGTACGCACCTTCTTGGCGTTGACTTCTTTGTTTCCACTCTGTATCATTCTCTGGAGAGTCACCAAGTTGTCGCGTATGTCAGTCCTTGTTCCTTTTTATTGCTGAGTAGTACGGCATGGAGTGGGTGTACCACAGCTTGTTTAACCATTCAGCCACTGAATGAAGGACACTGGGGCTGTTTCCAGTTTGTGGTTATTACAGGGTTTTGTGTGACCATAAGTGTTCCCTTTCTGGGATAAATGCTGAGTCCTATGTAGTTGGAGGCTTTGCTTTTTCAGAAACTGCCCAACTGTTTTCCCAAGGGGTTGTACCATTTTACATTCCCACCAGCAATGGATGTGTGATCCAGTCTCTGCATCTTCACCAACATTTGGTGTTGTTCTTATTTTGAATTTTAGCCAGTTTCATAAGCGTGTAGTGGTATCTCATTACGGTTTTAATTTGTGTTTCCTTAACGGAAGCCCTGTTCGAAGGGTGCCTTGGTTTAATTTGGGAGATGGGCCAGGTGGGCAGGTGTCTGTACTGCTTGGTGGAGGTGACGTTCTCAGGAGGCACGACAGGGCAAGGCCTCGGAGATGTGACATTGGGAGTGCAGTTGAAAGGAAGATCGTGGCTCGGGAGGCTCGGTCAGCAGCTCCAACAGTGCTTCGTGCTGCTGGCCGGTCACTCATCAGGGTTTCTGCTTTCCAAACTACTGCAGTGTCTTGAGAAGGCCTGCAGGGAGGTAAGGGATGAGGAGGTGAGCTAATCTGAGTCAGAGATTGAGTTTTGCCCCTTTTCATTCATATGACCCAGAGTGAGTCTTTAACCTGGCTGAGCCTGGTTTCCACATTTTCAAAATAGGATGATAATAACCAATAACTAGTTGCTCTCCAGTCGATTCCAACTCATGACGACCCAAGTATGTCAGAGTAGAACTGTGCTACATAGGCGTTTTCAATGGCTGACTTTTTGGAAGTAGATTGCCAGACCTTTCTTACAAGGAACCTTTGGTTGTAATCAAACCTCCAAACTTTTGGTTAGCAGCCAAGCACATGTTAAGTGTTTGCACCACCCAAGGACTCCATTACGGTAATAAACCAAAACCAAACCCATTGCCATCAAGTCGATTCCGACTCATAGCGATCCTATAGGACAGAGTAGAACTGCCCCATAGTGTTTCCAAAGAGTGGCTGATGGATTCAAACTGCTGACCTTTTGGTTAGCAGCTGAGCTCTTAACCACTGTGCCACCACGGCTCCATTATGGTAATGCTTGGTTTATGTAATCCAGCTGATGGGAAGTTCAAGGGAACTCATGTACCTGAAGGCAGTTTGGAAACATTCAGGGCTTCAAACTGATTTCTTCTTGGTTCAGTCACGGCCGAGGAAGAGACATCGGAACAGACCTGAATTTTTAGAAGTTGGGTGAACTGGAACTGAAACTGGAATGGGAAAAACTGTGGGTTGAAGCCATGCTAGGAATTTAATCTCCCTCTTAGAAAACAAGGGCAGCATCCGTATTGCATGGCAACTAACTCTCTTGCCTGTTGGATTTAGTGCAGAGTCAGAAACAGCGCCGCCCCGCTCATAGATGGTATATGACTGTGCCACACGTGTTGCTCTCCATAGTCTTGCCAGTAATCCAGTCTCCGCATCAGGCTCCTGTACGGGCTCTCTACACCTCCTCCAAGTCTCCCATTTTAGGGCTTTGGCCTGTAATTTTTCCCATTCTGGTTACCGTTCCGGATCACCCAGACTGTAAAATATTTGAATCTGTTCCAGTTTCCCTTCATTGGCCACACTGAACTGGGAAGAACCGGTTCAAAGCCCTGGGAACTATGTTATGCAAATAGAATAGCATTGCTACTAAGTTTGCTTTTATTATTATTGTGGGAAGTGCTTTGGGGCCATTATTGATCTGTCATTGTAATCAATCCATAAAGTATAATTATGATGACATAAGATGTTCATGGAAAGTTCTTGCCCTTGCAGCTTGTGCTACTATCTGGCTGTTTTTTTTTTTTTTTTTTTGTAAGGCTGCAAGTCCTCAGTGCTCCTGGACACCTGGGGGGTGAGGGATGGGAGCTCGAAGTCTAAGCCACCCTTCCCCTTACACGACTCCTGGAATCTGACGTAAGGAGTCTCATTTGTTTCTCTGTTCACACCTGGAAATACCTTGTAATCAAATTAGTGGCAGAACAATGTGATCAGGTAGGTTGAGCCCTGCCCAGGAACTTGAGCAGTGTTGAAAGCGTGGTTATGTGCACCGAGAACAGTTCTTCCTCTGCAGACGTCTGGTGGTGCTCAGCCTGCCTCGGCGTCACTGCCTATATGTTAGGATAGCCATCCATCCTGCAGGGATTTATTTCCCTTTCTTGTCATTTGCATGTTTGTGGTGTGAGTAGGGTGTCCAGATGTGTCTGGTTCTAGAAGCCCAGTGAGGGCCTTAGGTGCTGACATTGGATCCTTACTGTCACCCAGGGCTGCCTCTACGCAGCTCCAGACCAAACCAAAAACCAAAGCCGTTGCTGTCAGGTCGATTTCTGACTCAGTGAACCTAGAGGACAGCGTACAACTGCCCCGTAGGGTTTCCGAGGCTGTAAATCTTTACGGAAGCAGACTGCCACATCTTTCTCCTGTGGAACGGCTGGTGGGTTCGAACTGCTGACCTTTCAGTTAGCAATGGCGTGCTTAACCACTGCGCCACCAGGGCTCTTGCACGGCTCTGGGGGGCGCTATCTACCTTGAAGTCTGTGAGGCTGCCCCTCCCCCAGTTGCACCATCCCCAACCTGTGTGTCGTGGCCACAGTGGCCCTGGACAGTCATTACAATAAGCAGACACCAAACCTGGCGTCGTGGAGTTGATTCCGACTCTTGCAACCCCGTGTGTTATAGAGTAGAACTGTGCTCCACAGAAGCAGATCACCAGGCCTTTCTTCCGCTGGGCTGCTGAGTGGGTTCGAACTGCCAACCTTTCGATCAGTAGCTGATGTTAGGTGTTGTTGAATTGGCTCTGAGTCATAGCAAATATAACAGAACGGAAACTGGTGCTGCAGCATCCTCGCACTCACTGCTGTTTAGATCGGCAGTAGTCAAGCACAGACCATTGTGCCGCCAAGGGGCACTGGGCAGTCTTTAAAAAACCAAAAAACAAACCCGTTGCTGTCGATTCTGTCTCAGTGACCCTACAGGACAGAGTAGAGCTACTCTGGGGGGATTCCAAGGAGCGGCTGGTAGGTTGGAACTGCCGCCTTTTTGGTTAGCAGCCAAGCTCTTAATCACCGTGCCACTAAGGCCCGTGAGGAGCACTTTAATTTTGTTAGATAATGGGACAGGGAGGGGGCTTTGGTTGTGATAAATAAATGACACTGCACTTCCTGAGGATGACTGACTCGTGCTCTGTATTGATGTGACAGCCTGCAGCCATCTGCTTAAACACGCAAGCAGGTGGGACGCTGAGCAGAACGCACAGGCACCCCCTGCCTTCCAAAAGCAGATGGTTTCACCCCAGACAGATGTCTGTCTGCTTGTTAGATTCTCACTCGGGTGCCTTGAGGAGCACAAGTATCTCCTCTTGGCATATGGTACGATACAGTCAAAAGATCACAGGTTTGGGGATGTAAGATCCACCTCTGAATAGTGGCTCCACCTCTTACTAACCAGGTGACCTTGGGCAAGTTACCTACCTTAAGCCTGAGTTTCTCCTTAGTAAAGGAGCCCTGGTGGTGCAGTGGTTAAGCACTCGGCTGCTAACTGAAAGGTCTGCGGTTCAAACCCACCAGCTACTCCGCTGGAGGAAGTGTGGCAGTCTGCTTCTGTAGAGATTCCAGCCTAGGAAACCCTACGGGGTGGCTGTACTCTGTCCGAAAGGGTCACTATGAGTTGGAATCGATGGCAACGGGTTTGGTTTTTGGTTTGGTCTCTTTTGTAAAATTATCAGTAACACCAACCTCATTGGGCTGCTCTGAGGATAAAAAGCGAGAACCTAACCCAAGCCTGGCCCGTGGATTGTGCTTGAGAAATCTTGGTTCCTTTCATTTTTTGTTTTGTAAATAGAAGCCTTGTGTTGCCTGGGACGGAATCTCCCCAGGCGCCCAGTCTGACTTTCCAGACTGAAGGGATGTGGGTCCTCTTGGTGCTGCGGCCCCGCCAGCTGCAAGATGAGGGCGGGGGGGGGGTGGGGGGTGGGGAGGGGTGCCCAGTGCTGTCCTATTATTTTGATGTCATCTCTGAGGTCAGATCAGGAGTGTGGTTCTTACTGATTCCCAGGGGCCTAAAGGGAGAAGATGAGGAAGATCTCGAAAGCCTGCCAAGATAAATCTCTCAGCACACATGTTGCTCTGAGTCTTTAACCTGGTGGGGCTGCTGTGGAGAGTGGCAGTCGGCTGCTGCCTTTCCTTGGGAGTGTGCTACAAAATTTATATGCGGTCTGGTGTGTTTTTGCTTGATTGGATACATTAGATAAAGTTTCCGATATACATGTAACAACCACAGTTTTCTTTCTGAATTAGGGTTAGCTAACTGCTATAACTGGGAGTTTGGAGGTTCAGTGGTAGAATTCTCACCTTCCATGCAGAAGACCCAGGTTCGATTCCTGGCCAGTGCACCTCATGTGCAGCCACCACCCCTCTGTCCGTGGAGGCTTTTGTGTTGCTGTGGTGCTGAATGAGTTTCAGTGGAGATTCCAGACTAAGATGGACTTCGAAGAAAGGCCTGGTGATCTCCTTCTGAAAATCAGCCACTGAAAACCCTAAGGATCGCAACAATCCTATCTGCAGCCGATCATGGGGATGGCACAGGACTGGGCAGCATTTTGTTCCATTGTGAGTGGGGCCAAGTCGATGACAGCTAACAACAACAACAGCTGCTGTAACAAGCAGCCCCAACACTTCTGTGGCTTCATACAATGAAAGTTTAGTTCTCATTTACGGCACAGTCCCAGTGGGTGGTGGGGAGGAGCGGAGGCTCTGCTCCATTTAGTCATTCAGAGAGCCAGGCTCCTTGCAGCCTGCGGATGGGGAAAGAGAGGAAGGAGTGTGCATGGAAGGGTTTTACTGGCTGGTACGAATCGGAATCGACAACGACGGCACTTCTGCTGACAGTCCCGTGCCCAGAGCGCCGTCCCTGTGGCAAGGGGGTTGAACATAGAATCCAGCTGTGTGCCTTGAAGAAGAGGACGTGGCTATGGTGGTCTTCTCCATACATTCCTCTCGAAGTGTATTTTCCATTCATCCGGAAGAGCATTCCAATGGAGCCTCAGCGTAGTTGGCATTGAGTGCAGGGATTTATCTTCTCACACCTGTTAGTTCCCAGAGGTCACTAGGCATCGAAGATGCTCACACCCCACAAAGGTGTGGAGAGATGTGAGCGAAGATAGACGCAGCCTCCGCCCAGGTGTGCATTTTGCTACTTGTGTGCTGCAGACTTCAAGGTGTTCTCTGGGGTGTATTTAACCCAGAATGGTGCTCCTGGGGCAAGTGGACCTGTGAGCCGGGGTAGGCTGCTTTCTGAGCGAGCTTTTCCATTTGCGTCTGGCGGTTCCTGCCCTCACCATCTGAAAACATGCAGCACCCCACCTCGTCACAGGTCTGTAGCCTCCTTTTGGCCTCAGAAGACGGAGTTGCTAACGCCTGTTAATGAGTGTATCTTTGATTCTAAGTGTTGGTTTTTGTCTCTATCAGAACGCAATCTTTAGATTCTGAAACCACAACCCCTGTCTTTATGACTAAGCATGGTCTGAAAAAGGCTACAAAGTTAAATCAGGCAGAACGACAGTAGTGTAAAGCCTGGGGGGCATCGCAGCGGAAACAGCACTGGATTGGGAGACCCCTGGAATCCAGGCCTGGACCCACCACTTCCTGTTGCCTTATCTCTCCTCAGATCCTTATCCTGGGAAAGTGTTAGCTCTTGTGTTCACCTCTCAGGTGAGTGGTGAGGAGCAAGCAAAATAATATATGTGGAAGAGCTTTCGGGAGTAGAAAGTACCAATCCAAAAAACTCATTGCGGTTGAGTCGATTCCAGCTCATAGCGACCCTATAGAACAGAGTAGAACTGCCCCGTAGGGTTTCCGCTGACTGCCACCTCTTTCTCCTGTGGAGCAGCTGGTGGGTTTGGTCTGCAGACCTTTTGGTTAGCAGCTGAGCACTTAACCACTGTGCCACTAGGGCTCCCTTAAAAAGTAGAAACTGCTACTCATTGTAAAGTGATAAGCTCATTATAGAGAAAATATGTGATTTGAGGTAATTGTTTTATATTGGAAAAGTGCAGTGTGGCATTTATGAGGTTTTTATTTTGTAAAGTTTTTCAACTTTTGCTTTATTACTAGACAAGTTGTCCAGCAATTGATTAACACTGTGAGCAGATGAGCATTCTGCATGAGTGACTAACCCGAGGGTTGACCCTGCGTGTAGAGATGACAGGGGATGCAGGTACCATGGCCCAGCTGCAGGGGTAAACGTGATTGTTGTGAGCCACAGAGAAATGAGGGATGCAAGTAAGCTGGTCCTTCAAGTAAGTCCCTCCTTCCTTCCTTCCTTTCCTTCCTTCCGATTAACTGGACAGCCCTGTTCTATAGGGTGGCAATGGTTTTTTTTCTGTTCTTAGGTATAGCGGATTCTGAACTACTATCATGAGCATTATATTCTGGCACAGGTCCATAGTCCTTTATCTGAAGCTCCTGGGGTTCGCTGTGTTTCAAAATCCAGATTTGTCTCCCTGTGGAGAGAAAATTCCATGCGCATGCCACACGTGTGGGACACCACCAGCAGGGCCTGGGGCGACACCGCGTAATCAGACGCATGCACGCTGCTGCAGTGAATGTAGGGACAGTCACAACGGGAGGGGAACCATCCGACGTAGCTTGCCCCCTCTCAGCTCAGGCCAGATTTTGCCGTTAAATGAATTACACAAAACTTCTTGGTTGTTAGAACTTTGGGGGATCACAGAGTTGTGGGTAATGAATTTAGGATCTGTTTTTGTTTTTTCTGAGTTCCTGGGTGGTGCAAACACTTAATGCTCTCAGCTGCTAACCAGAAGGTTGGAGGTTTGAGTCCACCCAGAGGTGCCTGGGAAGAAAGGTCTGGCAATTTACTTCCAGAAAATCAGCCACTGAAAACCCTATGAGGCACAGTTCCACACTGACACACGTGGGTCACATGAGTTGGCGTTGACTCGATGGCAACTGGTCTGGTCTTTGAGGTGCACTGGCTGGGGTTTGAACCTGGGTATCCCGCATGGAAGGCAAGAATTCCGCCATTGAACCACCACTGCCGTCCAACACTCAATGGGTGCTTCCTATTAATATTGTTACTGCATTATTAGAAGCAAAGACTTTCCTGCATAGTTTGGAAGAAAAGCTGGGAGGGACCTACGTGACTTGATTCTTGGGTGCGGGCGGGGTATGCAGATAGGCAGAGATATCTGGGAGGAGGAGAGAAGGAAGCCGAGAGGGAGTTGGGACTCCAAGACAAGCTTCTTGGCATCGAAAGGTTGTCAGCAACAGGCTGTTTCTTTTCCTTTCTTGAGACAAAGAGGAGCTTTGCGCTCAGGCCTGGGAATGATGCTCGGACTACCGGGGCAGTTAGGATCCCTCTCCAGCAATTTTTCTAGAAAATACCATCCAGGCCACCCAAGACCTTCATAAACATAGGAACGCAAACGTTGCCCTTGGAGTTTTATTTGCTGGAATAAAGGCACTGATCAAGCCTCCTCTTTTTCCTTCTAAAATAATAACTTACTCTCTTTAACATAATTGACTTTACCAGGGGCAAATAATGATTTAGCAGGAGGGAAATGCGATTCTTTTTCTTCGAAATTGCTGTGCTTCTATTAACTTCACGAGATTTATTTTCCAGTCCATCTTATGTCACGTGTTTCACTACCCATTTTTCAAAGGCAGCAATGCGTCTGAGTCCTAAGGCACTAGGACCAGGCTGCCAGGTTTCTTCAGATTGTTCTTGGGGGCGTATCTTTGAGGATCGGGCCGGCATAGGCCAAGGGAGGGGGGCGGGAACCTCATATCGAGGACTCTCAGGTACTGGAGGGGTCAGACTTAGTCTGTGTACTTAGTCCCGGCACCCTCCCGTAGTATCTCCACAGCCTTGTGGCCACCAAACCATGTTGCTCTGAGCAGTTCAGCCCTGTGTGTTCTGGCGGGCCACGGTGCCTTTGGACATGCTCTTCTGCTGCCTGGAAATACCCTTTACTTACCTTTCACTCGTCTAGCTTTTCAAGGCCCAGCACCACTTTTAAATCTTTCTTGACCCACTCAGGCTTCAGGGGGCGCCCTGCTCTCTGTTGGTCTCTGCAGTTCCATGACCTCCTTCTATTCTAGCGTCTTGGTGGCAATTGGTGTCCTCCTTACCTCTGCCCTCTGCTAGACAGAGGACTCTTGAGGGCAGGGGTGAGTTGCGTGTGTGTGTTCAGCACTTGCACGGCACTTGGCACGCCTAACACGTGTTCTGTGATGTCCATTGAATGAAGACAGAGGGAAGAGTTCATCGCAGCAGATGGGTGGAGCTGCTTACAGCGTGGAGTTTCCTGCTGGTGGGGAGTTCCATCCCAGGTTGGGCTGCCACTTAAGACTGCGGCGGAGGCAGCTCAGGAATCTGGGGGTGGTTGGGTTAAAAGGCCTTAAAGCCCCCTCCACCCCTGACTCGCTAAAAAGGGGCTCCATCACAGAGCAGATTTAGGGAACTGCAACTATTCTGTATGATACTGTAATGGTGTGCTCATGTGTGGTTTGTGAAGACCCATTGGACAGTACAACACAAAGACCAAAAGGAAAAAAAAAAGACTACAAAACCAGTTGGCGTCTAGTGGATTCCAACTCATGGCAACCCCATGTGTGTCAGAGTAGAACTGCACTCCATAGGGTTTTCAGTGGCAGAGTTTTTGGGAAGTAGATCACCACGCCTTTCTTTTGAGGGAGTTGTTGTTGTTAGGTGCCATCGAGTCACTTCTGACTCATAGCGACCCTACGTACAACAGAATGAAACACTGCCCAGTCCTGTGGCATCCTCACAGTTGTTGCTATGCTTGAGCCCAATGTTGCAGCCACTGTGTCAGTCCATCTCGTTGAGGGCTTTCCTCTTTTTTGCTGACTGTCTAATTTACCAAGCATGATGTCCTTCTCCAGGGACTGATCCCTCCTGCTAACATATCCGAAGTATGTGAGATGAAGTCTCGCCATCCTAGCTTCTAATGAGCATCCTGGCTGTACTTCTTCCAAGACAGATTTGTTCGTTCTTTTGGCTGTCCATGGTACATTCAGTATTCTTCACCAACACCATAGTTCAAAGGCGTCAGTTCTTCTTTGGTCTTCCTTATTCTTTGCCCACTTTTGCAGGCATATGAGGCGATTGAAAATACCATGACTTGGGTCAGGCACACTTTAGTCTTTAAAACAACATCTTTGCTATTTAGAGAGGTCTTTTACAGCAGATTTGCCCAGTGCAATGCATCATTTGATTTATTGACTGCTGCTTCCATGGATGTTGATTATGGATCCATGTAAAATGAAATCTTTGACAACTTCAGTCTTTTCTCCATTTATCATGTTGCTTATTGGTCCACTTGTGAGGATTTTTGTTTTCTTTATGTTGAGGTACAATCCATACTGAAGGCTGAGGTCTTTGATCTTCATCAGTAAGTGCTTCAAGTCGTCTTCATTTTCAGTAAGCAAGGTTGTATCATCTGCATACTGCAGGTTGTTAATGAATCTTCCTCCAACCCCGATGCCCCATTCTTCTTCATATAGTCCAGCTTCTTGGATTATTGGCTCAGCATACAGATTGAATAGGTATGGTGAAAGGATACAACCCTGGCACACACCTTTCCTCAAACCTCTAGGTGGATTCAAACCACCAACCTTTTGGGTATTAGCTGAGCACATTAACTGTTAGCACCATCAGGGACTCCTACAACACATAGAGTGAACCTCATGTAAACTACGGACTTTAGTTATTAGTAATGTATCAGTATTGGTCCATCAGATGGAACAATGTAGCACACCAATATAAAATGTCAATAATAGGAGAAACAGCCTGCAGAGGGGGTGTTGGAGAATTCTCTATTTTCTGCAAACCTAAAACTGTTCTAAAAAATAAAGTCTGTTATTAAAAACAAAATGGGGTAGGGGGTGGTTTTCAGGCCAGATTGGTTTCCTGAACTAAATGGAAGCCCTAGTCCCATGCCCTTCGGGATCAGTACTTGGTGAATATTGGTGGGCCAGGCCGTTCAACTGTACAATGCTGTTCATGAATTCCTCAGATAATTTGGGGGAATCACTGGCATTTTGGTGACTCTGTTAGTCCTAGAATTAAGTTTTCCCCCTTCTCGGCATTAAACCATTAAAAAATGGAGCCATTTAAAAATATGAAAACTAGAAAACAGTTTGGCAGTTCCTCAAAAAGTTAAACATATGTTATATGACCCAGCAATTCCACTCTTAGGTATAATACCCAAAAGACTTGAAAATAGACATTCAAACAAATGCTTGTACAGGAATATTCATCGCAGCAATATTCATAATAGCCAAAGATGGGAACAACCCAGGTGTCTGACTGATGAATGCATAGATACAATGTGCTATTTCCATACAATGGAATATTATTCAGCCATAAAAAGGAATGAAGTGCCGATACATGCTATAACAGGAACTTGGGCCTTGAAAACTTTATGCTAAGTGAAAGAAGCCGGTCACAAAATGTCACATATTGTATGATTCCATTCATATGAAATGTGCAGGATAGGTAACTCCATAGAGACAGAGCCGATTAGTGGCTGTGGGGGTGGGGGTGGAGAGTGACTGCTTAATGGGGATGAGGTTTTCTTTTGGGGAGGATGAAAATGTTCAGGGTTTAGTGGTGATGGTTCCACAGTGTTGTGAGTTCACTAAATGCTACTGAATTGTTTGCTTTAAAATGGTTAATTTTATATTATGTGGATTTTCCTTCAATTAAAAAAAAAAAAACCTAAACACCATTCTGAGCTAATGGGCTGTTTCTTCAAAACAAAGCAGCTGGCTGGATTGGGCTTGTGATCTTGTCTTGGTTTGGTTTAAAGTGTTAGATTCTTTTACTTTTAGAATAATCACTGTTACTTTTGTAATAATATTATGTGCTAATAATTGAAAGGGTGCAAGTAATATGAGAAGTAGAAAGATGCAAAAAAAAAAAATTTCTCCCAGGCCTTCTCCGAATAATAATAATAATAATCTACAGTTCAACAGTGTCCATCATTAACTCCTTGACTCTGAGCGAATACCCTTCCCAGTATCTCTTTCCATATGCAGAGAGAAGTGGGCAGCCAGATGGGAGATTCAGAGACACTTAAAGCTGAAAGGGTAGCTCAGCCTCCTTGTTTTTCTGGGTGAGGAAATGGAGGCTTTGAGTGGGGGCCAAGCTGGGAGCCTTTCTGCACATTTCCTGTCCAGAGTGTTAATGAAGGCAAGAGGCAGTCGAAAGGTTGGAGATGAGTGTGAGATGGTGAAAATTGAGCAAAAGTTTAAAAAAAAAAAAGAAAAAAAACAGCAATTTAACAGAAATCCAATTCTTGAGGATACCTGCCTCTTCAACCGTGTTGCCTCAAGATGAACAAAACTAAAATCTCCAGCCCACAATTTCCACCTGACCAGTGATTACCAGTGGGGACCAGATGTGGTCAAGGGCTCTAAAACATTTGTCGGCACAATTTCCCTCTTTGATGGCGATGATTTATAGGAAGGCACTTAAGGGTGGGATTAGTGTGGAATGAGCCTTCAGAGTGAGGAATCTAAGTCCCTGGAAATGAAGGATCGGGTTAAGTATTTCTTAAGGACCAAGTGTTAATAATCTGGGCATAAATATTACGTCATTGGAACGTCCTCTGCTAAAATCAATATTTTATTTACCTGTCAAAGTCTGCTGCTTACCTGCAGATATGCTCCATGGCTTTACGGATTTCTTTTAAACATGTCAGCCTGCAACATTTTTTACCAGCTTATGAAATTTTCACTGGACTTTCTGCCTTTATCACTGAGCTGGTGGGTGGGGATGCTTCACTAGCCTGAAAAATGGAATGGCTGCGTCGGGTCCTGTTTTCAGTTTTTATTAACACTTCTTGTTTCATGCAGACCAACTTACTGGACAGTAGGTCTGATTTGACTTATGTGCTTTGATTTACACACACACACACACACACACACACACACACACACACACGTAGTCAGAGATGGGTGAGATCTTAGCAGCACCTATCAACTTCTTTCTTTCCTCCATTGGGTCACCTGACGCCTTTTCCTATCCCTCGGTATCCGTGGATACATTTCTAAACATGCTCACATTTACAGAATGTATGTGTGCATAGGTGCATTTGTACAGATGAATCTGAAACCTTGGGGGTACGTCTGAGACCTGAACAAAGTCCCATTGTTAGAAGGCCTTTTGTTGGACAGTCCTTGGGTGGTGAAAATGGTTTGCACTCAGCTACTAACCAAAAGATTGGCAGTTCCAACCCGTGCAGTAGCACTGTGAAAGAAAGCCCTGATGATCTGCTTCTGTAAAGATTACAGACAAGAAAACACTGTGGGGCTCAACTCTACTCTGTCACACCTGGTGTCTCCATGAGTTGGAATCGACTCGAGGGCAACAGGTTTGGTTTTGGGTTTTTTTTGTTTGAGATTTATAAAGCATGGCCTCGTCTGACTTATGCCTTTTCTAAGAGGAAGAGAAGTGGAGGGAGTACCTAGAAAGTAAAGTAGGGAATGACACTTGTGGTGATTGAAATTAACATCATCTTTATCATAGAAAGTGAATGAAAATATAATGAGCGTTGGGCTGACCATCAGACAAATGGCTAACCTCCCTCTAGAGTATTGATTATGTCAAAGGGAGATGGTCTGTTGGGCATCTTTGTGGCTTGGAATAAAGTGCTGTGGCAATTTTAAGTCAAAAGTGAAAAAGTCATTGGGGGCCAGTGGCATCTGTGGGTGTGTGAAGCTCTCTACCAAGGAAGTAGCGGCATTGACTGTGCTAATATGGTGGCTGGAATGTGTGAGGTCAGGGTGGGAGCAGTCCTGGAGGCTGTGAGCGTGTTGGCGTTAGAATCCTAGATTATGGGACAATGGAAGAATCTCAGAGATGGCAGGATCAAGTGGAGGGATGTTATGGGGTGCGTGTGCCTGCTGTGTGTGATGGGGTGGGGTGATGGGTTGAACTATGGAACAATAAGAATCTTCCAGCTGTAAGGTTTATAAGCTGAGCCCATGGGGAAAGCAGTTGACTTGCGTTCCAGTTCCTTAATACCTGTTTAGCTTTGGGCTGGTAAGCTGACCTCTCTGAGCCTCAGTCTGCACAGCTGTAAGTGGGGATCATGGTAGTACCCACTTCCTGTGACTAGGGAGAGGAATTAGTGACAAGATATGTGTAAAATGCTTAGCATAGTGCCTGGCACCTGGTCACCACATGGTACATGAGAGCGCCATCATTGGCACGGTTGTTGTTGTTGTTAGGTGCTATCAAGTCTGTTCCGACTCATAGTGACCCTTTGTACAACAGAATGAAAACACTGTGCCATGGTCACTATCGTTGTTACACTTGAGCCCATCGTTGCAGCCACTGTGTCCATCCATCTCATTAAGGGTCTTCCTCTTTTTCACTGACCCTGTACTCTACCAAGCACGATGTCCTCTCAAAGGACTTGATTCCTCCTGATAACATGTCCAAAGTATGTGAGACGAGGTCTCGCCATCCTCACTTCTAAGGAGCATTCTGGCTGTACTTCTTCCAAGACAGATTTGTGTGTCCTTCCTAATAGTCCATGGTATATTCAGTATTCTTTGCCAGCACCATACTGGCACAATATAAGCCATAAAATCTACCCTTATTGACAAAACTGCCTGAAGTTAGCGTACTTTTATGTTCTGCTGACATAATGAATATTATAGAGCTGTTGAATAGAATCATCGGATTTCTGCAGATATTACTTGATATCTGTTCATCTCAGTTCAAAACTACATAAAAGGCTTCAGTCTGAATTCAGATTTACAGGAAAAGTAGACAAACATTTTAAGAAAAAAAATTACAATTCAAAAAACAACATTTTTCCATAAGTATTTGTATGTATTTACATATCGATTTACGAGAAACCACAGTTCCTGATGCTTGCAGTTTCTGGAAGGCATCATTTAATGAAGGTTCTGTAACAGAAGATGAAGTATTAGGCTGCCGGTGCAGATGAGACGCAGGTAAGAGGCGCTTTCTGGGTGTGGGCCACTTGGAACGAGAGATGCACGGATTTCAGCACACACTCTAGAGACCCTGTACCCCGTTGTGTCTCATCAATGAAGAGGCCCGTGCTCTGAGAGTTTGTGTTCTAGTATATTTTTCCATCATCAGGCGTTTTTAGAAGACATTTAACTAGAGACTAGGATGGTAACCAATGGGCCAGGTATGTGATCCTGAGGTTAGCTGACTTCTCTCTCTCTCTTTGATGTAGTTTTTCCTTTCACTTTGGATTTAACTTGAAGTTTTTTGACCAGAACTTGAAGTCAATAATCCCTTACTGTTGAGTCAATTCCGAGTCATAGGGACCCAATAGGACAGAGTAGAACTGCCCCCTAGGGTTTCTAAGGAATGGCTGGTGGATTCGAACTGCCGACCTCTTGGTTAGCAGCCGTAGCTCTTAACCCCTGCGCCACCAGGGCTCCTAAAGTCAACAGGAAATGCTTAATTACCAGGTCAAGCATTGAGATCTACATCTGAGAGTGTTCTGCTACAGTTAACTTTTTTGTTGGTATGTGAGTAGATAAGACCTCCCCTCCACCCAAGGGCGTATCTGTGGGTGACTTCAGTCATTCCTTCATGCATTCATTCAGCAGACATTGAGTCAGAGCCTCTTATGTGAAGGATGCTCCTCTAGATGTTGGGGGTTCGTTGAAGAACAAGGCAAACACAGAGTCTGCCCTTGGGTTGCTGACCGTCTAGGGAGAAGGATGGACAGTTAGGGTGCTCAGTGGTGGGCACTCTTTTAGGATTAGGACAGGTTGCTTTCTGAGAGGTACTGACCCAGATGCCAGATGGTCTGGGAACGCTGCTGGGAGCGCCTGTTGCTTATAAAGACCTGGGGACACACAGCAGATACCAGGAGGAGAGCAGAGGTAACTGCAGGCCAAGGCTGGGGGGTGAGATGGAGTAGCTTGTTGGAGAAGCTGAACAAATAGACGGGAACAGAGTGAAGACGTTCACTGGGTTCAGAATGTAAACCCTGAGTGATGAAGAACTCCGAAGCCTCCCAGGTGAAAAGAAGGGGCCCGGAGGAGGGGCATGGGTGTGCTGAGCCTCTTTCCCTGGGTGAGTTTCCCTCTGCCCGGCTGTGCCCTGGGTTTTCAGTGGTGATTGATTGTGGAGAGTGGAGAGCTGCTTGCTGGGCTGCTTGCTGGGCTCTCCCCCCGGGGGCCTTGGCGGAGGCTGCAGGCTGACTTGCTGGGCTCTGTCCTTGGGGGCCTTGGCGGAGCCTGCAGGCTGACTTGTAATTTGCTTGGCAATATTATTTCTCCAACTCCCCAATTTACCAGAAACTAGGGAGAAATGGGTTCCTTTCTTCCATTTATAAGCATTATTTTTGCACAGTCGCTGCACAGCCAGCATTGCCCTGAGCCAGAAGGGTTGATCTGTTGAGTCTAGACGGGTATTACAGTTAAGTATTTAATCAGGTCGCTTTCAGAGGCTTGGATGTGGGCGTCTACTCTCTTGAGGCATTTCCATATGTCTTGTTCGAGGAGGGCTTCTTTGTCCAGAAGGACTGCAGGGAAGAAAACGTGCTTGACATGAAAGCTGATCCTGTCTGGTTATGCAGAAGAGGCCTGACTGCCCAGCCCTGTATAGACCTGCCGCGTAAAGATGACAAACCATGGAGACGTATTGCGAGGAAATTGATCCTGCAGCTCTTCGTCACGTGCTATTACGGGCTGCCTAGTCATTGGTCTGCCAGCAGAGGGTTAAGGGGTGGCTGTGCAGTCGGCCTGACCTGGGGGTGATTCTGGCTGTACCCCTTGCTAGTTGGGTGGTTGTTGGAATTCATTTCACTTTCTACTCTTTGGCTTACCCATCTGTAAACTGGGGACAGTAATTAACTGCTCCCTCTCGGTGTTGTTATGGGGATTGAAAGTCAGTACCCAGGAGATGTTATTATTTATTGGACTCGCTCTTGGGAGTCTTGTGGAGAAATGGACCTTTCTGGGTGACGATTTTGGAGCCCTGGTGGTGCAGTGGTTAAGAGCTATGGCGAGCTACAGCTACTAACCAAAAGATC
>NW_004443967.1:16443515-16447401 GCF_000243295.1 Trichechus manatus latirostris
GGTTGCAGGCCAGGTGGGGAGCAGGACCTTTGTCCTGAACGCTGCAGGAGAGAAGAGCCACCGCAGGGTTGGGGTGAGGGGAGCAGGTAGGTGGCACTTTATGGTGCAGTTGCAAAGTGATGAATCAGTTGCATGATCTCGGATACACCAGCGAACGTTTGCTGAGCTTACTCCGGGCCAGGCTCCACGCCGGGGGCTTCACCACCTTTCCTCATTTAGTCTTCACCTGACCAGCAAGGTGGAGAGCCGGAGCCTGGCACCGCGGGCGTGTGGTCTCCCCAGCCTGCTCCCCACCCACCACTCCTTGGCTCTGCCTCCTTTCGGTTGGCAGAGCACCTTCGCCGCGTCTCCTGGGTGGGGCCTCTCCAGGTTGCGGAGACAGGAGTGGTGCGTTTTGATTTTCCAGGTAAAGGGACAGGAGCAAACTTCACTTGTGTGCAGGAGTCCAGGCCAGAGCAAGGCTTTGCCAAGTTTTGAATCTAAAACAAAAGACAAAACCATCAGAGCTGCTCTGAAGTGCGTTAGCACTGCAAGAGAAATGTGGGGTTTTAGCCCAGGGAGCTAGGGTTCCAGACCCTTCTTTTCTCCAGCAGAGTCCCTGGTTTTTGGCCAGTTTGGAAGATGAGGTGATTGTCGTGTAAAAGCTTGAGATGCTTGAAGTGAGGACGTGAAAGGAGAAGTGAAAGGCGGTTTGGTTCTCTTGTCACATTGTCACATGGTGAGAGGATCCCATGGTCCCAGCCGGTGTGCGATGCCAACATCACAGTGTCCCTGCTTCATGGACAGGGTCAAGAGGAAGCCATTTTATTTTGGAGTTAGGCGTTCTCTTGGGCTAGTTGCCACATACCCCACAGAGCAGTATCTCCATGTGTCACGGGAACCCAAAACTTGGCAGGTGGGACGGTACCCCCTGCTTTATCTGATGTTCCCGGAGTTGGCAGCTCTGACATCCAGGGTGAGGTTGGAGTGTGGGTGTCTTCAGAGTTTCACAGGGAGAGTTCCATGGGAGAAAGATGAGGGCAGTTATTGGTCTCAGCTTACATACCCGTGCTTAGACTGCATGTGACAGCTAAAGGGAGGTGGCAGTTTCCATAGGAGGCACAGCTCCCTCCCATGTGCGATAGGACATGATTGAAAAGAGGAAATGGGGATGGTGCCCATGGGGGAAAGGCAGACAGCGGGGCAGAGCGGTGCAGGGCTGGGTGGCAGAGACTTGGGTCCATACCCCATCTGTACCACTTACCAGTTGTTATGGATTGAATTGTGTCCCCCCAAAAAATGTGTGTCAACTTGGGAAGACCTAGTATTGTGTGGTTGTCCACCATTTTGTCATCTGATGTGATTTTCGTTTGTGTTGTAAATCCTGCCTCTGTTATGTTAATGAGGGGGGATTAATGGCAGTTATGTTAATGAGGCAGGACTCAATCTGTAAGATTAGGTTGTGTTGTAAATCAATCTCTGATATAAAAGAGAGAAGCCAGCAGAGAGAAATGGGGACCTCATACCCCTTTGGACCCGGGGTCCCTGCATGGAGAAGCTCCTAGACCAGGGGAAGACAGATGACGAGGACCTTCCCTCAGAACAGACAGAGAAAGAAATCCTCCCCCTGGAGATGGCACCCTGAATTTGGACTTCTAGCCTCCTAGACTGTGAGTGAATAAATTTCTCTTTGTTAAAGCCATCCACTTGTGGTATTTCTGTCATAGCAGCACTAGATGACTAAGACACCAGTCAAGTAACTCTAGTAGAGTTGCACGTTTCAGTCCTTTATCCCTGCACGCAGTGTGATTAGGAACCTGTCACATAGGGTCGTGGTGAGGATGACATGAGCTAATGTGTGTAAAATATGGGAACAGTGTCCACCATGTGGTAAGTGCTCAGTGCATGACAACTGACAATCAGGAACATTTCAAAAAGGGCTGTGGAGTGTATGGGAGGCTGCAAACCTGGCCACAGTCTGGTACCTGGAGCAGATGTACTTCTGAGTGACAATGCTTTCCGACTACAGATGGCAGGACAGGCCTGGGCGGCACAGAGCAGTGACGAGTGATCTCCCCTATCTGGACATCTGGACACTTCCATCCTGGAAAGCACAGCTTCTCTAACTCTTGACTTGCTGAGCTGAAAGTTGTGTCTCTTAGAAGTTAGAGGACCGACTGAGGGGGAACGGCTGTTTGGAGCTTAATAAAGCAAAAATGGGAGTGACTGGGGCTTGGGTGGGACTCTGCGAGGGTGTGGCGGGGGGTTGTGCTGGGATTTGTAGCTCATACAGGTGTGTCAAACAAAAACATGACTTTATTTTGGGGGAGTGGATGTTGCCAGTGAAAACGGTCACTGTTTGTGCTGTGGTGCAGTGATGTCAACACCTGTCGTCCATCTCAGGCGACACCTCACCTGTTAGGTGACGCCACTCCTGTAGGAAGCACCAAGCGGCAGAAACGCTGCTGTCCTTCCTCCAGGGTTCTCTTACAGGTGTCAGGTAGGGAAGACGGTGGACCCTGCTCCAGACCAGCCTGCTGCCTGCCTTGTGGCGTGTGCTTCTGACGAGGGGCATATGGAAGCTGAAAGTCAGAGCGATGCCCGTATGTGAAAGGCATGTCATCTGAGCAGTGACCCTGAGTGTGGCTCACGTGCTGTGGGGCCATCCCGTCACACGCAGGTGGCTCTGCCTCAGACTCCCAGCTCCTAGTAGGCACCACGCACCATTTGATCCTTTTTCCCGATCATAACACCTGGCCGCTTAGGATCCAAACCTGATAAATTCTGCAAATACCTGAAGATGAGTTTTAACTTTATCTTAAAAAAAAAAAAAAAATCACTGATACCGAACATGAAGCCCTAAATCAGAGCGAGATCGGGCAACCACGTTAAATCCACATTGCAGCTTTTTAGTCTTTTTTTTTTTTTCCTGTTTAAAAGATGGGTGTCAACTTTATCTATTTTTCCACGTGCTGTGAGCCTGACTTTGTGCGTGGCTTGGTATCATGGCTTGTCACAGCCTATTTGGAATTTATGGGCTCTTATTTTTTATTTTTGTCTTGTCCACTTGGTGGAACCCCTGTGGGCACAGGGTGACCATAAGGATTATGATAAGTATGAAACCTTCTCATTGAGATGTCAGCTGTTACATCTTAGCCATATAAAAAGCCTCTGTTGGGATTTGCTGATGTTTATCTAGATTTTTCTATTCAGAAGTCCACGAAGTTCAAAGACTGGTTGTAATAGTCATACATTTTATTAGTTTAGTTTCTGGTTCGTGATTGTGTGGTTTATAGTGTTTCTTCCCCCCAACAATTTCTACATGTACAGTTCAGTGACATCGATTATATTACTCAAGTTGGGCAACCAACCCTTCTCGCTGTCTTTTACCAAATGACTCTACCATCATTAATGTAAACTCAGTGCCCCCTAAGCAAAAAATTTCCCTTTCCCTCTGCCTAGCATCCCTGGTAACCACTGATAATCTTTGGTTTCTCTATATTTGCTTATTTCATAGAAGTGAGATCATACAGTATTTGTCCTTTTGCAACTGACTGACTCGCTCAGCATGATGTCTTCAAGGTTCGTCGTATTGTAGCATGCATCAGGACTTCATTTGTCTTTATGGCTGAGGAATATTCCATTGCGTGGATGGACCGCACTGTGTTTATCCATTGATCACGTTTTTTTTCCCCTAGAAAATGCTCCTCTGTGGTGAGCTTGTGCAGTTGGCAGGAGAAGGGTAGAAGTTGGAGATTATAATGGCTCTACCCCAAATCTGAACTGCCCCCCATGGAACATCCTGCATCTGGACAAGAGGTCTGCCTGGGAGATGCAGTTTGGAAACCAGTTCGTTAAGAGCCAGCAGGCTCTTCAGTGGCCTGGCCTCTACTGTTGCTCCCAGCGA
>NW_004443967.1:16448396-16450646 GCF_000243295.1 Trichechus manatus latirostris
ATCCTCTTCTGAATCCAGCCTGAATTTCTGGACGTTCCCTGTTGATATACTGCTGCAACCATTTTTAAATTATCTTCCGCAAAATTTTACTTGCGTGTGATATTAATGATATTGTTTG
The DNA here is from genome assembly GCF_000243295.1 of Trichechus manatus latirostris. Lineage (NCBI taxonomy): Eukaryota > Metazoa > Chordata > Mammalia > Sirenia > Trichechidae > Trichechus > Trichechus manatus. Next base: position 16,448,515 of record NW_004443967.1, read on the forward strand.
ATAATTTCCTCATTCTTTTGGATCACCTTTCTTTATAATGGGCACAAATATGGATCTCCCTCTTCCAGCGCGGTGGCTGTCTTCCAGATTTTGTGGCGTAGATGAGTGGGCGCTTCCAGCGTTGCATCGCTTTGTTGCAACATCTCTATTGGTATTCCGTCAATTCCTGGAGGCTTGTTTTTTTTGCCAGTGCTTTCAGCGCAGCTTGGACTTCTTCCTTCAGTACCATTGGTTCTTGATCATATGCTACCTCCTGAAATGGTTGCACGTCGACCAGTTCTTTTTGGTACAGTGACTCTGTGTATTCGTTCCATCTTTTGATGTGTCCTGTGTTGTTCAGTCTTTGCTCCTAGAATTCTTCAATATTGCAACTCGAGGCTTGAATTTTTTCTTCAGTTCTTTCAGCTTGAGAAATACCCTTTTGGTTTTCTAACTCCAGGTCTTTGTACAGCCATTCTGCTTATTCTTTCAAACCAGGGTGGTTTTCCAAATTAGATAACAGTGGAATCTGAGGCATTTCATACTCAGTATAATTTTTCCAAGTACACATTTTAGTATAAAACTAACTACCAGTACTCACTCCAGGTAAGTCAGAGGGTCTACTTTTGTAGTTGGCCACGTTTGGTGTAGTCAGTGTATCAAGTAAAATTCGAATCAGATAGACGAGAACTGGAGTTGCCATCTCAAGCAGTAATTGCTGATTTTTCATCTTATCAGAGACATCAGAAGTGTCTGTTGAATTATGGTGGACTCTGGTAGGTAGTACTGTAACCTCACCAAGACAATTCTTCTGAGAGTGATTAAATGTAATCATGAATCCATATATATGAGAAAGCAAACGGATGGATAAACAACCGAGTAATTATCAGCTGTAGCATTTACATTTTCCATCACAATGTTTCAGGGCCCACTGCTCCTGAGTGATCTGTTGGGTCATTGTCTGGGAGGATGACATTCATCATAAAATTTTCTTGATTGGTTTATCTGCCCTGCGATCTGACCAGAGGACTTTCAGCTGTTTAAATTCCCAGACTGTCACTGTTTTTATTGGTATCTGGTGGTCAGTGAGGAAGGAGAGAAAGTTTGCTGGTGTGTATTCTGTGGCCTGGAAAGGAAATACTATCCCATATAAACCCGTTGCTGTCCATGGCTTCTGACTCATGGCGAACCCGTGTGTCAGAGTAGAACTGTGGTCTGTAGGGTTTTCAGTGGAAGTAGATCGCTGGACCTTTTTTCTGTGGTGCCTCTGGGTGGATTCAAACCATTAACCTTATAATTAGTAGCTGAATACAAACAGTGCCACCCGGGATAAACAGATAAAAGAGATCATGCTTTGTGGATAGTTTGCAGATATCTAAATCCTGATGAGATTTTTCACTAGTCTTGATTCTAGTAGTTCTTTAAAACGCAAGCACAAAACCAAAACCAAACCAATCAACTGTGCAACTCACCACAAAAAAAAATGTTGGAAAGTCATAGAGAGAACTTGTAGATTGGGAGGTTTTATCTGACCCAGTAGTATGTAATTACTTTTCTTGGAAAACATGGCCCTGTCTCAACCTGCCCTTGTAGGCTCAAACCCACATGAAGATAATGTTGCCTGTTATCACTGTATGACTTTTAAGCTGCTTTGTCTTGAGGGTTCCGTTCCATGGGTGGTCAACTTCCATGGTGAGGAGGGCACGGAGGGTACAGAGTGTGTGCTGGCACTCCGTGATCGTGACTCATTCCTGGGTGATGGTACAAGGAGCAGCTGGGCTCTACACCCTCCTTCCTTTGGCTTCAGTGGCGTGAAGCTCACTTCTAGCTCCAGGTTGAAGCTGTGCCCTGGACTCATTTGGGAACAGGTTGCCTGATGTTACAGCAGAAGTAAATTTGGAAAGACCTCTAAGCATTAGAACAAAGGAGTAACCGGTGAAGCTGCTGCTTATTGCTGATTTGTAGGAAGTTTCCATAATGGAATGAGCTGCCTCCAGGGATCTGCCATCTCTGAAAACCTGGGGCCTACAATGAGGCAGAGAACATCATTTTGCTTATTTTTACTGTGAATACACTTAACGTTACAAAAACTCATTAAAAGATAACCATGATCTGTCCTTTCGGGAAGCTTCTAATGGAAAGTAGAGACTCGT
>NW_004443967.1:16452293-16453770 GCF_000243295.1 Trichechus manatus latirostris
GCAGAGAGACGAGTGAGCAGGTGTTACTGTGCCAGGGACCCTGCTGAGCTCTGAGCAGAGAGGCCAGAGGAGGGGGTGTCTTCTGGGTGAGGTGACGTGTGAGTTGTGTTGGGGGGTGAATGGGAGGGAGCTTGCCTAGTACGGCTGGGGAAAAGGGTGCCTGGGGCAGAGAAACGAGAACTGGGTGACAGAGTGCGGGTGTGCTGGAGCCGTTTGAGGGTTTGTGGTGCAGGCTGTGAATGGGCCCTGTGAGTCCTGGCGTGGGCTAAGGGCCTCTGCGCCCCCCGCTTCCCTGTCACAGCCTCAGCTCTCCCCACAGCTGGCCTCAGTGCCTGCAGAGACCTCCCCAAAGCCTGCCAGCTTCCTGTTCCACTGCTGAGGAATGTGCCGTCTCCCTCACTTGCCTCTGGGTTGGCAGCCTCACTTTCTCGGCCGTGGTAATTGTAGAAGTTACACTTTCCGCAGGGCCGTTGTCCTGCTTCCCTCTCGGTCGGGAGCGCTCCACGCACATCTTCTGTGGGTTTCCCAGAGCCCGAGTGAGGATTCGCGTGGGCTGACTGACCGGGGCTGGCTCTGGGAGAGACCCGCAGGGTCTGAGGGATGCAGACAGGACAGGGGACACTGCTGAGGACGACAGGGGCTCAGCTGAAGGCTGGCCTCCGCCAGACCCCACAGGGAGCTTGGAGCACCTCAGAACTAGCCCCGCCGGGCCAAGGGGCCTGGCTTTCTGCAACCTCTGTCAGTCGGTTGTTGGCTGTGGTCACCCTTAGGTGTAGACTCAAGTGTCTTTCCGGGCACAGTGGCTCCCCGTGTGGTGGGCAGACTCAGGAGAAGGGTTAGCCGCCCATACGTGCAGAATCGAATCCAGTTTCTGTAACCTCCCTCTCCCCTACACGCTGCACTCCTGCCCACTTCTCAGAGCTGAGCTGTAGCTCGGGATCCAGGCGGCCACGTGAGGGGAACCAACAGTGCTTTATGAGAAGATCCGGCAGAGACTCAGGCGCCGTGGAAGCCTGTCGCCCCTCAGCACGAGAACTAAGCCAGCCCCCGGGGTGTTTCTTCCAGAAAGGATCAAAGAGATGACCAAACATAGTAAAACACACCATTAATCTTGAAGGCAGGTTTTTTAGGGGCTAGGTTCTGGACAATGACTAAGAAAGACCAAAGAAGAGTTACTGCCTTTGAATTATGGTGTTGGCAAAGAATATTGAATATACTATGGACTGCCAGAAGAACGAACAAATCTGTCTTGGAGGAAGTACGGCCAGAGTGCTCCCTAGAAGTGAGGATAGCGAGACTTCGTCTCACATACTTTGGACATGTTGTCAGGAAAGACCAGTCCCTTGAGAAGGACATCATGCTTGGTAAAGTAGAGAGTCAGTGAAAAAGAGGAAGACCCTTAATGAGGTGGATTGACACAGTGGCTGCAATAATGGGCTCAAGCACAGCAACGATTGTGCGGATGGCACAGGACTGG
>NW_004443967.1:16455746-16457073 GCF_000243295.1 Trichechus manatus latirostris
GTGCTGACCAGTCTCAGTTTGGTCCCTGAAGATGTCTATTATGTGGGCTCTGGGTGCTGGGCTGTGGGGACATGAGCTTCACACCCTTCCTGCCCTCATGTAGCCCCCATCAGGCAGGAAGGTGGGAGCCGTGGGAGGGACCCCTGGGCCATGTGGTGCCTTTGGGAATTACAGAAGGGCGCCCTCTTGTGGTGGGCATATGCTTGGCAAGTACAACACAGCTGGATTTCAGCTCCCATTTGCCCCTTCGGTTGGAAACTCTTGCTCAGTGAACCTCCCAGCTGTGTCCATGGGCAGACCTGAGCACGTGAGCGGGTAAGCGGAGGGGTGTACCCATGTGGGATCCATCCTTGTGAACCCCTTCTCGCCCCAGGATGTCAGTATTCCCTGTTTTATCTCAGAGGTGCGGGAGCAGAGCTGGGGTGCCGATGCATCTCTGGGCCTGATGTGAGCATGGGGCATTGAATGTCCTTTCAGCACTATAACTATAAATTCATGCCAGACAGGAGAATGTGGGAGTTTGATGGATGCTGGAGGGAAAAACGATTTCTCCCAAAAATAATTTTGTGGCAAGGCTTACCTGTGACAGCCCTGGTGTGGATACTAGATGAGACTTTGTGTGACTTCTGTTGTGACATCTCTCCACCTGTTTTATGAGACCTATTCAAGGATCGACAGCGGGAGGAGCCAGGAAGGAAGAGCTGTGTCTGGCTGCTGTGCAGAGCGCGTGGCCCCACGTCATGTAGCAAGGCAGTGTAGTGATTAGAGATGCATACAACGGAGTACCACTGCGTGGCCCCAAAACCTGATTTTTCCTGCTTTCTACACCCATGACTTTGAACAGGCAACTTAACATCTCTAGACCTCAGTTTCTTCACCTGCGAAATGGGGATAATGATCGAAATACCTCCTTTGTAAGGTTGTTAATATTTAAATTAGGTAATCCTTGAGGGCCACTCAACAGTGGCTACTTCCTCAGTAAGGGTTTACTAGCTCTCATTACAGTGGCTGGTAGTTGTGCCATTATTTGGAGACCTGCCTTCCGGTTGGAGTCCCTGTGTGACGCAAAGGAGCCCTAGTGGCACGGTGGTTAAGCACTTGGCTGCTAACCTAAAGGTTGGCTGTTCGAATCCACCAGCCACTCCGTGGGAGAAAGATGTGGCACTCAGCTTCCATAAGGATTACAGCCTTGGAAACCCTGTGGGGCACTTCTGCTCTGTCTTACAGGTACACTGTGAGTTGGAGTCGGACAGTGGGTGGGATTATGGGGTGGCACAAACAGTTAATGTGCTCGGCAGCTGTCTGAAAGGTTGGAGGTTCAAGTCTT
>NW_004443967.1:16458102-16467027 GCF_000243295.1 Trichechus manatus latirostris
TGGGGTAAGGGTTTCATGGGAAAAGTGTGAGTAGGGTGTCCCTCATTTGTGGTTGGGATTTTCCTGAGAACTGTTCTAAGGGATATCTTAGTTATCTAGGGCTGCTGTAACAGAAATATCACAAACAGAAATGTATTTTCTCACAGTTTAGGAGGCTAGAAGTCCGAATTCAGGGCACTGGCTCTAGGGGAAGGCTTTCTCTCTCTGTTGACTCTGGAGGAAGGTTCTTGTCTCTTCTGAGCTTCTGCTCCTGGGTGATCTTCATGTGGCTTGGCATCTCTCTTCCCCTATCTCTGTTCCCTAGCTTGCTTGTTTAATCTCTTTTATATCTCAAAAGAGATTAAGTCAAGATGCACCCTACACCAATCCTGTCTCATTAACAAAGACAGCCTGTTCCCAAATGGGATTATAACCACAGGCATAGAGTTAGGATTTACAACACATAATTTTGGGGGACACAGTTCAGTCCATAACAGGGGAGGAACCTCTTCTCCATGTGTGTTGGGCGGAGGGCGTTTTGTCATCTCAGTGATTGCCCCATGTCTCAGTGCCATGCTGTGGGTGAGCTGGGTAGAACAGTGGCGAATCGCAGGGAAATGAGAGTCTTCTGATGTCAAATCTGATGGAAACATCCAAAGTTAAAAATGAACAAACAGAAAAAGTGGAGTGATGTTCGGTGTTTTGCTCAGCACATTAAAAAAAATCCTGACACATCTCATCTGCTGCGTATCATGGTGGGCACACTGTTGTGGGCATTTTCTGGGATGGAGTCTCTCCTGCTTCCCTTTATCCTCTTCTGCTTTTGTCCTGTTCAGCAGCAACTCTATAAGCAAGCAGATTGGTTTTTATAGCCTCTTGCTAAGTATTTCTCATCTCTTGCTAAGTATTTCTACCACGGTGCAAAAGCGATTTTATTATGTGGTGCTGTATTTTTATAGTCAACTGAAATGACTGTTAATATATAACATGCTCGTCAGCCTCACAGTTGCTCTGTTGAAGAGTACTGCCCTTGTAGAATGGGGCAGCCGAGTCCTGGAAGGAGAAACCTTGGGGACCAGGGCGGGCGGGTGCCACAGGCGTGTGACCTGTGTGGTCCCATGAGGACCTGAACGTATAAGGGTCCTGTGCTTAGTTTAATGCTCTGCTGTCTCCACCTTGAAATTTTGTTTTTAATTGTAGCAAATATATAGGTAACAAAATATTTGCCATTTCAACATTGTTCGCATGTACAATTCAGTGATGTTAATCGTTTATCATGTTTTGCAACCATCACCTTTATTTGCCTCCAAATTATTCTATTTCTCTTAACAGAAGCTGAGTGTTCCCAAAGCAACGAGCCCCCCTTTCCCCCTTCTACCGGGCCCTGGTAACCATTAATCACCTTTGGTTTATAGGAAACCAAAACCAAGCCCACTGCAGTCAAGTTGGTCCTGAGTCATGGCGGCCCCATGTGTTACAGTGTAGAACTGCTCCATAGGGTTTTCTTGGCTGTAATCTTTACAGAAGCAGATCTCCAGGCCTTTCTTTTGCAGCACCACTGGGTGGGTTCAAACCACCATCCTTTCAATTAGTAGCCAAGCACAAGCTGTTTGCACCACCCAGGGACCTCTTGGTCTCTATATTGCTGTTGTTGTGTGCCGTCGAGTTGATTCTGACTCACAGTGACCCAATAGGACAGAGTAGAACTGCCCCATCGGGGTTCCTAGGCTGTAACCTTTACAAGAGCAGATCTCCAGGTCTTTTCCCCCACGGAGCTGCTGGTGGGTTCGAACCTCTGACCTTCTGGTTAGCAGCTGAGTGCTCAGATATTGCGCAGCAGGGCTCCTTCTGGGTCTGTATACACTTGCCTGTTCTGTGTATTTCATCTAATGGGATCATACAGTATTTGTCCTTTCGTGTCTGACTTCTTTCACTCAGCATCACATTCCCACAGTTCACCACGTGGTAGCCTGTATCAGGACTTCATTTCTCTTTCTGGTAATGGAAAATTTTAATAATTGCTTAACAAAGGGCTTTGCGTTTTCGTTTTGCACTGGCCCTGCCTATTACACGGGCCCTCTTGGGGCTCTGTTGAGGCTCACTGGGTGCTGAGTGGCTCCCCAGCCACCTTCAAGGGCACCAAGATTTGCTCAGGTGTTTAGCACCCTGATGAGGAAGATGGGGTGCGAGGTGTCTGGGCTTAAAGGCGGTGCCCTGGCTCCACCGGCTCTGGGCAGAGTAACTTCCTGGGCAGCGAAGTGGCAGGAGGGCACGACTCTCCCAGGCCTGGCTGATTTCTTAATGCCCCATGGTGGGTTTGTATTCATGTGTGAGTGCCCACGTTACGTAGGGTTTGTGGGTGGATTCTGTGGTCTGCTCGGAGCACAGCACCCAGCCAGCACCTCCCTCAGCAGACACTTGCTGTGACCTCCCTGTCTTTGTGCACTTTCTGGGGAAGGCAGTTTATCAAGTGGTTAGCTAAGGAGAGCATCATCTCTGTCCTCCGGGCACGCATAGGCGTGGTAGGTGGGCCTGACGGTGTGGGGGAGGCCCCCGGACCAAGCTGCAGACAGACCTGTAAAACCAGCAACAAAGCCAGCTTGCCCAGAGCACCGCCAGGCCCAGGCTCCCTCCTCAAGGCGCTGCAGGGTGGGCTTCCCTCCAGTTCTTGGCTTCCTCTCGCACATGGACTTGCCTCCGGCCCCAAGCAGTGGCACCTGGGCCAGGCCAAACTGTGACTGTCCATGTCGACTCTCCAGTCTTGGAACAAGGGGACGGTGTCTCGGCCTGGCCTGGGGTTCGCTTATTAGCAGGTAGCGTCCAGATGAGGCGAGCAGGCTCCCCCTTTTGAGCACAGCCCTCTGCCCGTTACGCCGGGCTGGGATGCCCCAGGGAAGCCTGTGCCAGCCGGGCCTCTAAGTTCCAGACGGCTTTCAGGCCTTTGTGTCTGAGGCCCTGCAGGGTACAAGCATCTCCCCTCTGGTTTTGCCTCTGCAGAAATGACCGTACCAGGTCCTGGCCTAGCAGAGTGAGTGAGAGGAGAGCAGAGCTCAGCAGGGGAGGGCCGGGCCAGGAGGAGGGCACCGGGGGGAGTCTCGCTCCACGTGCACAGCCTTTAGAGGAGAGCAGGGTCCCACCTTGCGCGCGAGCCCCTTTTAATGGGAGCTGACATTTATTGTGGAATCCATGGTGGTGCAGTGGTTAAGCTCTCGGCTGCCAGTCGAAAGGTTGGCAGTTCAAACCCACCAGCGGCTCCGTGGGAGAAAGATGTGGCAGTCTGCTTCCGTAAAGATTTACAGCCTTGGAAACCCTATGGGGGCAGTTCTCCTCTGTCCTAGACGGTTGCTATGAGTCGGAATCGACTTGATGGCAATGGATTTGGTTTTTTGGACGGCGAAAATGGTTAATTGCTTGGCTGCTTCAAAAGGTTGAAGATTTGAGTTCACCTAGAGATGCCTTGGAATAAAGGCCTGGCAATCTACTTCCAAAAAATCAGCCATGGAAAACCCTGACACACTACTCTGACACACGGGGGTTGCCCTGAGCTGGAGCTGACTCAGTAGTAACTAGTTTACCTCTATGTGCACATGCTGGGGCTTGCCCCCGGGCTGGTAAGCCTTCACAGGGCGTTAGCTCATACACACCCTCGCCTTCGCACCCCATCTTACAGAGCAAGAAACTGAGCCTTGTAGAGCTGGTGCACCTGCCTAAGAGCCCAGAGCTGGGGTTTGGGGCTGAACTGGTGTTTCAACACTTGGTGGCTCATGCTGCCCCAAGGAGTGGCTTGGCTGGTTCCTGGTGGCCCAGAGAGTGTGGCCTGAGGCATTGAGGGGCCAGGCCACCTGAATGCGCCTTAAGCCAGCTATAAAAATGAGACTGTGCAGTGATGCCTTGGAGATGAGGGTGCTCTCGGGGTGGGGTCCCAGGTGAGCTGGGTTGGGAGATGTTGAGGGGCCTGAGAAACAGCACAGCCTGTATCACGTTCCCGGTACATCTGCAGGTGCTCGGTTTCACTTTACCTCATCTGTGAAATGGGCCAATAATGCACCCAGCCAGCTAGGGGGCCTGGTGGTTTGTAACCTGAGAAGCCCTGACCCGGGAGGGAAGGGCTGTTGTTCCTGGGAGCATCGGGCTGGAAACCCCTTCCCCCCCAGACGAGGGCCACAGAGGCCTCTCCTGCAGCTCCTGGTGCCAAGATTCCTTCCTCCATACCCCACGGGCACCTGGCTTTACTGGTTTTCTCAAACAGTGCTTTATTATTATTTTTTAATCTTTAATTTTATTTTTTATCAAAGCTAAATAAACATAACACCAAAGAGGAGGAATTTCAATGAACTACAGAGAAGCCCAATATTTCCTTCATGATAAGTGAGTCTCCTAAGTCCTCACTGAGGGTCCCTCTGGGGGCTGGCTTTCCCTGTGTCCTCGTTACCTAGGGCTGCTCTAACAGAAATACCACAAGTAGGTGGCTGTAACAAACAGAAGGCTATTCTCACAGATTAGGAGCCTACAAGTCTGAATTCAGGGCGTCAGCTTCAGGCAAAACCTTTCTCTCTCTTTTGGCCTTGGAGGAAGGTCCTTGTCATCAGTCTTCCCCTGGTCAAGGAGCTTTTCAGCACAGGGACTCCAGGTCTAAAGGACGCTTTGTGCTCCCTGTGCTTCTTTCTTGGTGGTATGAGGTCCCTGTGTCTCTCTGCTCACTTCTGTCTTTTATATCTCAGAAGAGATTGGCTTAAAACAATCTAATCTTGTAGATTGAGTCCTGCCTCATTAACATAACTACCTCTAATCCTGCCTCATTAACATCATAGATGTAGGATTTACAACATATAAGAAAATCACAGATGACAAAATTGTGGACAATCACACAATACTGGGAATTACGGCCTAGCCAAGGTGACAGATATTTTTGGGGGACACAGTTCAATCCAAGACACCTGCCTCTCCCCTCAAGTTAGTGCCGAAGTGCAGGTCACCCTCTGTGCATGCTGAGTGCAGCTGGCTCCTGGGGAGATGCCGGGTGCTTTTGCCACGTGCAGCTTTGCAAAAAGGAAGGACACCTCAAACAAGACTTAAGTTCCCATTGGTTGAAGACAATTCACAAAAAGATTCATGCGGGAAGGTTCAGTGCAGCCTTATTTATAATAGCCCCAGACTGGAGGTGAATGGCCCAGTGGTGGGAACGGACACACCCACTGTGATATGTTGATACATGGAGCACTGTTCAGGAGCCCTGGTTGCGCAGTGGTTAAGAGCTCATCTGCTAACCAAAAGGTCAGCAGTTCGAATCCACCAACCGCTCCTTGTAAACCCTATGTGGCAGTTCTGCTCTGTCCTGTTGGGTCGCTATGAGTTGGAATTAACTTGACGGCAAGGTTTTTTTTTTTTGTTGTTGGTCTTCATGGAATACGCAGGATGTCACTTTTTTTTACCTGGTGGCTTTAAATCCTTAGGTTTGCTGGGGCATCAGGAGCCAGCCACATGGGAAGTCACAGCTTGTGGGGACCACAAGGGTCCTGTGCTGGGCATCTTGGTATAGTGTGTTATCCCACATTTGTCCAGAAGCCAACCGTGGAACGAAGAGGATGTCTTGACTTCCAAGACAGGAGGGTGGGGCGTGGAAACCGTGGGGGAGGCCGTGGCCCTGTGCGAAAAGCAGGAAGGTTTTCTGGAGAGGGGACCAGAGAATTGGCACCTGGGATAGAGGCCGCAGGGCTTCTTCCTGATTCAGCGATTCCGGGGCTACATGGACCTGTCTTCCTTCTCGGGCCGGTGCTGCTCGACGCTCTGCTGTTCTGCTACACTTAGGCCTCTTCTTTCAGATGAGTGTTCAGGCAAAAGGGGGATGTTGGCTGCATCGGTCAGCCTTCAGGGGCTGCCCCGGCAGCATCTTCCACCAGGAGAACTTCGATCCGAGCCCAGTTGTGACCAGCTCCTTTATTGCTGCCTTTGGGAGCAGACAAGGGTGTGTGTTTGCTAAAGAGGCTCAGTGTAGGCAGAGCCCTTGGTGCTTTTCGCCCTCATGAAGCCCTGCGTGCATTATTTCTGTACAGAGGTGGGGCCTCTGAGACGTGCCTGCCTGTCAGAGAGGGCCAGAGTTGAGGTGTTGACGTTGTTTCAGCTAGCTAAGACCTCGGTCTGGGCATCGGCTTTTAATGGGAAATAAACTCCAACAAACCCACAGTAGTTTCCATTGCATTTAGGATTCGGGTACTAGTTTTGCCACTGTGAATTCCTGTGCTGGTTTATTAAGTGATTGACTCAGTCAAAGTCTGTGTCAATGTAGGGGCCAGGCTCTGTTAGGCTCGGATGCAGAGATGGACAAGGCGCAGGACCGTGGGCAAGGAGTCGGGAGCAGAGGGGAAAAGACAGAGCTTGGAAGAGCTGTTCCGGGCGTGGGAAGCAAGAGGAGAGAGGCCCTTATTCGTGGCTCCATTTAATAAATGTTTACTAGCACTTATTACATAAGAGGAGCCCTGGCTGCCCAGTGGGTAAGCGCTCAGCTGCTAACTGAAAGGTCAATAGTTCAAACCCAGCAGCCGCTCCTCAGGAGGAAGATGTGGCGGTCTACTTCCGTAAAGATTTACAGCCTTTGAAGTCCTATGGGGCAGTTCTACTCTATCCTAGAGGTTTGCTATGAGTCTGAATCAACTCAACGGCAACGGGTATTACGTGATAAAGGAGCCTTGGTGGTACAATAGTTAAGCACTCTGCTGCTAACCTAAAGGTCGGCGGTTCGAAGCCACCAGGCGCTCCGTGGGAGAAAGACCTGGTGATCTGCTCCCTTAAAGATTACAGCCTAAGAAACCCTGTGGGGCAGTTCTGCTCTGTCACGTGAGGTCATTGTGACTAGACAGCAGTGGATTTTGTTTTTATGACATGGTGATTGCTTCTAGTAGCAGAAGGGTAAGCAGAGGGTGTGCATGGGAGGGTGTGCCTAGCTCCCTCGAGGATGGAAAGTGACAGGGAAGGTTTCTATGCTAAATTGCTGACTTGGAGTAGCACGCCAGGTGAAGAGGGGGAAGAAATGGCCTTCCAGACAGATGGAACAGTTTGGACACAGGCCGGAGGGGACAAGGGTGATGGGTTCAGCGTGCCGCAACTCCTGTGCTCACCTTTCCATAATGACAAAGACTCTCCCACTTGATGGCTAGCTTTATGGTGGATTTTATGTGTATGCTTTTTTACAATATGCAGACTCGTAGCCATTGAGAAGAACAAATTGCATTCTGGAATGTTCTCTTTGCCCTTCCCTTTCTCTAGCTGTCACTATTCATAATAGATTAATGCTATGGCACAGGTGTGGAAGGAGGGGAGAAGGAGGAAGCTTACTTTCTGCAGAACAGATCATTCCAGCCTTTTTCCTGGAGCCCAGGAGGAGGGCTTGAGGGGACTCGGCCAAGTGGTCTTTTCACAGAGCAGCACGGATCTATGATTCTAAGTCTACTTTTCCTACCCTTCTCCTTTTTTTGCTTTGTGTCCCTGGTGGTGGGGACCTGGCCAGCCTCTGCCCCAGGTGAGGCCCTCAGGCCTGTATACTTTTCCCTGTGCCTGTCACCCTCCAGGTAGAACCTGTCTGACTGGTGGAAGGACAGTGTGAGTCCTGGCCAGGTTTACAGGAGAGAAAATAAGACAGACTTTCTTTCTCCCATGATTCCATGGAGGATCTCATCGGGACCAGCCCCTGGTGGTGGGGTCCACTGGGCTCAGGGTCCACATGGCACCTCATCTGCAGTGAACCTCTTTGGGCTGGTCATGGCCGGGTTTGGCTGGGGCCCCGTGGGGCGAGGTCACTGTGTATCCCCATGGCCTGACTGGGTAGGTGCTGGGTTATTTTTCAGCATATATTTTCCCAAGTTGCAATAACCTTTCTGCTTTGAAGAAGAATGATTAAAGAGATTAAATCTCTTTCTCTATATCGTCACTACACCTCTTTGCAGCCGAGCAAAATTAAATGCAAAAATAGATCATTTTTACATCAGCTAAGCTTTTTTTATTTGTGGGTGGATTTGCAAAGACCATCAATATTGGGGCCAATGGCTTTCTATCCTAGGACTGACTTTATGAAGATGAAAATGTAGAAAAATGGATTCTTATTTTTTCTGTCACTGAAAAGCAATAAATGCCTGGTATGATAAAGCTGACCCTAGTTCAAAACCCAGTATACTTTCTAAGCAGCCAGCATCTTTTGGGCGCTGTGACCTTTTGGACTAGATCGAGGTAAGATAGTTGGTGGTTAGTTGTGGATAAGGCATGCGGTGATATTTTATACTGAAGAAAGATATTAAAGTATCTTTGAATTGTGTCTATCAGTTCAATTAGAAGTTGAGAAAAGACTCTTATATATTTCTTTCCACACGCTTATCTTCACCATCCCTCCCACCTGTTTCTTTCCAGAAGGCAAAAAGAAATACTGAATAAAAAACGACAGCTCCTTTATCTTTTGGTGCCCCTACTCCATTTCTATAATTATTTAGATGAGTTCCTTGATTCTAATATCCAAACATTGCATGAAATCCTGCCACAGGGGATTTTATTGGCAGAGAAACGATCTCTGTATTCCTAAGTGAGAAAGATAGGAACAAAGAAAGAGTAACCTTGGTGACTTTGAAAGTAATATACTTTTTAGAAATGTGGGGTATTCTATCAAACACAGACATGCAGATGCAATGGGAGGTGTTCTTTGACCTTGAACATGTCTTCCCTTGCTTCCCCACATGACTCCTCATGTTCAGACCTGATGCATTGAATCAGGTGAGGGGGGCTGTTAAACCCATTGGAATCTGAATGCTTCGGAGTTCACAGCAGCAGGAAATGCTAACTCCAAACTTCTTGTATTTGCCTTAGCAGCTTTTTTTAAACTGTACGTTAGGTGAAGGCTTACAGAACAAATAGTTTCTCATGAAACAGTAGTACACATTGTTTTATATTGGTTAACAACCCCAC
>NW_004443967.1:16467127-16580157 GCF_000243295.1 Trichechus manatus latirostris
GAAGGCTTACAGAACAAAATAGTTTCTCATTTAACAGTTAGTACGCATGTTGCCCTATGACAATATGGTACGGCAGGGCAGGTCTAGCTGAAGAGGAGTTACTGTGATGGGTTGTTTGTGGCACTTAATACAGCCACCAGGGTAGGTCGGTAATCAGTGCAGGGTTGTTTCCAGTAGGCCGTGCCTGTGCTGCTTGGTGGTGTGATGTTAAACGCACGGTGTAGGTGGGCAGGATGTAGCGGGAAGATTGTTATGTGTGGAGCTAAGGTGGATATGGGAGAGAGGAGAGAGGAACAGGAGCTAAAGCATACAAACAAACAAAAAAGAATGCTAGGGAAGCTTGCCGTTGGAGTGGAGAGATGAGACACTATGAAATGGAGAAAAACAAAAAGGGGAAGAGGAAGGAAAAAAAGCAAAGAAAAGAATGAGTAAATAAATATCGGAAAGGGAAAAGAACATTAAAGTTCCCAGGGATCCCACCAGTGCGGCTATGAGGTCTGGGGAAGTTGTTCTCAGGTGTTGCAGTACAGCCTGGCTAGAAGACGTAGAAGTATACAATGCCACGTATTCAGGGAACAGAAAAAGAAGGAAGATATAGAGAGATGAGAAACTGAGCAATGAAGAAAGACAAAAAGGGAAAGAGAGGGAAAAGAAAACAAAACAAATTAAAAAAAATGAACAAGAAAAGCCCCCCAAAAAACAGAAAGAAAAAAAAAAAAAACCCAACGAAAAAAGAAATGCCCTCAGGGATCCCTCTGCATGTCTTGCAAGCTGAGGGGGTAGGTTCCAAGCCACACAGCACCACCTGGCTAGAACGGGTTCCCAACTCAAGAAAAGGAAAAGAAAACAAACAAACATTTCAAAACAAACAAACAAACGAAAGCCCCGGGATCCTACCAGCGCGGCAGCCCAGACCAGGAAGCAGCTCCACACTCGAACAGAGCTCTACAGCCTCTCAGGAAGAAGCAAGATGGCACACGGAGCCAGGTATTTGAGTGAAAGGAGGGGGAGGTGGTGAGAGGTATGGAAGAAATCAAAAGAAGTGGAAAAAAAGCAACACCAGCAGCCAACAAGTGGCACTCAGAGAGCTGGCCCGTTCGGGTGGGTGGAATCCAAGCAGCCGGTGCTTCTCGGACAAGAGATTGTGGCTGTGGGAAGCAGAGGAGGCCGAGTCGGGGTGAAGAAGGGTGCGGGGTGGGAAAGCGTATATCACAAATTACCGTTGGTTTTGTCTCCCGCTGGAAGCTCCGTGAAGCTGCTCGCTCATACCCCGTTTGCTGGTCTCCAGTAGGAGTCCAAGATGGCGAATCTGCGCTGCGTTAGCTGATAGGGGACCTCTGCATGAATCTCTCCTCACTCTCCGTTCTCTGTCAGTGTTTTCACTCCTTTTGGTGCCTGGCTGAGTTCTTTATCTCTTCATTTGATGTTTTAGGGTTTCAGGATTGTTGTTGTCTCTGTTCGCCTTAGTTTTTTGGATCTTTGCTGTGGAGGGACGGTGTGGTGCTTCTTCCTAGAGCACCATTTTGCCGGAAGTCCTCTTTTTTTTTTAATTCATTGCATCTTTAAAAAATATTAGAGGGAACACTTTTTAAAAAGAAAATTACTTATTTTGTTGTTATTTACAATGTTTATGGCAAAACATACACCAACTCAATAGAGACAATACTTTTAGTAGCATTGTTAGAAACAAGGTCTAAGAGCCTGCTTGCATTCCTTCATTCCTTCCATATTCCTTCATCAGTCTTCATCCATCTGTCCATCCATCCGTCCGTCCATCCATCCATCCACCCACCCATCTTCTCCATCCATCCATCCTCCACCCACACACCCATCTTCTCCATCCATCCATGCATCCACCCACTCAGTATTTGAGGTCCTGCTGTGTGCCAGGTAGTGTTAGGTGCTTGGCAAAATAAGACGGGGTTTTGTCTTTGAAAAGCTCACAGTCAAGCAGAGGAGACACAGGTGAAGAGATGATGCAGTACAATGTAGTAAGTGCTCTGATATCAGCATGGCATGGTGCTGTGGGAGGCACTAACCCCACCTGCAGCTCTGCCCCCAAATCAGAGAGATGGGGGATTGGGCTAACGGTCATAGAAGGGCAGTGCCCTGGCCTCCAGTCTCTTTTTGAAGACAGTGATTAGGACACCCCGCCCTGCCTCCAGTATGGGATAGGAGGCTGGTTTCTGACTCAAGGTCAAGTTCCAGGTATGTGCATAATGTCCTGATTCTTTCTAGGTGGTGTTCCCTGGATGTGCTAACTATAGGGACCAGTATCCGGAAAGATTGTTGCTTAGAGACCCAGCTCAGCTTGTCTCTCCCATGCCTGCCCCAGCCCAGTGCCTGGCCCGGAGCCGGCCCGGTGGAGCCCCCAGAAATGCTGCATGCATGCTGCTGGCGTGTGTAGGGTTTGTGTAACCCCAGGGCAGGCAGATGGCTCTTTATGAAGCCCTGTGGGGGCACAGACAGGACCCTGGTCTGTTTTCCAGCCCTGAGAAGATACATGCCGTTAGACTTCATCTTTTCCAACTAAAGGCAAGACAAAGGGAATGAAATTGCAAACAGAGCAATTAATTTTCACAAATGACTTTTTAGAAGAATTAATGAGCTTTTAAATTGCTACTTGAAATCATGAAGTCATGTTTCAGAGGGATAGTGTGTGGGGTAGATGACGCTGAGCTGAACCTTTTTTTAATTGTACTTTAGATGAAGGTTTACAGAACAAACTAGTTTCTCATTAAGCAGTTAGTACACATATTGTTTTGTGACATTGGTTGCTAACCCCATGACATGTCAACACTCTCCCTTCTCGACCTTGGGCTCCCCATGAGCTGAGCTGATTTTGAGATGGAATGATGGTCGAGCCCATGACTTCGATGCTGTATATAAGGAGGCTTTGAACCTGAGTGCTGATGCTGGCTATGTCATTCGACTGGAAAGACCCAGAGCAGAGCTGGGCAAGCAGATGTGTCTCTTTCTGTTGATGGAGTAAGTCTCGGGCTCCTGGATCTCTTTGCTGTGGACAAGTTGCTTTTGAAGAAGAACAAATGATACAGCTTTTGCTTTCACTCTGTTGAAAAGCGCACAAGAAGGAATACTTGGTGTTCTGGTTAAATTCAGTGAATTTTTTATTGAGTGCCTGCAAGGTATGGTGTTTGCTGCTGTGGGAAATCCAACGTTTACTAATTTCACTTCTTGTCTTAGTTACCTAGTGCTGCTATAACAGAAACACCACAGGTGGGTGGCTTTAACAAACAAATGTATTTTCTCACAGTTTAGGAGGTTAGAAGTCTGAATTCAGGGCGCTGGCTCTAGGGGAAGGCTTTCTGTCTCTGTTGGTGCTGAAGGACGGTCCTTGTCTCTTGAACTTATACTTCCTGGTTCCTTGGAGATCTCCATGTGTCTTGGCACGTATCTCCCTCCATCTCTCTCGCTTAATCTGGTCATTTTATATCTTGTAAGAGATTGATTTAAGACTCACCCTACACTAATCCTACCTCATTAACATAACAAAGACAACTCATTCCCACATGTCATTATAACCACCAAAAAACAAAACTAAACCCATTGCCTTCCAGTTGATTCCAACTCCTAGTGACCGTATAGGACAGAGTAGAACTGCCCCATAGGTTTTCTAAGGAGCAGCTGGTGGTTTCGAACTGCTGACCTTTTGGTTAGTGGCCAAACCCTTAACCACTGTGCCACCAGGGCTCCTACCAAAGGAATAGAGTTTAGGATTTACAACACATATATTTGGGGGGACACATTTCAATCTATAACTCCTCCCTTAAGGAGTTTGTAGTCTGGGGGGAGAGACAGACATATAGACAAGCAACTCTACAAGGTCGTGCATGTGTACTTATTTTTGGTGGGGGGAGAGAGTTGGAATTCATAAGGACCATGTGAAGGAAATAGAATTAAAGGTAAACAGGTGGGATTTTCACAAGTAGAGGGAGGAAGGCATTCCCAGCAGAGCAGCTTGTGGCCAGAGGTTGGGAGGGAAGAGAGGGCTGCTGGGCGGGGCTGGAGGCTGGTGAGCGGGGTGAGAGGAGGTTGGAAAGGTAGGCTGAGGTCAGATCCTGGTGGGCTCCAGATGTGATGCTGGAGAATTCCACCATTACTCAGGAAATGGTGCCATGTCTTGAAGTGAGATTTTGGGAAGGCAACTCCAGTGGTGGGGAGAAGAGAAGAGAGTTTATGCAGGGCGATTATTCTTTCATTTCCGTAAGAGCTGGTGAAGGCCCGGGCCAGGCAGCATACTTCCCAAGCATCTGGCGCATTTTGGGCCCTATGACCTTTTGGACTAGATTGAGTTAAGATAGTTGGTGGCTAGTTGTGGATAAGGCATATAGTGATGTTTTACACTGAAGAAAGATTAAAATATCTCTGAATTATGTCTATTTGTTCAATTAGAATTTGAGAAAAGGCTCTTTCATATATTTCTTTTCACTCTCTTATCTTCACCATCCCTCCGAATGGTTTCCATCCAGAAGGCAAAAACAAATATTGAATAAAAAACGACACTTCCTCTATCTTACTGTGCCTTGCTCCATTTCTGTGTGACTACTCTCGTGTAGGAGAACACTGTAGTCCATCAACCAATTTAACAGATACAACAACCAAGTCCTTTGGAGGAGTTGTGACTTGCTCATGGTGACACGGTGAGCTGATGGCAGCCCTGGGACCCTGTGTCTTACCTTCCAGACTGTCTCCCTCACTGCTTTAAAACAACACAGATTCATTATCGTAGAGTTCTAGAGGATGGAAGTGCAAAATCAAAGTGTTGGTAGGGCTGTGCTTTTCCTGGAGGCTCTAGGGGAGAATTTGTTTCCTTGTCTTTTCCGGCTTCTAGAGGCTGCCCACATTCTTTGGTTTGTGGCCCCTTCCTTGTATCACTCTGCCCTCTGCCTCTGTCATCACACCTCCTACTTTCTGACTCTGATCCTCCTGCCTCTCTCTTATAAGTCCCCTTGTGATTGCATTGGATTTACACAACAATCCAGGATAATCTCCCCATCTCAATATCCTTAACTTGATCACATCTGCAGAGTCCCTTTTGCCATGTCAGGTAACACATTCACAAATTCTGGGAATAGGATGTGGGACATCTCTACTATGCCCTTGTCAAATACTCTTACTGGATTATTTTGGCAGTAACTGAGAGGTGGGTTGTTTGAATCCACCCAGCAGTGCTGAGGAAGAAAGCCCTGGTGATCTACTTCTGTAAGATTACAGCCATTGAGAACCCTATGAAGTGCAGGTCTGTTTTGAAGCACATGGGGTTGCCATGAGTCAGCATTGACTGGATGACAGTGGGTTTGGTTTTGATTTATTGGTAAAAAGAACAGACTGGTGGTTGGGCAGCTAGTATCCTGGTACTGGCTCGGCTGTGTGATTCGGGGCTGAGTACATAACCCTCTGAGGCTCTTTTTTCCTTCATCTAAAATAATGAGTCTTTAAGGTCCATTTGATGGTTAAACCAGAAGTGTCATGTATAGGATCTTCACCACTGCTTTTTGTACTAACTCCGTGATGGTGGGGGGTTCTTCCAGATGAAATGATAAGGAAGGAATTACATGTTTGTGCCTTACAAGTACATATGTGCCTGAATGTATCCCTGTTTGATGTGTTCATCCTATTTCATTTTTATTATTATTACTATTTTTATGGACAGGGGAGTCAAGTTTATTTCAAAACAAAAGCTCTGTTGGGCTGCATCCAATGCAGGAGAAAAGGCGTACTTAGAGGCCTGGTTAAATTCCCCATGTGCATGATACGGAGGTGTGCATCCAGTGAACCTTTACAACTTGAAAAACTGAGCTGTAACATACCATGCAGTCATATTGTTTCAGTGTTACTAATTAAAAAAAAAAAAAGCCTGCACTGGAAATTACAATATGGCAGAACTTTGTTTCTCCTACCCTCTGACCCTAATACGTTAATGTACAGATTTTATGACCAGGGTCTGTGTTAGAAATCTAAACATTTCACAAGATTTTAAACATTACTGGGAAACTGAATTTAGAGGAAACAAAATTAGATAAAAGTACAATGCCCGTGACAGCCAACATTATGTAGCTGGGCTGTATGAGGTTGTTTAGAAGGCAAGGATTAAAAAGACAAAACGTTTTTAAAGTTTACCCCCAAAGTTGATGTGCTGATTAGAACATAAGTACATCAGTATTTTTATTTTTGATATGTTTGCTTTTTCCACTTCTGTAACACAATAGGCATGCTGGCAGGTATGCTGTTAAGAACTGTGATAAATGCATTATGGCTCCTAAAGGCTTAGGAATATGGTTACATTGAACTGGGGACATTTCCCATATGCTCTGAGTTTCTGTCACCGGATGGGGCCATTTTTTGTTAAAGAGTCACATAAAATACTAAATAAATTTTGTAACTCCTAATGACCATTTATGTCAGTTGAGGACATGTAAATTTTATGAATTTTTGTGAAAATATAAGATAATACCCAAGAAAATGGAGTTTTCTACATATGTATGGTTTTTGATTATTTTAGAATTTTTGTGAACATGGAGTAGTATGCTTACTTTGACTTCTTAAAAATGATTTTGGTAGTGATAGAAGTTTGTATAACAGTAGAAACTAAATACCCACAACCACAATAAGAACCTTTATCCTTGAGTCTGTCGTTGGCATTATTTTCTTTAAGACACAAAATACTCCCACAATCCTATCACATAGTTATCGATAAGAAGACAGGCCTGTCCATCTGCTTCTGAAAACTAGCCATTGAAATCAACTGGTTTAGTCTGCTAGAGTATACATGATGGATGGATGAGAAATTCAGTTGTGATTTTGAAGATGCATTTTACAGTGAGTTCTACATGTTATTAGGTAGAATCCATTGGGTGGGAGAGATGTGACTTTTTTTTTTAAATAAGAGTAGGCTAGTTGAATATTTTTTGGGTCTTGTTATGGATTGAATTTTATCCCCCAAAAATATGTGTTATAAATCATAATTTGCATGTCGGTGATTATAATCCCATTTGGGAATGGGTTGTCTTTGTTATAGTAATGAGACAGGATTAGTGTAGAGTGTCTTGAGTCAATGTCTTTTGAGATATAAAAGAGATTAACAAGCAAGAAGAAGCAGAGATGAGGGAAGAGAGATACCAAGCCACATGAAGATTGTCCAGGAAGCAGAAGCTGAAGAGGCAAGGACTTTCCTCAAGAGCTGAAGGAGAGGGAAAGCCTTCTACTTGAGCTGACGCTCTGAAGTTGGCCTTTTAACCTTCTAAATTGTGAGAAAACTGTTTGTGAAAGCTGTCTACTTCTGGTATTTCTGTTGTAGCAGCAGTAGATTACTAAGACAGAATTTGGTACCAGAAAACTGGGATGCTGCTCTAACAGATACCTAAAATGTGGAAATGCTTTTGGAATTGGATAGTTGGTAGACACTGAAAGAGTTTTAAGGTGCCTGATAGTAAAAGTCTAGATTGCCTCGAAGAGACTGTTGGTAGAATTATGGACGTCAAAGGCAGTTCTGGTGGGGGCTCAGAAGGAAATGAGGAGAGCTGTAGAGAAAGTCTCTATCGTCTTAGAGATTACATATGGTGCCAGCAACAGAATGTTGCTAGAAATGTGGATGTTAAATGTGCTTCTGGTGAGGCTTTAAAAGAAAATGATGAACATGTGATTGGACAGTGGAGGAAGGGCAGTGCTTTTTATGCAGTGGCAAAGAACTTAACCTGAATTATGTTCAAATGTTTGGTGGAAGGTAGAACTTCTAAGTGATGAACTTGGATATCTGGCTGAGGAGATTTCTAAGCAATATCTTAAAGGGGCCCTGTAGTTTCTCCTCACCGCTTATAGTAAAATGTGAGAGGAAAGAGACGGACTTAAAAATGAACTGTGCAAAATGAAAACAAAACATAAAGATTTGGAAAATTCTGTTGTACTAACTAAGGACATGTGTTCTAGAATTTTCACCAAGGACATGGCCTCACAATCTTTTGGTAAAAAGATTAAGCCCATGACTGATGGATATACTAAATTACCACAGCAGAAAACCCATCACCTTAGACTGATGGGGACAGAGAAGGAACAAAAGGAAAGAACACTGTCTTCCTCTTGGAATTCTGCACTCAGGAAACAGGCCAAAGGAGCTATGTCCATTGTCCTCCAAAAAAAAGAAAAGGAACATCCCTGGAGCAGCTCAGAGATCAGCAGAACTGTTGGAAGGAGCGTGGGAAGCAGGGTCTTCTTCTTTCAAAGGGTGGGGCCACGGCCTCTGGGGTCTCAAAGGTGGGGCCATGGCCTCTGGTGTGTCAAAGGGTAGAACCCCATCTCCTAGGTTTCAAAGAGTCAGATCTTTACCAGCTTGGTTCTGGTGAGACTACCATTCAGTTTGGTGAAGAGGATGGGGCTGCTGCCCAAAGCTGAAGGGGCAGAGCTGCCATGCGCAAGGGGCAGAGGAAAGAGGCTTACTGGGGCCGAGAGGGTGGGTCACCACTCAGATGGATTAGGAGAATGGGGCTGCCCAAAGCCAAGGGAGCAGAGTTGCATTCCCATTGTGCATGGAAGGTGAAGCTGAAGCCCAGGGCTGAGGGGCCGCCACCCAGAATCCAGAGACAGTGGCCGACACCCAGAGTCTAGAGGGCAGGGCCAATGCCTAGATGGATGGTCTCAGAGAACAGAGGATTATTTTCAAGCCTTGAGAGCTAATGTAATGTGTTCTGCTGGGTTTTGGTCTTGCTTGGTGCAGTTACCCCTTTTCTGCCAATTTCTCCCATTTGTAATGGAAATGTCTACCTTGTGCCTGTTCTGCCATTGTATTTTGGAAGCAGATAACTTGTATTCTAGATTTCACAGGTTCACAGATGAAGAGGAATTTTGCCCCAGGATGGAATACGCCTAAAGTCTCATCCATATTTGATTCAGATGATTCAGAAGATGTGATTTTAGACTTGGAGTTGATTTAAGACTTTTGGGATGATGTGATGGGGTGAACGTTTTGCATGTGGGAAGGACATGAATTTGGGGGACCCAAAGAGTAGAATTTTATGGATTGAATTGTGTCCCCCAAAAATATGTATAGTAAATCCTAACCTTTATGCCTATGGTTATAATTCCATTTGGGAATGGATTGTCTTTGTTAATGATGCAGGATTAGTGTAGGATTTGTCTTGAGATAATCTCTTTTGAGATATAACAGATATTAAACAAGCAAGCAGAGAAGAGATCGGGTACAACAGATGCCAAGACACATGGAGATCTCCAAGGAACCACAAAGCAGAAGCTGAAAAGACAAGGACTTTCCTCCAGAGCTGACAGAGAGAGAAAGCCTTCCCCTAGAGCTGGCGCTCTGAATTCAGATTTCTAGACTCCTAAACTGTGTGGTTTACCTGAGTGATTTAAAATCAGGAAAGCTGTCCATCAGGGTTGTATCCTTTCACCATACTTATTCAATCTGCTGCTGAGCAAATAATCTGAGAAGCTGGACTAAATGAAGAAGAATGGGGTATCAGGATTGGAGGAAGACTCATTAACAACCTACCATATGCAGATGACACAACCTTGCTTGTTGAAACCGAAGAGGATTTGAAGCATTTACTGATGCAGATCAAAGACTACAGCCTTCAGTATGGATTACGCCTCAACATAAAGAAAACAAAAGTCTTCACAACTGGACCAACAAGCAACATCATGATAAACAGAGAAAAGACTGACGTTGTCAAGGATTTCGTTTTACTCACATCCACAATCAACACCCATGAAAGCAGCAGTCAAGAAATCAAATGGCATATCGCATTAGGCTAATATGCTGCAAAAGACCGCTTTAAAGTGTTAAAAAGCAAAGATGTCACTTTAAGGACTAAAGTGTGCCTGACCCAAGCCATGGTATTTTCATTTGCCCCCTATGCATGTGTAAGCTGGACAATGAATAAGGAAGACCAAAGAAGAATTGATGCCTTTGAATTATGGTGTTGGTGAAGAGTATTGAATATACCACGGGCTGCCAGAAGAACGAACAAATCTATCTTGGAAGCACAGCCAGAATGCTCCTTAGAAGCAAGATGGCAACACTTGGTCTTATGTATTTTGGACATGTTATCAGGGGGACATCGTGCTTGGTAAAGTATAGGGTTAGTGAAAAAGTGGAAGACCCTCAACGAGATGGAATGACACAGTGGCTGCAACAATGGGCCCAAGCATAGCGAGGATTGTGAGGTTGGCCTAGGAACCGGCAGTGTTCATTCTGCTGTAGGTAGAGTCGCTATGAGTTGGAACCAACTTGATGGCACCTGACAACCACAGCAACACTTCGGAGAAAGATAACCCTGTTGCAAAATCAGAATGGCTTTATGTCAGGATAAACATTTGGGATTTCAAACATTTCTTGATTATTGTCAATTTTAAGGGCCAGTTGTTAATGTTGGACATATTCTTTGCTGACTTAGATTGTAATGTAGCTTAGCGGCTTAATATCCTCATGAGCCATAAAATAATTTTTTATCAATTTGGTTTCCAAAGACTATTTAGTCTATGTATCATTGATTCATAGTTAGGAAAAAGTCATTTCTTAAGAAAAGCCATTACTGGAAATGAAACTAGTGTATAAAGTGGCTATTCGACAGTTGTTGCTGCCTTTGTCGGTTTTCTTCCTATTGTAAAAATCCACTTATGGTTGTCTGGTGTTCTGCGGAATGAATTTCTCCTATTGGCACTGATGATACTTATATTTGTCCGTGGAAGATAAGGCGACTTCATGGGTATCAGAGGGGATGATGAGTGCAAAGACTGAACGTATTTTGATATTAAAAACAATAGTAACCCAGCATGGTCACTTCCATCTCTGTTAATATCTTTTCCTCCTTTCCTTCCTAACAGCTTTTTATAACTATGACGCCAGGGGAGCCGATGAGCTTTCTCTACAGATAGGTGACACGGTGCACATCTTGGAAACATATGAAGGTGAGTCTGTTCTCTTGGGCGTTTGGCACACTTTCTCACCGCCTAACGGACAGAATGTTACCCTCTGAAGAAAGTATGTGTAATCATGTTCCTTTCTCAGATGATCAGTAGTTTTATATTATGGATGAGGTAGTGGTTAGGAGCTTGGCTGCTGACCAAAAGGTTGGCCGTTCAAATCCACCAGGCGCTTCTTGGAAACCTGTGGGGCAGTTATGCTCTGTCCTTTACGGTCGCTATGAGTCGGAATCGATGCGACGGCAATGGGTTTGGTTTGGTTTTATTTCAGGTAAGGGCAGTAAGGGAGACCAGCTGTTATATAAATAGTTCTTTATTCAGACGAACAACTAAAATTTCCCATTTTTACTTCTGAAATCCTCTGTTGAAATTACTATTTTCATTTAAAAACTCACTGGTAGCTTCTTTTTTTGTTTGTTTGTTTATGCATTTATATAGAAGTGTTAACTGTTAATAGCTAGCCACTTGAAAGAAAATATACTTACGTTATTTCCGATTTTTTTCTTTGTTTTGATGTGTTTGATGTGAATTGATGACCTTTTTTATGCTTTCATTTGTATTTGTTAACAATATGCATCATATGAACCTCAAATTGTCCTTTCTTAATTTTCTTTGCTTTCCTGTTGTTTTTTTTAATCTGTGACCTCCATTTTCTTAGGGGTGAACAAAGTTTGTCACAGTTATGTGGCATGTCTGTGGCCCAGTAAAGCAATTTTTTTTAAAATTGTTGTAGTTTAAATGAAGTTTACATTTCAAGTTAGTCTCCCATACAAAAATTTATACATGCATTGTTATGTGACCCTAATTGCTCTCCCCATACTGTGACAGCACTCTCCTCCTTTCCACCCTGATTCCCCATGTCCATTCAACCAGCTCCTGACCCTCTCTGCCTTCCCATCTCACCTCCAGACAGAAGCTGCCTGTTTAGTCTCTTGTATCTACTTGAGCTTAGAGGCACACTCCTCCCGAGTATCACTTTATGTCCCACAGTCCAGTTCAGTCCCTGTCTGGAGAGTTGGCCTGGGAATTTGCTTTAATTCTGGGCTGATAGAGAATCCAGGGCCCATGCTTTCCAGGGTTCCTTCAGTCTCAGTCAGACCATTAAGTCTGGTCTTCTTACTAGAATTTGAGTTCGGCACCCCACCTTTCTCCTGCTCCATCGGGGCAATTGTTTTAATAATCCAGTAAATATACTGTTGGTGACAGTGGCTTTCTGATGCCTTTGGTTTTTCAGGCAACTGGTTTTCATATTCAGTGTTTTGTCAATTTTCTGAAGGTCATCGTTGGTGGTGTGCTGTGGTCATTGTTGCAGAGAAGGGAAGCCATGATTGGCACGCCTTTAAGGATTCCACAGATCTGCAGGTTTTGTAAGATTGTATTTTAGTGGTGGTGACTTTATTTTCTGCTTGAAAGAGTGATTTCCATATAGCATGTTAATAAAAAGTGATTGAAATCATTTATATCAACAGCAAGCTTGCTTTTAGATAGGGTTTCTCTAAACTCTTCCAAGTAGGAGGTGGGAACGGAGGTAGAGGAGGAAAATGCAGACAACCCATAGGAGAAAAAACCAAAAAACAGTTAGCCTGCAAACTGATTCTGACTCAGGGCAACCCCATGTGTGTCAGAGTAGAACTCCATTCCATAGGGTTAGTGGCTGAGTTTTTGGAAGTAGATTGTCAGGTCTTTCTTTCGAGGTGCCTTTGGGTGGACTCAAACTTCCAACCTTTCGGTTAGCAGCCGAGCGCAGTAACCATTTGCACCACATAAGGACATCACTGTTGTCGTGTGCCGTGGAGTCAATTCCGACTCACAGTGACCCTATAG
This sequence comes from Trichechus manatus latirostris, assembly GCF_000243295.1. Taxonomy (NCBI): domain Eukaryota; kingdom Metazoa; phylum Chordata; class Mammalia; order Sirenia; family Trichechidae; genus Trichechus; species Trichechus manatus. Next base: position 16,479,908 of record NW_004443967.1, read on the forward strand.
GACAGAGTAGAGCTGCCCCATAGGTTTTCTAGGCCATCATCTTTATGGGAGCAGATGGCCAGGTCTCTTCTCTTGCAGAGCCACTGGTAGGTTCTAACCGCCCACCTTTCAGGGACTCTCCTCGTAATCACGTTGAATTTCACAGCCTGTCTTTGAAATCTACTTTGCACAAGAGTGAAGAGACTCTACGTTTCTGCACCCCAGGCAAGCTGCCACTGGCCATGAGTTCCTTGTAGACACCTCTGGAAGCACATATCTATTAAAGCATAAACCTATTAAGTAGCCCTTATTTCCCCGTCTGACTTAAGCTGCCTTAGAATTCCATCCCATTTGCGCCTTTTACCCTAAAAAAGCCCTATGTGGTGGTGGGGGATGGGAGGAGTCTGCATTAGTGGATACGCCTAGAAGCAGATGTCGCGCCGCACAGCCGACCCAGCCCTTAAGTGTATGAGTAGTCGTGATGGGCGCGTTCTGCTTGGTTTCAATTTTTACAGCCGACAGTTGGATTTTCTTGTCTGCTATGCGTTGCCAATGATGAGAGGAAACAGAGAGAAATTAGGTGGGGTAAGGACCAAACCTCAGCTCAGATGCTTTTCTGATCTGGAGGAAAGTGCTCTTTTATCTTCTGTATTTTTGCTCCTGGTCAGTTGAAGATGAAATCCCGGTTAATGATCACTGGACAGTGATGTCGTTCTGGAGTCGTTAACAAGTGCGGTTCTGGATGCAGGAATGGCCACTTCTCGTTCTTGGTGTCATAGGAAAAGTGTAGTCTTCCAACAGTGGGATCATAAGGCGGGTCAGTGGCCCTTGTTACGCGTTTAACATTTTCAAAAATTTGATGGCAGATATTTGACTTTTTGGCCGTCATGATAAAGAGTCTTCAAACCAAACCTCAATCCATTCCTTTCAAGTTGATTCTAACTCGTATGGATTCTATAGGACAGAGTAGAACCGCTGCATAGAGTTTCCTAGGTTGTAATCTTTACAGGAGCAGATCACCAGGTCTTTCTCCCATGGAGCTGTGGGGTGGATTTGAACCACCAACCTTTTGGTTTGCAGCTGAGTGCGTAACCACTGTGCGAACTGTGCTCCTTAAAGAGTCTTCACTGAGCATTTATTTTCCGGGCTAGTCAGTTTTCCTAGATTATGATGAAAATAATTCCAGTCTTTTTAAAGGAATCTTTAGCATAAAACGAAATCTCCTTCTTTAACAATGAACGTTTTGACGTTATCCACGATCTGATCAGAGAAATGCAGGAATTCTGACCGGGAGACTTGAGAACTTCATTATCATCAAGCAAACATGGGATGCTTTAGTTCCATCTGGTATGTCTACTTTTTCCTCTTGTGCTGTTTAAATTTCATGGATTGTATTAAAGTTTGGTGTGTTCTTTTTCTTTCCTATTTCCTCTCACTACTCCCCTAGAAAATCTGTTTCTGTTTGTCAAATTTAATTCTTTTTCTCTGTGATCCTTTTTAAGGCATTACTGAGCTTGCTCCAGGAAATATAATTTCTAGATGATCACTCTTTATTTTAAGGCTCAGAGAACAAATTTACCTTCAAGTGATAGTTAATTTCTTTCTCTCAGGCTCTTGAAGGCTTGGTGCATGGCATAAAGAAGAGGAACCTTAGATCACTGCAGACTTGGAAAAAGGGCGTCATTTGAGGCAAGCCCCTGCCTTTACACAGGTGTCTGTAGTCAACAGCCAGGAGAGGCCAGCCGAGGTCACAGATGTTTATTAAGTGGCCTTCGTGTGTCCACAATGTACTAACCCTGCTGGCTCCTCCTTTCCATAAAGATCCCTGGGGCTGGATGCTGCTGCTTTTGTTAGCTGCTGTCATGTTGGTCCCTGACTCATGGTGACCCCTTGCACAATGGAATGGAACACTGTCTGGCCCTGCATCACCCCCATGATGGGTTTGGATCAGACCGTTGTGATCCACAGGGTTTTCGTTGGCTAATTTTCAGAAGTAGATCACCAGGCCCTTCTTCCGAGTGTGTTTTAGTCTGGATGTTGTACCTAAAGGAAATTGCAGGCATGGCACAGAGATTAGGAAATCATTCTTTTGATTAATCTACAACATCAGAACTTAAATTATTCAAAGTTTTAAAAGTGGTGAGATCTGTTTTCTTCCAAAATACATCTTAATTCTTTTTCTGGCCACCTGCATCAGCTTTTTTGTCAACTGAAGGTCTTGCAAAGACTGGAAAAGGAAAATGTATTGCTAAGTCTCCCATCTCAGAAGTGACCACTGTGGCCTCCAGGCCAGCCTCCAACCCAGCAGGCATCCTTTGCACCCTATCCCAGGTGGGTCACCACCTGGTACCCAGCCCATTGGAGGAGTGCTGCTTCTTCCCAAGATGATTGAGTTGCTCCCCAAATCTCCATCCATTGGAATGGTTCTGCTCGCAAAATGGTGCACCCATGATGGCTGTTGGTTCTGTCTCCAGCACGCTGGTTATGCTATGTTCTGCAACATGCTGACTTTGACCTCTCCAATGACTGCGCAGTGATAAAGTATTTAAGTTTTCATTTCTCTGATGATTAGTACATTTGAGGATCTCTTCATATATGTGTTTCGGGGTTTCTCTTCTTTACACAGTTTATACGCTTTGTTTATTTTTTACTTGGTTTGCTATATTTCCTTGTGCATTCAAGGGCATTAATCCCTTATCAGTTTTTGAAAGGAAAGACGTATTAATGCCGAAAATGCAGAAAGAATATAATAACATGATCAAGAAGACTCCTTTAAATTGAGTAAATAGAGCTTTTTTTGACCTTCCACTTTTTTCCATTTTACTCTCTGTGAACACTTGTCACCAATGGGCCCTGATGAGTCACTGAACTAGACACTGTGTCTATCAGGAGATAATCCCCCAAGTGTGTGGCGGAAGTCAAGACACTGTATTTGCAACACTACCTGGTCAATATGCTGAGTCCCCACGTGGAGACCGTGAAGTGGGTCTGTGTGGGTCTAACTGGGTCTTTGCAAGTCTTTTGCAAGGCTCTTGGGAATCTCTGTCTTCTGATGCTTAGAAAGCATCTATTTAATAATCCTTGGAGGATATTGTTCTTTATAGCCTCATTGCTTTCTGGTCCGTAATCACCCCTCCACCCCTGGTTGTTAAAATTAGGACATTCAGGAGGGATGGAGGGCAAACCTCTGTAACATCTGCCCATTTTTGGTTTCTTTTTGTGCTCTCTCACTTATGCATCCCTGGTTTTTGAAGTTTGACTCTTGACAATGTACAAAAACCCAACATTTGGTTATTCTCTGGGAATTTCCCCAGCTCGCGCTTCCCAAGGGCTGTCTGTAATTCTCTGATGGAGTCCTTTTGCTCCTGTGGATGCACAGTTGGGATTGGTCTCTGAACTTTTGATTGACTTTCTAGACATGAGGTGGCCCGAAGCAACTTCAAATGTTGGGATAAAGATCATCTCTCTGACATGGTGCAGGGATGGAGCCATTGGGAGACCAGTTACTGGCCATGTACCCCTTGGCATTTGCAGGTCAAGCCTCTGCCCTCAGCCAGACGGGAGGCACTAGGGGTGTGGTCAGGCCTGATCCATCACTGGAGGGACTCTTCCATCAAACGTTAGATCTGTGCCCACAGTTCTGGCGTGCCCCCCTTTTTGTCCTTGCTGATTTCTTTTCTCAGCACACGGAGGGGATGGGAACTTGAGTCTGGGCCAAACCCCAAGGGGTAGGTGGGTCTGTGTCCCCGGCCCTTGAGTTTCCTGTGAGGGCCTGTGTGCCACAGAAGTACTTTGTGAGATCCTGGCTGCTCCAGGGCAGCGTCCCTCCGTATTGAACAGGGAGGAAATGAGCTCTCAATAGGTTTTCTGTTGTGGATCAGTGCTTGATGATCTGAGAATGCTGGTATGTGCACTTGTCAGTGACCCCGACCCAAGTCAGGCCGAGGGAGTGATAGAACATTTATGAATCAAGCAACCTCCTTGAGGACAGTTCTCAAAAAGTCAAGGCCTCTTCTTGGAACCGTGCTTCTTAATTTCAGATTGCCCAGTTTCTAGGCCAAAAAAAGAAGATGGGCAGGAAGGAGCTGGAGGTCTCTGTGAAGGTTACCAGCCGTGTCAAAAGTCCCTTTTGGAATGCTCTCTACGAAGTCCCTAAATTATCTCCACAGCCTCAGGATTATGGAATTCTGGTGACCGTACTGGTGATTTGACTGGTTATGCAAGAATATGAGCTCTGTATAACTCAGAGATATTGTTACAGCTTTGTTACGTCTCCCCCAACTCATTGTTTCCACTTTGTGTTTGTTTAGGGTGGTACCGAGGCTACACCTTAAGAAAAAAATCTAAGAAGGTAAGTCCTTCTTTCTATTAAACACAATGCGTGTCCCTTCATAAATCAAACTGTGAGAGGAAATCAATTCCATCTCATTTGTGTCTAAGAATTTTACTTATCTCTCTCTCTCTTAATTTAAAAAATATATGGGTTGAAATGTGGAACTGACTTGAATTATTTTCTTCTGAGCAATACATTAGGCAGAAATTGCAGCCTCATTCCCATGGGTAAATTGCTGGGCTGTGATACAGTGCTGAGTGCTTATCATAAAAAGTGGCCTTGTCTTCATTTCCTGATAGAATTTTGCATCCTATTTAGACACTGGGTGTGTAAGAGAATGGTCTGAGTATAATGACTTCAGAAAAAAAGATACTGCCCATGATTTTCGATCGTACCCTTTCTGATACATTAACAAATTTGCCCAGTGCATGCATGCTTCTTTCCCTCCTGCTCAGGGCTCATTTTAAACTCTTTAAGTCGGTTGCAAAAGAAAGCTTCTGCTTCCCCAGGACTGCTTGCATGCGTGGTCATTTGAATTTCTGAAAGGAAGGCATGTAATTACACCCCGGATCATTGTGGCGGGCACTCCCGTACACAGTTCTGTTGTGGTCCTTCCATTCTTAGCTTCATCAAAACTAATTATGGTTCTTCCATTTTGTGGTACGATGTTAAGATTTTCAAGTAATGTCCATTTGAAGCCATGGTTAGGCTGTCCACGGTAACTTATGCATCTTCATATCTAATTATGCTGGACAGATGGTTCATTTTACTTCTCTGTGTTACATTTGCCTGTCATTATCACCTCAGTGGGCTGGACCTCTGGTTGTGTCCCTGACCCTGTACCTAAGGCTTCTGACGTCCAGCAGCTCCGGGGCCTTTCTGCATTGCTGTCTCCAGAGCCGTCAGGCTCTGCCAGGCCAGGCGGAGCTGCAAGGGCTGGGAAGCTGCTCATCCTTGAGTAGGGCGGTTATTGGGTGAGGGTCCAGGCTGATGTCCATTCCAGCCTTCCCCGGACATAGTCAGTCAAGGCTGATGTTGTCCTGTGAGACATGCTCTCAGGAATGTTGGTTAGCCAAGTCTGCAGATGGAACAAGACCTCCTACCCCCAGCCCCTCCGCCTCCAGTTCACAGAGCTGGGCTGTGCATCATTACACATCCCTACACATCCAATGACCTGGATGGAGCGTGAGGTTTGACAAGATAGATACCAGCCAGCCGGACGGTGAAACAGGTTTCCTTAAGGAAAGTTCTGTTTTCACACTGATTTCTCCTTCTGTAATCACGAGTGTGTTCCCGCAGATGAACCCTCAGCTTTATCTGTGCAAGCCACACGTGAAGACTTTAGTGAAAAAGAGATTAGGATCGTGGGTAACTGTCCCCCTCACTCACCCTCCCATCCCCACATATGACAAACCTGCAGTTTCACTTGCTAGGTGTGACCCCCGGCACACGCTCACTTTCCTTCAATGCTGATTTGGGATTCGTTGCCCTGGTGGTGGAGTGGTTGAGAGCTCGGCTGCTAACTGAAAGGTCGGCAGTTCGAATCCAACAGCTGCTCTTTGGAAACCCTACCGGGCAGTTCTACTCTATCCTATTGGGTCGCTGTGAGTTGGGATCGACTCGACAGCAGCGGGTTTGGTTTTTTGGTTTTCCCTAATTTTGGCTCTTTCCCATCTCCCCTGGGCCTCCCCGAGCCACAGTCCTTCCTGCCCTGCACTGGGGTGCCCTGCCTTCACAGCTCATTGACACATCAGAGCTGAGTAGGGCTGTAGTAACTCTTCCTTCTCGCCTTCCATTTGGGTGACCCCAGTTCAATACCGAACAGGTTTCAGCAGAGCATCCAGACTAAGACAGACTAGGAGGAAAGGCCTAGAGATCTGTCTTTCCAAATCAGCCAGTCTGTCTGCTGGTATTTGAAATGCCAGTGGCATAGCTTCCAGCATCATAGCAACATGCAAGCTATCAGTGTGAGGAGCTGGCAGGCGGGTGGCGCTGGGAATGTAGAGGAGCCCTCTGTAAATGTCAGCTACTCCCATCCCAATAGTCATGCAGATTGGGTGGATTCGCCCACCTTCCTGTAGTTTATCAGATGGCCCCCCTGTTTTTCATGAGAAAGTCCCCAGGGTGTCACGGTAAGTAGTCAGTGCACATGTGACCAGCTTTCGATGGCAGTTTTATCTCTTATTTTTGGAAAGGGAAAACTGTCAGAGACCATCAAAAATCGTTCTTTAGGCACCTGGATACCTTTTTAGCTCAGTAATGAAGCCACTCCTGAGGTTCACCCTTCAGCCAAAAATTAGGCCCATAAAACAAAATGAGACTAAAGGGGCCGGCACACCAGCCCAGGGGCAAGGACGAGAAGGCAAGAGGGGACAGGAAAGCTGGTAATGGGGAGCCCAAGGTTGAGAAGGGAGAGTGTTGACATGTTGTGGGGTTGTTAACCAATGTCATAAAACAGTATGTGTACTAACTGCTTAATGAGAAGCTAGTTTGTCTGTATACCTTCATCTACAGTACAATTAAAAAAACAGAAAATTGTTCTTTAGGCATTAGCTGGTGTTGATCTACCAGAGTCCAGGTCAGCAGTAGAAGAAGCTGTGACCTCCGGAGAATACGGAGGACTTTGTGGAAATTTTCCTTTGCGAAAAGAATGCTTCTCTTTTCTTCTAGCCGTCAGCAGTCGCTTGAAGTGCTAGCCGATTGTGTTGTCACCTTTTACACTTCTGCATCTTTTCTTGGATAGGCTGCGTATGAGACTTGCTGAATTAAGAGTGATCCAACCACCCTGACCCTGCCTTTTTTTTTTGGGGGGGGGGCAGCTGTTTGATTTACAATCAGTATTCATATTGATAATGCAAATGACTGTCTTTCTTTCCCCCAAAGGGTATATTTCCTGCTTCATACATTCATCTTAAAGAAGCAATAGTTGAAGGAAAAGGGTGAGTCTGATCTTGAAGATTAAACGGAGACGTAGAGTGATTATATTCGGCCATGTTGCTCTTTTGTGTGGCTGGGTAGTATCCGGGGGTTAAGAGCATGGGTGTGATTGCCTGTGATGTAATAAAGAGTTTTGAGGGGAGAGAGGAGACTTCTAAATTAGAGTTGTGAAAGATGTGGCTTTTGATTGTTCGAAGAATCTCATGCTCCTTGAATCTCAGATATTTGGAAGCCCTGGTGCTCTGGGCTTCCCCTGTGAGCCGAGAGGTTCCCCACTCACAGCTCTGATTGCATTTTCTGGAAGACTCTTCAGGCTGCGGCACAAATGGCATTGGGGGTGAAGCAACAGTTGTTAAATTGGGGCATGTGTGAATTTACTTTTTTGCCTAATTGTGATGTATGTTCCTTAGAGGTCATAAAACTGATGTATAAGATCATTAAAAGGACATTTGTAAAGCAGGGGTCCGTTAGGCAGGAATGGCAAACGAATAACCAGGTGTGAACTTGAAAGAAGGAACATTAAAATGTTTTCCTTTTTTGTCTCTGCTACATCTTCACACTCAGTTAAATATGTAAATTATAAAATTACTAATCATATGATTACTGCATAATGACATCTCTTTGGCTGATTACAAAATTGCCTTTCTAAGCACTGGACTTTTAACATGCAAAAAAGGCTAGTTGGGGTTCTGGAGTTCCACGATGCATGATTAGAACGAAGAAAATAATTTAGAAGCGTACACAGAGATGGCCTGCAATCTGGCTTTTTTTTTTTTTTTTTTAATCTAGATAAAATGCTTTGTATGCTAAGTTACCATGGGAAGAAAGAAAAGCCTCACCTTTTGAAACTTTCATCCACTTGTAGAAATAACTGGAATAAAGTGTGCATTGGATGTATTTTGTATCTGTCTGCATCAGAAGCCTGCTATAAGCCGGATCATATATGATTAAATCTTTCTTAAAAAGTACCTTGATATATATGAAAGAATACATGTAAAATGGATGTGAATGATGAAGCATAATAATAAAGTGAACCAGAGATTATTTTTGTTCTCAGTAAATAAAGGAAGCCACACCCAGACAGACAGAGACACGTTGGGTTGCTGTTACCTGGCTGCATTCTGCTGTGTCCACCAAACCCGGTTGCTTAGCTGTTCCCTCCTTGCGAAGACCCTCCTGCCTTCAGGCCTGATGGCTGCTCTCACCTCCTACTTTCCCTTTGACCCCAGATGTCTGTGGCTGTCCATCTTCCCCGTTTCTGCTGGTCCTTCCTCCTTCCCAACGTGGGCCACTCTTTCATCCCTCCCCTGCCTGCCTCCTGCCTCTCAGACTTCATTATCCTGTCTCTCTCTTGCGTAGTATCTCTCTCTTGCATGGTGTCTCTTGCAGGGTCTCTCTCTTGCAGAGCCTCTCTTTTTGCATAGTTTCTCTTTCTCGCTTGCAGAGTCTCTCTTGCAGGGTCTGTCTTTCATGGTCTCTTGAACGGTTTCTCTCTCTCTTGCATACTGTCTTGCAGGGTCTCCCTTTTGAGAGGACCTCTGTTGTTCTCATACCTTCAGCTCTTCCCTCTCCGTGGGTATTGCTCAGATTGGAACCTCCAGCCCTGATTTTTCTCTCAAGGACTAGTTTGACCCCGCAGGGCCTGGTTAGTGAAAATAGTCACCGCCATTGGCTGAGCATCCACTGTGTCCTGTGCCCTCTTGCAGCTACTCTGCCTGGCGTTCTTTCCCTTGGTCTTATCAACGAGGCAGGCATCTGCTGGGTGGATATATTGCTGATATCCCGGCAGGTGGCAAGGTGGTTACAAAGATAACACAATACAGCGAGATCAGATGCTTCAGAGCTGGTTCGCACGTTAGTCCCAGGGACAGGTCGGGCCTAGCAAGAGAGAGGAAGGTAAGAAGGAACCACAGCCGAGGCCAGGATGTCGCTCAGGGAGCAAGGCCGCTACCCGCTTGATGAGAGTTGGGTGCTAACCGAGCTGCATCCCTTCTAGTAGGCAGCGTGAAGAGGCCAGTGTAAGCAGCAGGAGACTCGGGATCTGCAAGGTGGAGACAGCCGGTTGATGAGATGGGTTCATGCTGTGAGCTGAGAGAAACTTCTCCCCAGAGGCTTTGTGAGGGTGACATTGATAGCGTAAGGCACAACATCTCCACCAATATCCTTACAGGGAGACCTGGGGACAGACTTGGCAGGGCTGTGTTAACAGTCACATCCCTTCATAAACACTGAGGGAGTCGCACCTGAGCATGATCTTGGGGGCAAGCCCCCTTAGATGCCTGATCCCTGCTGCTCAGGGTGGCACATGCTGCTAGAACTTTCCATGGAAACTGGCTTTCTCCTCGGGACTCGGTTGTTTTGTCCTTTGGGGCCCCCTACTATTCATAGGTCCCTGTAGGTCTGAAGCCCAGGTGTGAGCCACGGCCAGTGTCTTTCCCACTGGTCCAGGCCTCATGCAAATAAAGCACGTAGGTGACACCTAATCCGTGTCCCTGGACATTCCATGCTGGTTGGAGTCAGGACACACAGGCGCCCTAACTTCACAAGCCACAAACTGAATCTCTGCCCCCGCCCCAAACTTTCTGAGTCCTGTTTAGTGAAGATCCTGACCCCAAGCATCAGTCAAGGGCTCCCTTTTTGTGGTGGCGAAAAGGGTAAGCAGATAATCATACTTGGGATCGGAGAGGGTACCTGTGGACCTCTGAAAGCCGTAACCTCTGATATTTCACCGAGGATGACTTTGTCACGTTTTATCACATAATGACTATTGTGCATGATGGAAATGTAAGAATACTCTTGACCCAAACTTGCATTTTAATGCCAGCAGGCTGGTTGTAATTTATGGCGTCTGTAAGAGAGATGGGCACACACATTATGACTACTTCCCAAACCCTGACCTTCGGGGGACTTGCATATGATCTGGTTCACCTCTTTTATCTAACCTTGACATGTGAGGGGAAGGCTTACATGCAGGGTCATGTATGAACATTCTCAAATCTGTGCAAACACTGGAGCCCTGGGGGCGCTGTGGTTAAGAGCTTGGCTGCTAACCAAAAGATTGGCAGCTCAGATCCACCAGCCGCTCCTTGGAAACCCTATGGGGCAGTTTTTCTCTGTCCTGTAGGGTCACTATGAGTCAGAATTGGCTCGATGGCAACGGGTTTGGTTTTTTTTTTTTTTTTCATACAAATACTACTCATCGTTCTTTGATGTATGTGCTTATCTGTGTGAACATCGTCCTATTTTTAGCTTTTCTTTCTGTTTGCCTAAATCCCGAACTCGGTGGCCCTGATTGGGAATTTACAAGGCACAGGCCTCAGTGGTTCATGCCGCCGTGGACTGAGATGTTCTTCCTTCTCTCCATCCCAGGCAACATGAAACGGTCATTCCAAGTGACCTCCCACTCATCCAGGAAGTCACCACGACACTCCGGGAGTGGTCCACCATCTGGAGGCAGCTCTACGTGGTGAGAAAGCGGGATTCTGACTGGAAGCCGACACATAGACGGCGGTCTCTTTGAACCTTGCAGGATGTGTTTCCTTTCCCCAGGAACCTCAGAGAGATGGGGTCTTAACTCAGAAAGGGCAAAGAAAGCACCGTGGCCCATTCACTTGTCCACCGTTGGGGCCATGTGCCCTTTGACCTGCTTTCTGCGGTTTTTTTTTTTTGAGGTGGGGCAGCTGTGCTCACTGTAATAGAGTGAACTGTAAAGAAAGGAGCCACAGAATTCGCCTTTCCTCATGTTGTAAAGTAGGCGATCGTATTGCTCTAATGTCACATTTTACGTTTTGATCATGAAGAGTAAAATCTGCTTTGAAACCATAATAGTTGCACTTTGATAGACGCAGTAGAGGGTTATTATTATTATTTTTGTGATTGTCCGGCTGTAGGTAATGCTTCTTATCATTTGGGAAAAAGGCATCATCTTCTCCATTTTACCATGTTTGCAACCTTGGCAGGAGGTATTTTACATTCCAGCGTCGTGGGCCACTGTCCGGTTCCCCCAACCATGGAAGGAGTCTTATTAATGCGGAGAGGTTGAGGCCCCGACATCTTCCATTTCGTATTCCCACAGGGCATTTCTGTTCACATAAATTTATATTTGCAGAAGATTACCTTTTGTTAAGCCTCTGTTTCTATTCAGAGTATTGATTTCTCATATGCTAATGTATCCGGCACAGAGCGAGAGCTCTGGAAGGAAGTCAGTGTGTCAGTTTCTTGGGAGCAGAGAAGGCGTCCTACAGTCCCACAGCTGCTGGCTGGGCAGCCTGTTGTTTCTGATTATACAGTGGTTTCCTATAAATGCGCAGTAATAAGCGGTTGCAGTAATGGTTCATCAAACGTACTGAAAAACCTAAAAGCATAAAGTTAGCCATGAATGTTTTGCGTAAATCTGAGCAATTTTGTAGTCAGTGTTTCATGTTCAACTTAGCAGTTTTTTAAACAAAAATATGGCAGCAAAACAAACAGGAGTCGATGCTGACTAATAAGTCAGTGGACCTGGCTGTAGCCATCTGAGTCTGGAATGCAGATTCCTGATGATCACGTTGGTTTCCTTTTAAAAACCTCACTTCCCTCTTATGGACTTACACCGTGTGATTTGTGCAAAGCCAAGGCAGAATCTTTTCATAGTTTTCTGTGTATTTTTTTGCTCTGCCCTGTGGTTGTAGACAAATGGGCAAGATTTAAAGGATATTGGATGTTTGATGTGGCTTCAGGAAAATGGACAAGGATAATTAGTAAGAGGGAAATGAACATAATTTTGGAAAAAAATCATTCATTTTGACCATTTAGTTTCCTTTTCATTTACAAAGTTAAAATTAGTGTAATATTATGAAGCATAGCTTATGGGATATGAAACAGCCTGTTAGGGTATTACATGGTGGGTAGGTGGGATCTTGGGATGGTCAAATACTAGAAGTAGTGGAATGGGAGAGGGGTTCTGATGTACAGACCAAAAACCAAACCAGTTGGTTATGAGTCAGTTCTGACTCATGGTGACCTCATGGGTGCAGACTAGAACTGCCTTATCAGGTTTTCATGGCCATGACCTTTCAGAAGCAGATTGCCAGGCCTTTCTTCTGAGGTGCCTCTGGATGGTTTTGAACCACCACCCTTTTGGTTAGGAACCGTGCAGTTAATTGCATGTACCACTGGGGACTCCTCAGGTATTTAGTTATTTTAAAAAGCAGCAATGAGCACACTTTAATCTTTTAAAGGGATTATGATGTTAAGAATTTATCAAATTAAGTTCCACCTAGACTTCTTTCCATGGAAAGAAAAAATAACCCCAGTCTACTTGATGGATTGGTACTCTTGCAATTGCAAAATGGTTGCTTTTCTTCGTCCATCAATCCCATCACCGTACGTAGATGATGATAAGAAGTGTGGATTTTGTGTCTTACTTGCGTTTCCTTTGGCATGAGGGAGCCCAGAGCTTGCAGAGGGAGATTCGGATTCTGGCAGAAGTGTCTCTGTGCTGTATTGACACGTGTACCGGGAAGCCCCCTGGGGCCTTTGTCTTCATAGCTCAGCTGAAGGCAAGGCCTAGGAGCTCAGCGGCACAGTGTGCGGAGAATGACCCAGGGCACAGGGTAGACGGTAGGCAAGGGGTGGGATTCAGGTCTTTAGGCTCAGAATATTCGAAGGTACTTTAAGGCTTGCCCATCTTGAGCCGGATGCGGGAAGCTCATGGGGTGGACTTTGAGGTTTGAAGTTGCCTCCTGCTGTGGTCAACTTCTTGGCTTAGTGGTACCTGCTCTGGCATATTGGATGGCACGTTGGTGTTACACATTACTTTTTATCCTTTTGACTTTTTAGTGTTTCATTGGACCCAAATCCCATATAACATTTTCCAGTTTCATGCCAAAAACATCTGTCAATTTGACGTTAATTAAATCCCATGATATAAAGCATAAACTACATGTGTATTTGAAAAGAAAAATCTATCTACATCATATTATTTGACATTCTCTACAGGGCTGCTTTACACTCATATCTTGACAATTGGTTTTTTTTTCTTTCTTCCTTCTTTTTTCCCTGTATAGCAAGATAATAGGGAGATGTTTCAAAGTGTGCGGAACATGATCTATGACCTTATTGAATGGAGGTCGCAGATTCTTTCTGGAACTCTGCCCCAGGATGAGCTCAAAGAACTGAAGAAGAAGATCACTGCCAAAATTGATTATGGAAACAGGTTTGTTTGTTTGAAAGATGATTTCATGCTTAAATTATCTGATGTAATAATATCACCATGACCCTTGACGAGGCCAAAATCATATTTTATTATAAAAAAATTTCTGACATCAAAATAATGGCTTGCTTTTCGTTTTTAGAAGGATGAGGTATTTTCTAGTGGGTTCTGAAAATCAGGAGAGGTTCCAAATTCATTGTTGAAATTTCTGCTCCTCACCCTTCAAGGGATGGAGTGAAGAAGCTAGGGCCTGGGAAGCTTGTCTTTTTTACTGGCCCGAGGAGGTCCACACTGATTCCCCCCAGTGAGGAATTTTTACCTTGGGGTCACAGTATTGGACTTCTAGTCCCAACGTGGAGGTACCTTGTACAATAATAAGCATTGATTTTCTTTCTGTAGAGTCCTACATTCTTAGAGTTGGAGGGAACATTAGAAATCATCTCCTTACAATTTGTGACCAGGTTATGTCTACCAGTTTTCACAAACAAAAATACACCGAAAACCAGTTGTCGCGGAGTCGACTCCAACTCATGCCGACCCCACGTGTGTCAGAGTAGAACTGTAATCTGTAGGGTTTTCAATGGCTGATTTTTCACAAGTAGATTGCCAGGCCTTTCTTCCATGGTGCCTCTGGGTAGACTCAAACCTCCAACCTTTCGGTTAGCTGCACCACCCAGGAACTCCAAACAGAAATATAGCCCAGTTAAATTTGAGTTGCAGATAAACACCGAATAATTGCTTTGTATATCTCATATAAAAGCTCCCCTCTACAGGACCTCTGTGGCAGGTGCCCCCCCAGCTCTGCTTGAATGCCTTTCATGATGGCATGCTCACTCCCCCACAGAACTGTGCATTGCAGTGTGCCACATGTTTTCTGACACTGAAGGGAAAGCAGCTTCTCTGACCCTAATTCTGCCTGATAACTGTTTGGTTGTTCATATAATGTCAGAGCTGCAAGAACACTTAAAATTCCTCGGTCACAAGGTTCCCACATACCAGTCTGTATCTGAATCACTTGGAGAGCCTTCAAAATGCAGAATCGTGGGTGCCATGCCTTAAGATTCTGATTCGGTTTGTCTGGGATGCTGGTTGGAAATCTCAGTTTTTAAAAATGTATTGGATTATGTCAGACAGTGGATTGGAAAACTTCTGATTTAGTCCATCCCCTCCTTTACACATCGGCACATGGAGCCCAGAGACGGGATGTAAACCTGATGGAAAATGAGAGTCAGACTTTTGTTTTCTGCTAATTCATATTTTCACGTGACATGTCTTAAGTACGACTCTTCGTAAGAAGTATGGATTAGAAATGCTACAAGAAAGTTTTTTTTTCTTTTTCTGGAAAGCCAGAGACTTCTGTGTATTTGGTATTAGATATTGCTACAGTGAAACCCATTTCAAGACCACCTGCTTAAAAAGCCAACCTTTTGGAGCTTTGATTTTATTTTCTGTTGGAGGATTGTATTTTGAACTTATGTTCAGGGACCACCTGCTGCAGGAAGCTACATAAATACATTACGTCTTGGAACAATCTCGTTTAAGAAGGGAAGTGTTTCCAAACGTAGTTTACTACTTTGATAGGAAGTGCAGTCCTTAATAAGACAGGTTTTGTCAGAGGATCTCAAGACTAATGCAATAACCTCTCTAAAGACTAATGCTTTGTCAGTGTCTTTCTAGTCCTTGCTTGAGAAAACGAAACAGTACAAAATCAAATCACAGTGTTGCAGGTTTGACTGTAAGATGGGTGGATTTAATAAGGTGTTTTGTGCCTTTGCTCATCTGTCATTTAGGTGTTCTTGCCTGTTTTTTTTCCCTGGGGATGGAGGGTTATGAGAGCCATTTGAGAATGTGGCGAAGGTCATGAACCATCCCTCTAGAAAAATGCACAAAGCCAGGTGCATTGTAGCTCCGCCCACCCCAGCACTGAATGAACCCCGCCAAGCACCGACCTCACCCACACCAGCTGTGACCTCGCCCGCACGGGCACTGACCCCACCCGCACCGGCACTGATCCCACCTCCAGGAGCACTGACCTCGCCTGCACCCTCACTGACCTGGCCACCACCCGCACTGCCCGGCCCGCACCCGCACTGTCCCCACCCACACCTGCACTGACCCTGCCCACACCAGCTGTGACCCCACCCACACCAGTTCTGATCCCACTCCAACCACCACTGGCCCCGCCCACACCAGCGCTGACTCCCTCCAGGAGACTGTTCAGGGCAGAAATAAGCAGTAATGTTTGGGAGGGAAGGGTCTTTGCCTCATCAGTGAAACATGTTATAAAGACAGCTAATGAGAGCTTAAAAGATTGTTGTTTAATGCCTCTTTCTTTTGGTCCTGAGGCAACCCACAAACATTGCAACCCCTGAGGTTGTTTTCACACAGCGTGAAAAGCTTCTGTTTCTTTAAAAGCCTGTTTACCCTCACCTGCTGCCAAGCTAGTGGATCCTCCTTCAGCATCAGTGGAATTTGCTCAATAGATACTAAACGAAAAAAACGTGATTTTTAAACATTGCCTTCCAAATGGTGCAGTGGTTCAGCATAGCCCCCAAAACGAAACGTTGACCCGTTACTAGGTTTTGTATCTCGCTGCAAGGTCTGTCTCTGGTCTCAGGAAGAAGAGGATTCTAAGGTTAGTTTGTCTGATTGGAGTGTTTATCGATAATTTAACTTCCCTCTAAATTGTAACTGATAGAGACATTCTGTAAGTGAAATTTATCTTTCTTTCAAAAGACACTTCCCTTGTTAGATGGTTAACAAAAATAAGATTCCAAAGCCAGGATAGGAGCCATCTATGGTTAATTTCCTGCCCTATGATCTGCATGTCTTATTAAAAAGAAAACCAGCAAAAAACACTATAGCACAGCTCTTCATTTCTTTCTTCATACAATTGCCTTTGTTTATTCTTTAAGTAAAAACTATAGTAAAAATCACCAGACAGTTTAGTTGGATTTGGAGAATTGGAGAGAATGTTGCCCAAAAATAATTCTGGATATAGGCTGAAGAAATTTATTAGCCAGATGTTGCTTATGTTTTACGTTGGTGTCTTAGTTATCTAGTGCTACTATAACAGAAATACTACAACTGCATGGCTTTAACAAAGAGAAATGTATTCTCTCACAGTCTAGGAGGCTAGAAGTCCGAATTCAGGGTGCCAGCTTCAGGGGAAGGCTTTCTCTTTCTGTCTGCTCTGTGGGGAGGTCCTTGTCATCAGTCTTCCCTGGTTGAGGAGCTTCTCAGTGCAGGGACCCCAGGTCCAAAGGATGCGCTATTCTCCTGGCTCTTGTTTCTGGGTGGTATGAGGTGCCCCTGTCTCTCTGCTCACTTCTCTCTTTTATATCTCAAAAGAGATTGACTTAAGATACAACCTCATCTTGTAAATTGAGTCTTGTCTCATTAACATCATAGAGGTAGGGTTTACAACACATATGAAAATCATATCAGGTGACAGAATGGCGTACAATCACACAATACTAGGAATCATGACCTAGCCAAGTGGACACACATTTTTAGGGGACACAATTCAATCCTTGACAGTTGGCTACTACATTTAGCCCCCTGGCCAGGAAGTTGGTCACAACTATTGTATGTAACTTCCATGAGCCTGATGTCAAGCACAATAGAACATCTTTATTGAAAATCTTCTGAGGAGCTAATTTAGAGACAAGAGCTGACTCTAAGTTGGAGGAAAGCAGTGTGGTGGAACCTTCTAGAGACAGTGGTGAGTAAAGAGAGAAGTGATTGTGTTCCTGCTCCAGCTTCCTTTCCCTCCCCAGTCCAGTGATAACAACCAAAACCGCCAGCTTTATGTGTTCAGTCCTAGGAAAATGTATGTGCGTGCACAAATACCTGACTATCTGTATATACATAGTATATAGAAACAGTGTGCTTTACTGCCCATATTTTACATAATAATTAGTAATGTATTTCAGTGGGGCTTTGTAGCTCTGTAAAATTTATCACTGGAAGAAAAAGTCTCTACTGCAATTGAAGTAAAAATTGAGGAAATCGTACCTCCCTTAAGGGGACACATTTTGAGTTAAAGAAGTGACCGCACAGAGTTATGTTCCCGGATAGTTGTGAATGACCCTGAATTTCTGTGAAATTTTCATCTGCTCGGCAACTGAATTGGGCTCGAGAATTGAAACTCCTTGGTTTGTGTCCATGAACTATTGAATCCTTCTTGTTTTAGAATTCTTGATTTGGACCTGGTGGTGAGGGATGAAGATGGCAACATTTTGGATCCAGAGCTAACCAGCACAATCAGTCTCTTCAGAGCTCACGAAATAGCTTCTAAGCAAGTGGAAGAAAGATTACAAGAAGAGAAGGTAAGTCCAACTCTCTGTAATACGACCAGGTATATTTGGAGTACTTTTTCTCAGTAAGAGTTTGCAGCACTGGTAAAATATAAAGGATGTCCAGAATTTGCACTACAAAAGGACCCGCAAAGAACAGCTACATGGTATGTTTCATATGATGATATTTCGAGTGAAGCCCAGGGGCAGAACTTGTTGATGACATGAAAGGATTTCATCACTTGAGAGGGGTGTGTATGGCATTGTTCTTCTTCCTAGGAGGCCATTGACTTTGTCTTCTCGCCTATCAGTGGGAAACAATACTGGATTCTTCATGTCCTCTTGGCTAGGGGTGGGCGGTGACATATTGTAAGCTCGGTGAGGGTAGGAAACACAGGTCTTACTGATCTACTTCATCTTCCATGGACTTTAATGATATTTCGTATGTAGTATTTAGTCAGAAATGGATCGACTGATTGAGTCATCCATTCATTCAACAAGGAGTTATTGAGTAGCTACTGTGTGCGAGGTACTGAGGACATAATGAATAAGACAGAGATCTCCTCTTTAAGTGTTTAGTTCAATGGACCAACCAATGTTAAACAAGTAACTACACATATAAGTAGATAATTACCATTCTGATTCATTGACCGGACACTGGTAAGTTTATATCTTTGAAGAAAAGATTCAGTATGAACTGTTAAGGGGTGTGAACATTGCACAGGGTGGTATTTTTTTTTTTTTTCAGGTGGGTGGTCATTCACATGTCTTGAGAATATGAACTCGGTACAAGTAACTGACGGCAGGAATGGCTTTGCTGTGTTGTGCCAACTAGTTGCAAACCTTTTTTTATTGTGTCTGGGATAAAAAAAACAAGCGTTCCTGATGAGTATTGCCAATATTGACCTTCTCTTTTATTTCCCAATTACAGTCTCAAAAGCAGAACATAGATATTAACAGACAAGCCAAGTTTGCTGCCACCCCTTCTTTTGCCTTGTTTGTCAACCTCAAAAACGTGGTTTGTAAAATAGGAGAAGATGCTGAAGTGCTCATGTCTCTCTATGACCCCGTGGAATCCAAATTCATCAGGTTGGTGATGTTTTGGGGCTCTGTCTTTCCTCTTGGTTAGTGTTAGAAAATGACATCTGCACCACCCAAACGTCCTGCCCTTATGGTGAACTCTTGGGACGATCAGCTGGGCAGACCTCCCTGAGCAGCTGGCTGAGGCTCTCTTTGCAGACTGTGAGATGTACCTGGATGTTGTGATGACAGGTTGCTTGGGTTCCAGGTTGGGGCAAGTCATCTCCTACCTGTGCGTGTGTGTGGATAGTTGGTTATGGAGTTGTACTGGCCACAGGTACAGTCTTCTGCTATTTTAAAGACCTAATTAAAGATCGAAGTCGTACTTTGTCTTCTATGTTGTCTTCATAGGGTTTTATATCCAGACCCCCCAAAATCACTCATTTCTCATTCTTGGTTTTTTGAACTTTTGGTCTTTGTGAATGTCATTTCTGTGACCTTTGTCTTGCTGCTATTTCTCTAGGATGATTGACTGGCATACAGTGCCTAAAACAGGGCCTGCCACGTGAAAGTCCTCAGTTATTATTTGTTGAATGAAAACATTGTAAAACCATCTCTGCCATTCCTCCCATTTCTACTGTGTAGTTTCTTACTGGTTCTTGCCTTTGGCCCTCAATAGACCTTTCTCTTTGTCTGGAAGGAAACATTATTATTTATATTATATGTGAAGTGTGTGTGTGTGTGTGTGTGTGTGTGTGTTTTAAACTCCAATATCTTCATTTTAAAGAAGTTTACAATGTGAAAACTTAGTATATGATGGAAGAGAGGACACGGGTGAATTTCCCTTTCCCGTCTCGTGAGCACTTTATTTCCTCTTGTTGTAGGGTTCCATTAGTAGTTTTACGTTGTGTGTGGTTTGCTATAGGCTCTGAAATAAACAGTAACTGTGTTGAATTTTATACTGTGGTCACTCTAAAAGAACAAATATGCTTTTGAAATAATGAACTTTGAAATGCCATCTGCGGTAATTCCATTGCAATTCGAACTCACGGCATTCAAGATCAAAACCAAGGGTTCTGTGTAGTCCTCCAATATAGCATTGTGTGGGAAATGGTATGTTAACTAAAGTGTAGCTCTATGTGATATTGTTGGTATTTTCATAAGCAGTGGACATCGCTAGTATTAATTGTAAGTCAGTGTGGATGGACATTCAATAAGCTGTTGTATTTGGAAATTAAAGTGCTTTGATTTCTTCCTTTTTTTTTTTTTCTTTTTTAGTGAAAACTACCTGGTTCGCTGGTCAAGTTCAGGATTACCTAAAGATATAGACAGATTACATAATTTGCGAGCTGTTTTTACGGTAGGTGCCCCACTGATTGGACCAGGCAGTGTTTTGTTCTGTAGGACAAAGGGTCACTATGAGTTGGAACAACAACACCACTGATGCTCAGTGTAACTACCAACCATTCTAGTGACTAATTTTAGTGACCTCCCTGTCTGCTTACCACACTAGCACATGGTCCTCAGGTTTCCTGTAATAAATGTTAATTTAGTAATAATATAGAGCCTTCCCCGAAACCTTCTGAGTCCTCAGCCAGCCTTAGAATCATCATGACAAAGATTTACCCTTTTACCACCCAGCAGCTCTCTTAAGCTCGTATCTCAAGTTCCCTTCACCTTAATTAAATATTGTTATTCGGTTCTTTTTTGTCATGTGAATAACTTATTAAAATGCTAAGAGGTGGTAGGAGCAGAGAGTCTCAATTCATCTTCTGTTGCAGTTGAAACCACACTGAATACTGATTCTCTGAAAGACTGTATGGAAATTAATGTTTCTAGGACCTTGGAAGCAAAGACCTGAAAAGGGAGAAAATCAGTTTTGTCTGTCAGATCGTCCGCGTCGGGCGTATGGAGCTGAGGGACAACAACACCAGGAAGTTGACCTCGGGACTGCGGCGGCCTTTTGGAGTGGCTGGTAATCCAGTTTTCTCCTTTTCCTTAAGAGTTTGAGATCATCAAGTTCACTTTGAATAAGAGCCACCATTGGATATTGGACAGTGGGCAGCTTTGATTTATAAGCTTTTCTGTTGGTGAGAAAAAAATCCATAAAGGTCTTTTCCGTGAGGTCTCAAGTCTGTGCAGCTCCAGGATGTTTCGGTCCCCATGTTCTAGACTTGAATCGTGTATTTGGTTTTAAGCTGATCCCGTCTTCTCCTGGGGGGACCCTGACCCACATTTTCAGCCTGCAGGGAAGCCCCAGTCACTGGAGGTTTTCAGGGCTTATGGACTTGGTGATTGGCTCAGGTTTGGAATGTGTGCAGCGTGGTCAAAGCAGTGCAGAAGTGGAAAGAGAGCAAACCATGAATGAGATGCAGTTATCTTAAGACATACCTGTGCTGTGCTTTTTCGGTGACAACGCTGAAAAGTGAGAGGTCAGTTCTCTCCACTGAGGAAAGATACAAGTGCCCTTGGGAAGTTCTAATTAGTCCACCTCTTCCATTGTCACTTTCATTTTTCACAATTTTGGGGAATGGTTTTCTCTTGCGATTTTGTGGTTGCGGGGGAGTTTCATTACCCAGCCCTGTGATATTCTTTCTTGTGCATTTTGTGATTCTTGGTATTTATGTAGCTATGGATGTAGAGACGTTTCTTGATACCTGATAGATAATTATTGTCTGAGACAGTAATAGCTATGAAGACATTCATTGCCTTGGCTACCAGGAAACTTAGGGCTTAGATTTGTACTGTGTTTCTAAGTCAAGACCTGACTTCGTGAATATTCTAGATTCTTTTGCAAGCCATATCACGTCATTAAAAAAAATGATTTCATAAGCAGCCAATAATAACAGCAATATACAAAAACAAAGCAAACCCTTTGCCATGAAGTCGACTCCTACTCATGGTGACCCTATAGGACAGAGTAGAACTGCCCCATAGGGTTTTCAAAGAGTGGCTGGTGGATTCAAACTGCTTACCTTGTGGTTAGCAGCTGAGCTCTTAACAACTGTGCCACCAGAGCTCATTTTGTATGTTTCAACCACCACTGGCCCCACCCGCTAGTAGTATGTGCTACCAACTCACTCCCTCATCCACCAACCTAATGTTCTCTTTCTTGTTATGAAGGGACACTTCTCATATCTGAGAAAATTATTCAACTTTTTGGGAGCCTGTTCTGCCCATCTGCATGTAACTTTAATTGCCACATGCAAATTTAATTTCGAGGCTTTATCCAGGATGAGTTCTGCATGTCTGTGTTGAGAGAGCATGGTTTTTCAAAATGAACAAAGTGTTCATAGACCTTTAAGCTCGCAGTTCTTTGTTCTCTATTAAAAATAATGTCTCATTTCTTTTTTAAAAAATCTTTTCATAATGTAAAAGTGATATAAAATTGCAAAAATTATGGAAAAGATGGAAAGGTATATGTCAAATAGAAGTACTTGGCTTACGGCAGGACCTCGTGGTATTCTGGTATATTTCTCCGTTTTTTCCGTGTGTTGGTGGTGTATAATTTTTGAAAACAAAATTAGATCCTACTGTGTACTTTTTATCTTTTCTTTTTTTTAAAGAAGATGTAACATTATTTTGCAAACATTTCAGTCTATTATTGAAAAATGGGATTTTGAATGGCTGCAACGTATGCCATGCCATTATTTCAACAATCCTTTATTTTGGGGCCTGGCGAGTGTCTCCAGCTTTGTGGTACAGTAGGTACGTGATGAACATCCTTGAACTTGAATCTTTGTGTCCACCTGACTGTTTGCTGAGGATAAGTCCCTAGAAGGGGAGTTGCTGAACTCAATGGTGTGTGCACCTTGGCCATCTCGAAGTTTCGTGTCAGTTCCTGGGGAGCAAGGTTGTACTGCTGCAGGGCCCCCCAGCAGGATGGGCTACCTGTCCGCTATCCCCCGTAGGGTGTTTCTCAGCACTATCTTTCTTTTTTCCTGTCTTTGCTCTCCCTGATCCCCCCTCACTTTCACCCTGATGCCACCTCCCTTCCTGAAGGCATGCATCCCAGCATAATGGAATGCCATCTGTTTGCTGGGTTGCCTTGCCCTTATACCTGAATGCAGGATCCCTGGTGGTGCGATGGTTACATGTTCTGTAGCTAGCCGAAAGGTTGGTGGTTCAAACCCACCCAGTGGCT
This sequence comes from Trichechus manatus latirostris, assembly GCF_000243295.1. Taxonomy (NCBI): domain Eukaryota; kingdom Metazoa; phylum Chordata; class Mammalia; order Sirenia; family Trichechidae; genus Trichechus; species Trichechus manatus. Next base: position 16,502,812 of record NW_004443967.1, read on the forward strand.
CTGTGGGACAAAAACCTGGTGATCTGCTCCGGTAAAGATTACAGCCTAGAAAACTCTACGAGGCAGTTCTCCTCTGTCACATATGGTCGCTATGAGTTGAAAATCGACTCGATGGTACCTAACAACAACCACAGTATACCTGAACCCAGAGACACTAGGCTGTCAGTTTTGGGGTGTTCCCTAATGTCCCTCAATTCCTCCTTTTACAACAGGGACATTTTGGGGCCCAAAGTCCAGATCATGGAGAGAAGTTCCTTGGCACGTGCTGGAGAGCAGTGGGGCATAGTCTTCAGGGCCACACACCTGAACGTGATTCCCCAACATCTCCTTGAAAGCTGGAGTTGGTTGGCCTGAAAACGTTGTCCTTTACAGTGGCAGGACTAAGACTTTTTGCAACAAATTGGTGCTCAGATTGAGGTTGCATTTCTTGCTTATCACTGCTTTTCTGCAAAATGTTCCTGGGTTCCTGGTGTGCTCCTGGGCTCCTGGGTTCCTGGTGTGCTCCTGGGCTCCTGGGTTCCTGCTGTGCTCCTGGGCTCCTGGGCTCCTGGTATGCTCCTGGGCTTCTGGGTTCCTGGTGTGCTCTTGGGTTCCTGGTGTGCTCCTGGGCTCCTGTTGTGCTCTTGGGTTCCTGATGTGCTCCTGGTGTGCTCCTGGGCTCCTGGTGTGCTCCTAGTGTGCTCCTGGGCTCCTGGTGTGCTCCTGGGCTCCTGGGTTCCTGGTGTGCTCCTGGGCTCCTGGGTTCCTGGTGTGCTCCTGGGCTCCTAAGTTCCTGCTGTGCTCCTGGGATCCTGGGTTCCTGCTGTGCTCCTGGGCTCCTGGGTTCCTGCTGTGCTCCTGGGCTTCTGGGCTTCTGGTGTGCTCCTGGTATCCTAAAGTGCTCCTCAACTAGGCATTGGATGTGGTAAGGGAGTCGGCTAGTGAAGGAGATCCACAAGCAAATGGTAGATGAGTCCCAGGATGGAGGAGAGAGGTCTACAGGTATGTAGGAAGGCCACCCAGTATGGACTGGGGTGGGAAGGTGCTCTCCTGTGTTCAAACTTCCATTTTTCTGGCCCATAGCTGGTTGACTGGGCTGCTGCTAAAAATATCCAAAGGTGATTGAACTTTAGCTATAAAACGAGCTCTATTTAATGATTTCAAACTAGTGGTAATAACGTGGGCTTGTGCATATGGACATCTTAACCAGATACAAGGATCTCATGATCCAGGGCTAAGCAGTCGCTCCAGGAGTGCTTGAAGCTGGGAAATCTCCCAGGTGGAGACTTGAGCCCAGGCCGTTTGTCTTCTGAGCAACTGTAACTTTATGGTTCTGATGTAGTTGACATTCTAAACACACTTGTAGGCTCTGTGATCTGTGAGTATGCTTAGTTCAGTGGAGTGTGTATGGATAGTGTCCCTCAAGACACCTCTGTAGGCTTCCTTGGGCTCTGGCGAGCCCACCAGGGGCTGGGAATGCTGCTTTTCTGGTCCCACATCACCCTTCTATTTTCTTTGGGGCTGGGGGGGGGACATAAAAACATAAATTGTTCACAGTTTCAATATATGATTATAGTCACTAGGGAAGGGTTTGTGCAAAAGACAATAAACGAGTGTGTTGCTCCCTTTTCTTTACTCAAGTGTAGCAGTGAGCAAAGGCAGAGGCAGAGAAAGGGTCCAATGCCACCTAGGGTTAAGCTTGGATTTTTTGCTGTTTGTTGTGATCAAGGGCAAGAGACGTTATGCTGAAGGTGGAAAATGACTCTGAGTTAATCCTTGGATGTGTTGGATGTTATCACCCACCGGGTGGTATTGTTTCCTTTAATGTAGGTGCCGTGCAGAACATGCCAGCCTTTCCTGTGACGTTTAGCAGCTTGTGTCCCCCACTTCCCCGCCATGCAGGGAGATGCATTTATGAGGCAGTTTAATAGAATGGAAAGAGCTTGGGCATTGGAAACAGGCAAACCGGGATTTGAACTTTGGCTTTTCTGCTTTCCAACTGTGGACTTTGGGCAGATTCATTAACTCTTGTCTTTGAGCCTCGGTTTCGTCACCTCTCTGGTAGGTTGTTGTGAGGATTAGCTGGTAAAATGCCCCCTTGGTGCAGCACCGGGCAACACCAGTATGTGGTGGGCACTTGGTAGATGGTAGCTACTTTATTACGGTTTTATTATTTAGGGGAATGTCATAACTTACGTAAGGCTCCAAAGTGGCATCATCCAATATGGTAGCCTGTAGCCATGTAAATTTAAACTTTAATTAATGAACTCAAAGTAAAAATTCAGTTCCTCCTTCACACTTGCCACATTTCAAGTGTTCATTGTTACAGAACATTTCCATCATCACAGAAACTTCTATGGAATGGTGCAGCTTTAGAGCGCCAGCTAGATAATAGGCGAACAAGTTTATTCAGTGGAACCTCTGCCATTTGAGTCCAACTCCATTTGGGCCACCATTTTCAGATAACTTAATTTGTCTTGCAAACAAGGAAATAATTTAAACTTGAATATAAGAAAATTCCACTGTACAGTTTAATCCATTGTTGACTGGAAGACATTCTGATATTCCTTTGTTTTCTTGACTGTAGCATTTAAAACAAAACACTCTCTTTATTCTTTTTTTTTTTTTTTATCCTCAGTGATGGATGTGACAGATATAATAAATGGAAAAGTAGATGATGAAGACAAACAACATTTCATTCCCTTTCAACCGTAAGTATGGGGCAAAGTGCTTAACCAGATACAGTGTGCAAAACGTACATTTGTAATAATTATCTTCGTAATAGCACAAATAGGGATTGATTATTTAGTAATTGTGAGAAATCTGCTTAGTCACTGCTATAGCATGCAGAAATTTTTGAAGCCGTTAGAATCCTGGGTAAACATTTGTTTATGGACCTGGAAGTCGGAGATTTTACATATGATCGTGAATTGCCTTATCACGGAGGACATGCAGAATTACAATTCTACTCTGAGCGTGGATATTTCCTTACATAATTGATTTATTCTAGTAAGACTCAGATTTTTTAAATACAATACTTTAAAATTCATTACAGAAAGTTGCTGTTTTTAAAATAGAAAAACCAAACAAAATAATGATAAATTCTTTTGTAAAGTGAGAAATAATAGTTTAAAGGAAGTCATCAAGCCACTGATTTTTCTTCTCGGTTTTTTGCTTGGAGTAGACTCTGTCTGCACTTGTGCTTTACTTAAGCTTTGTATAGTTCTGCCCTGGAGTCTAGAGAGAGATGGGGAAAGCTTAGAAAGCACTTGGGGGAGATTCGTTCAGTGGATTCTCTGATCTGCAGAAAAGGTTGACAGAATTGATGTCATTTTCCTGGAGATTAGAGTCAGAAGGCACCCAGAGAGTGGTCTTTGGCCCTTTTAAGGGCACTTCTACACCTTGGACGGAGGTGGAGAGAAAAGAGGAATTACAATGGTACAGGTTAATCATAGGAGACAGCTCCCTCCTGGGGGTGAGAAGTAGAAGAAAAGTAAGTGACGAGGGAGGTAGGATGACCTGTCAGAATGTCCTGTGTTCTGTCTTTTCTCTTTGTTTTTGTTTTTACTTAGGAAATTGAAGGCTTTAGACAAATTTTATTCTAGAAATTTTGCATGGTTTTCAGTGTTGGCTGAGGGTGGTTGGGAGGCTGATGATGCTAACTGGGTGCTGAAGGCTCCCTGCCCTGGGTACAGGAGGTGTGAGATGGCTTCCCTTTGTACGCCAACCCTTGCAAGACTAGCCTCCCCACTCACCTCCCCCAGGCCCCGAGTACCACTTGTTTGCATTGGGAATCATGTAGTTTTCTTTGCAGGCAGGTTAGCTGCTCAGATAGTGAATGGAGGCTCTTTCTATAGCCCAGTGGAAGATTTTGTAATCTTCTTGACATGAGAATAACAGAAAACCCTGTGTTATCGAGCTTTAAGTTGAGGTTAGTTATATGTATCTCACCCAGCACCACTGGTGGCAAAGGTCTTTTGTGACTTAAATGCTTTAGATTTACTTCTCTGTCCAGTACCATGACCAATAGCCACCTGTGGCTCTTTAAATTGAAATTAATTAAAATGTAATAGATTTAAACATTTGTGTAACACCTTTGAAATGTTCAGTAATGACATGTAGGTAGTGGCTACCATATCCGTCAGTGCAGATTTGAACATTTCCACTGTCTTAGAAAGTTCTGTTCGACAGCGCTGCCTTGGAATACCAAAAACCAAACCCATTGCCGTTGAGTCGATTCCGACTCATAGCTTTGGAATAACACCCAGTAAAAAGAGGAAAACCCTCAATGAGATGGATTGACAAAGTGGTTGCAGCAACAGGCTCAAACATACCTACTATTGTCAAGATGGTGCAGGACAGCGCATCATTTCGTTCTGTTGTACATCGGGTCGCTGTGAGTCAGAACTGACTCGATGGCATCTAACAACAACAACAAAGATAGTTATAAAGGGAGCACAGTTCTCCAGAATCTAGAATTTTCCTCAGTAAACAATGGGAATATCATCTTTGAACATGGGCAAGCATTGCGGTTATAAATAAAATACACCTTTATAAAATTATAATATGAAGCTGCTTCTTTTGCCCATGAGAAATAAGGCTGCTTTGAATACTACTTTACATATTAGACCCCAGAGTTTTTTGATGCCCACATGTGCTACTAAGTTGAAATGACCTGTTGCCAGCTAGTGTCTTTTGGGAAAACTCAAGGGTGAGACAAGTTTGGCTGTTGTTTGGAAAGTTAGGGAGGTTAATAGTTTCAGATTTGCTATTTTCACGGGGATAAACCATCCAGTATGTACTACTGCCATCTTTTTCTGTCTTGCAGTGAAACGTCCTCTTTAAAAAGTATTATTGCGCGTTCAACTCGTACTGTAGTTTGTGGCTTCTTGCCCTATTCAAGGAAGACTAATAGACAGATTAACATTTTCAGTGTTGGAAATGACAGAGCAACATGATTTTAATAGCAAAATAAGCAACTGAAACAGTTCTTTGGAAAAGCCAGTGTAATGAAACCGTTTTTGCTCCATTAAAACTGATTTCTTATCTCACAGGGTAGGTTTCAGGGAAGCCAGCCCAGTCTGCTTCTCCACCCTCTCCTCTTTTTTTAACTTGGTGAAGTAAATGAGAACACTCCTCGGCTCCCTTAAGTAACGTAGGCTCAGGTGATGAACAGCGCTGTCCTGGGTTTTTAGAAATGATTGTCAACATGACGCACATGATGTGTATTTTCTTGCTCATTTCGTAGTGTGCTTTGTTGTGCTACATGGTATTTCTGTTTTCACACGTTGCCTGTTTGCATTCGTTCACGTGGTCCTGATGCAGCACCTTCTGAAGACACCTGGTCCAGGGACCTGAAAACAAGGACCCTTTGCATTCCCAATTGTTGCGCGGTTATGCTTTTCAAACAGTGTAGTTGTGTTTCCAAAGGCTCTGCCTTTCTTCTCACGTTTGGTCTTTGGAGACTGGATTGAGTGCACAGTCTGATGGAGTGGTGTGCTCGCCAGAAAGCTCCCTGGGCAATTAGGATGGAGGACCCTCCCCACCACCCCGCCCACATACACTTTTTGTCTTGATTTGCTTTTCCCTGCAAACCATCTGCCCCTTGACCCAGCTATACCTTAGAACTATTGAAACTGGAGAAATGACCAAAACCATGCCTTGGGATCAAACGCCCTTCAACCACTTTACTTTCAGTTAAGTCCCTTTTTGTCATTGTCTAGTGGAAATGGAAGGATCCCTGGTGGTGCAATAGTTAAAGCACTTGGCTGCTAACCGAAAGGTTGGCAGTTCAAACCCACCCAGTGTCTCCACAGGAGAAAGGCTTGGCGACCTTCTTCCGTAAAGATTACAGCCTGGGAAACCCTATGGGGCAGTTCTACGCTGTCACACGGAGTCGCTATGAGTCAGAATCGACTCAACAGCACCCAACAACAAGTGGAAATGGAGCGGAGCCCCATGCATGTTCTTTTCCCGGGGAGAGGGTCGGCCCATTTGCTTTACTTCTCTCACGTGGTTCAGCATTTTCCTGATCAATGTTCTTCCTGTTTCTCTTGTTACCTATCCTGTCCTTTGTTGTGTGTTGACTCACAATGCCTCTGTCTCGCCCTTGGTGACGATGATCTCTTGTGTTCCCCTGTTACGTGGCCTCTGGGTCTCTGTACCCCCTTGTCTCCTGTGGTCTTGGTCGTCCCGTGCCCTCCAGGCTCGCGTTGGACGACGCCATCCGACACAAGCCGCTGAACATGTCATCCCGTTTTTCACCCAGGGTGGCAGGGGAGAATGACTTCCTTCAAACCGTTATAAACAAAGTGATCGCTGCAAAAGAAGTCAACCACAAGGGGCAGGGTACGTATCTGAGTTTTTTTGTTTCCGTAAATGTCCGTTTGCATTTACGTGGATGGTGCTGCCTGGTGTGCATTTTGTGTGTTTGCGTCTGATGATGGTGGTGATGATGATGATGATGATGACAATGCTGGAGAATGGTGTGTACTGGTTGTCCTTAACGTACAGCAAGCTTATATGTTCCTGCTGATCATCTTTGTAAGCGTGGCTGAGAGCCAACATACTGGGTGAGAGGGAAGACAAGCTGGACGGAATGAAACATTTGGAAAGAACCCAGAGGTGATGCGACTGGAAGAACTCATTCCTTTAGCTCACCCAGTCTTCTCCAGCCGTCTCGTCTCACCCTAATCATTCTTAAAAAACACTTGCAGTGATTTCAGAGAACACAGTGACTGTCCATTGGGTGTTATTCCACCTTGCTCTTTGGAGGAAGCCGGAGACATCGAACGTAACCCACCTGAGTACATGCTGCTTAGCTCTGTTGCTCACGCCCATCACCGTCACATTGTTTTCTGGGGCGTCTTCTCTCTGTCCCCCGGGAAGTGGCTTCATGCGTGCAGACTGTGTTTCCCTTTTGTTCTGTTATCAAGGTCACCTCTCCTCCCCCACCCCCAGCATGGGCCTCATCGTTTTTAATCCCATGCTGACGAGTTTCTGAGCAGCTGACCTTCTGTTGGAGGCGGTGAATTAGTCACCTCGGGGCTGGTGACAGTTGGCACTTGGGGCTGGCAGGAGGGCTGCCAGGTAACAACTGTTTACTAAGGCCCGCGCCCCACCCCACTCAGTCAGAGGGGGAATCACCTTCAGAACTTCATGTACTCAATGCTGCCCTTAGCACCAGTGGAAAATCCACCTCTCAGTCATCGATGTGATGCAGACATGCCACAAACTCAACAGAGCTTGGGTGAATGGACCCATTTCATTGTCTGGTTACGCTGTGTGTGTAGGTTTATGTTTTTAATTTTGGTGCAAATATATACAATAGAACATTCTCCAGTTCAGCAGTTTCTACATGCACAATTCAGTGACATTGATTACCCTCGTCATGTTTACGTTGCTGGGTTTTTAGAAAGCAGTTATTTTGATTCATTCCCCATTGTTCTGAAGGAGAGCATGAATTGAGTCTGAAGAATGTTCTAGAAGAATGAGCTGATCCTGTGGTTCTGCAAGGACGTTTGGCTTTCTCTCAGTGTGAACATTTTATGGTCTTCCCCCTCTGCCCTCCTCCTGGACAAACAACAGCAAATAGAAACCCCAGTCCCAAATGTTAATGAAACGTGGCCTCTACCGGCAGAGCAATTTTAATCTGACCCAGGACTCATCTTCTCGTAAATTATCCGCCCTCCCAATTTGCACTTTAATTGAAAACCACGGGGCAGTCCAATTAAAGCTGTTTCGATGGCAGGACTCAGGTTGGGGGTGTCTGCTCAGGAGGTGGCGTGGCTGCTCCTCTCCGGTCTGGGCTCCCACTGGGTCTCTGGTTTTTCTCGCTGAGTCGTCAGAGTTTTGATAAACTTTTATTACAGAGAGTCACACAGGGAAAGTGGAGATTGGTGTCAGGCCAGCAGGAAATTACTAAGACAAGGATATGAAACCTACCCTCTGCCAGTCTCCTGGGCATGTGGCCAAAATCTATGAAGCAAAAGGTTGAAGGGCTGATGCCAATGACGCCCAATTCCTTGTAGTCCTGGGGGGCTTGCGGGATGGCCCAGGCCACAGTGAGAATTGAATTGAGAACCAAGAACACTGATGGTGTTTTCAAAGGGTCCACAGGTGCCTCCCTGAGCCACAGTGCCTGAGTGGCATTACACCTTCCATCTTCCATGGAAGTGAGTGTTTCTCCAGGGCCCACTCCTGGGCAGAAGTCAGTGCCTTCCAGGGAGGTGCGGAGGGGTATGCCCAGTGAATGCAGAATTAGCAGCTGGGTTGGCAGGGCTCTGCCCCCTGGCTCCCTGGGTTTCTCATCGGTCATAACCCAGAATTAGCGGGACACTTGCTTGCACATCAAGTCTTAGTCAAGGGCACACGGCAACAGGAGTCCCAGAGAGTAAATATCCCTCTTCACAAAGAACTAGTGAGTTTCCCACACTCATCTGTTCCCCTCATGCCTGTGAGTCCTGAGCTCAGCTTTGAGCCTGGCCTTGGCCAAGATAGACATGGCCTTTTTTTTTTTTTTTCCTGTGATGAACTTAGTGACATGCTTTATTTTTTATTTTTTTTTGTGTGTGTGTTTTTGGTGAAACTTTACACAGGAAATTAGGTTCTCATTTAACAATTTCTATATGTATTGTTCAGTGACGTAGGTTGCATTCTTCACAGTATATCAGCATTTTTGTGGTTTCCATTTTGGCTGTTGTGTTTCCATTAATCTAGCTTCCCTATCCCCCCTTGCCATCTCATCTTTGGTCTAGGGTAAATACCTACCATTTGGTTTCATCTAGATGAATATTTTGAGAAGCACTGTACTCATGGGTAAAATTTATTTTATGAGCCAATCAGCCGTTTGGCTGAAAGGTGACCTCTTGGAGTGGTTTGAGTTCCAAGTTTAAGGAGTATCTCAGGGTGATAGTCTCGGGGGTTCATCTAGTCTCTATGGGTCCAGTAGGTCTGGCTTTTTTTTTAGGAATTTGAGTTTTATTCTACACTTTTTTCCCGTTCTATATGGGACCATCTGTTAACTCTCTGGTTGGAATGGTTGGTAGTGGTAGTTGGGCACCATCTAGTTCTTCTGGTCTCAAGGTAGGTGATGTCAGTGTTCCTGTAGACTGTTGGTTCTGTTGACTAGTTTCTTCTTTCAGTCTTTGGTAGATACCAATAGTTGTATCTTAGTTGGCCGCTCGCAAACTTTTAAGACCCCAGATGCTACTCACCAAACTAGGATGTAGAACATTGTCTTTATGGACTGTATTATGCCAGTTGACTGAGTCGCCACACAAGACTATGATCCTAAGCCCTTAAACCCAGGAGACCAATCCTGGGAGGTGTTTGTTGTATCTAGGAAGTATCCATAACTATGCCCCCTTTGTGCTTTATTTTAAACTTGAAAATACATATAGCACAAATAAACATGTATGTACACATTTTGGCCTGTTTTTATCAACACATTTGACTTGTCACAATCGGTTGTCATTTATATTTAGCTCAAGTTATTATGGACTCTGGGGTGCTGAATGTTTTATGTGGACAGAGAATCCTTAGACACCCGTGACATCTGCTCCTAGTCTTTGAGACACCTTGCATACCAGTTCTTTCTCTTCTTAGTTATTACCAACCCAATCCAATCCTGTTGCTGTCAAGTCGATTCTGACTCATAGTGACCCTATATCAAACCAATACGCACTTTGTCTTTGGTGGAAACAGGCCTCGTTTTCTCCTGTAGAAAAGAGTGTTACACTCTATGAAATCAGGAAAATTTAATCTCCATGTTTAAGTTACTTTGTTGCAAATTGAATTGTGTCCCTAAGATACTAGTTTGTGATCTAAGATATTTGAGCAAGCTGGGTTTTGAGAGAAGGAAAGTGGAGGGGTTTAGAATTGCATTATTAAACGTTTCATCCTCATGTCTTTGCTGTTGACTCCTGTAAAAAATCACCCCACCATACGCTGTGAGCCTTTGAGGAGTGTCATCCAGTGTGAGTCTTCCTGCAGACGTTTGCTCCCCAGGGAGGCTTTGGGAAGTGCACCTGAGGGAGCTGAGAAGCCTCGAGCAATCCTTGTGTTCTCCAGGGGGACCATCTGCATGTCGGCTGCCGAGATGGTTCACCTGGCACCTCTGTGGGTCTCCTTGACCTGACCTGCTCTACTCGAGGACAGAGCCGTGGGTTAGGGGGAGGTCGTGCCTGGCCTCTGAGGGTCCATTGGCTTCCTGGTCCTCAAGGTCTGGAGCTGCCGCTGGTGCGTGGTGCTTTTGTGTGAATTACACGGAGGGGCCCTGGGGGAATGTGGTCCGTGCCAGGGCACACGGTGTGGTGAGCAGAGCGTGCGCTGGAATGTAGCTGCCACTCGCCTCCCCTGGCTAGGTGTTCTGTGCAGTGCACAACCTGAGCAACAGTGCGTGCACCCCTGTCTTGATGCCAGCCCCCGACACCTCCCCCAGCACCTCCTTCTATGGGCTGTGCTTCTCCCTCAAACCTTCCCTCCCACCTTCTGGGATTTCATATCTTAAAAAGAAAGGAAAAGAAGGAAAAATAAAAGGAAGGAAAAGAAAAAGGAAAACACCAAAAGAGAAAGAATAATCCTACCCTGCAGAATACCTCTCTCTGTGTATTGACTCCTTCTCACCCCACCGGGCCCTGCTACCGCTCCAGCCTCATCTCCCCCCGGCTCGCTCACATCTCTGGGCCAGGGTGACATGCCAGGGTGACATGCCAGGGTGACATCGGCTGGGAGTTCCTCCCTCGGCACTGACTCATCCTCGTATCTCATCTCCATGCCCCTTCCACTGTGGTCCCCGAGACTGCAGTATTGGGGACAAGCTGTCACTCCACTCTGGACTTGTCCTTCAGGAGCTCGTTGTCCTTCTGTATTTCTCTCAGAGACTCTGGGTTTCATGTTTGAGTGTGGGTTCTGTGTTTCATGTTTGACTGTGGGTTTCGTGTTTGAGTGTGGGTTTTGGGTTTGAGTGTGGGTTTCGGGTTTGAGTGTGGGTTTTGGTTTTCAGTGTGGGTTTCGGATTGGAGTGTGGGTTTTGGTTTGAGTGTGGGTTTTGGGTTTGAGTGTGGGTTTTGTGTTTCACTGTGGGTTTGTGTTTTTCTCCTGCAATAGCCTGTAAGACCCTGGTGGGGGAACACTGAGTGTTCACCCTGATCTGCAGTGCTTAGTACATGCCTGGCACATAGTAGGTGCTTAGTAGACACTTTTGAGTAAGGCAGGGGCGTCACTAGGTGGAAAGACGAAAAGAGGTATCACCAGCTGGCAAAGGGCAAAATGTCGTCATTGACGTTTTGACTTCCTGAGCCGCAGTTAGTCGGCCAGCCGGGGGTAGACTGGGTAGCGAAAGGGCAGGGCGAGGATGGGCTTCACTCTAGCAGGGCCTTCTTCCTGGGACGGCCTCCAGCGGCGTTTCTCTCGAGAACCCGTCAGATCCCTCCCCCACGCATTTCCGGTACAAGTTGTTTGTGGACAAGGCCCAGCATTTCCCCGTGTTTGCTCTCCTGAGGGCAGAGTTCTGAGCTCATCGCGGTGACGGCTGGTCACGCTCTCTGCATGCTCCCTGGATCTAGAGGGAGGACGGCCACACACACGCATGTATGCACACATGAGCACACACCTGCACACACACACCCATGCACTCACATGCACATCACACATGGACACACATATGTATGTGGACCCATACACATACATATGCACACACACAACCACACACACTACATGTACACACAACCATGCACACACCCACCGTGCACACACATGCACACACAGCCATACACACACTTGCACACTACATGCTTATGTACACACATGCACACATGTATACACAACCACACATCCAACACACTTAGGCACACATGCACACACAACTGTGCACACACATATACAGTACAGGCATGTGCAGACACACGTATGCACACACCTGCACACCCACGCACACACCCACCAGTAGTGGGTGTCAGGACAGACGCAGGGAGAGAGGTGCATCTCAGTATACTGATGGGCAGATGGGCTCCCATAGAGCTAAGACTGGGGGGCAAGCAGGACCAGCCCCAAGGCATCAGGAATGGAGCCCCATACTTGCCGGCAGATAGTGACCGCCCTCCCTCCCCACTAGGGAGAAAGTCTCCATCCTTGGAAACGCCTTGCAGAGTTGAGCAACTGCTCTGTCTCCTGCCTTTGACTTTGTTAAAAGTGCCTGCTCTGTTCCCTCTCCTGGTCATCTCTGCTGGATTACTGGGAGGGCTTTTTCTACTGAATGCATTCCCATCATCTCGCAGGGAGGAAGAGCTTGCAGGCATCAGCAGGGTCACCGTGCACTCCCCAAGGAGCCCCTTGCACCTTGGTTTAGAGTATTTGCAAGTCTCATTTTTCCCCTTGGAGTACAAGAACCGAGTGTTGGCTGAGCATCCCCTCCTGAGCAGTGACTTTGTCAAGCAGAGGCCCGGCTTCCCAGGCTGAGGCTGTCCCAGGCAGTGCAGGGCCGGCCCCGCTCACCTTCCTGTGAGCTGATGCTGCTTAGCAACTTGAGACTTTCATGGGTTGGTGAAGCTGTGGCTCTACCTCCCGAATCCTCCCCTGCTGTCATCCTTCTTGGGAGAATGGAAAATGACAGTCTTCTTAATCCACACCCAGAAAAATGCTACCTTCTGATTTATCTTAAATGTGTATCACCTCCAAAGAGTCGTTCGTCCCGGCAGACGTAGCCCACAACTGTGCTTAATGTGCCACTCACCTGCCAGTTATCCGCCCCCAGAGCAGACTCCGTGTCCCAGTCATCAGGTAATTCTCCTATGCCTATCCTCCAGGCACCTGTGGCCCGGCCCCTTTCCTTCTTATACACCCTGTTTTCTCTCAAGACATTGAATTGTGAATTAAAAGTTGCTCATTCATTGAAATTGATTTCGTGAAAGCTTCTTCTGAAAATGTGTAAGATCATACATGACTCATGCATCCGTTGCTTTTCTAGGTTTATGGGTAACATTGAAATTGCTTCCTGGAGATATCCATCAGATTCGAAAAGAGTTTCCTCACTTGGTGGACAGGACCACAGCCGTAGCCCGGAAGACAGGCTTCCCTGAGATCATCATGCCTGGTAAGACCTGCCTCCTTCAGTGCTTCTGAGCGGTGATGTGGGTGGAGCCAGCACAGGTGGAGTTAGTGTGGCAGCCACAAAGAGATGTATGGACCATCACATGCAGCTTTGGCAAGTGAAGGGCTGCGTGTGGGGTAAGTGACCCTGGTTATGGATCGCTCCTGGAGACCAGAGCTGCAGCCAGAGGGAGGTCTTGGTTGTGATGACTCGTGAGGGCTGGTGCAGAGAGACTTCTGGCAACACAGTAACAGGGGCGAGGGTAAGACAAAGCACCTGCCAGAACCCAGCCCTGAGAACCTGCTAGTGCAATTGTTGTCATTATCAGAAGCAAGCCCTGTAACTGTCCCATATTTGGCTTTTGCCCTTAGTTGGGATGCCTTGTGATTTGTCTTCTGCCCCACAGAATCTATCCAAAAGGAAGAACTGGTGTTTAACGTTTCAGTTACCATGGTATTAAGGGTTGAGCACATTTGCTGGGGAGTCCCTGGTGGTGCAAGTGGTTAACATGCTCCCTGCTAACTGAAAGGTTGGCAGTTTGAGTGCTCTCAGAAGCTCATTGGTAGAAAGGCCTGGCTATCTGCTTCCGTGTTATCAGCCACTGGAAACCCTGTGGATGTGGAATAATTAGGGAAAAGAGGAATAGGGGTTGGGTAACGTGAAGAGTGTAATCAATGTCATTGAATGGTACTTGTAGAAACTGCTGAATTGGTGAATGATTTGTCATGTATATTTTCACCACAATAAAAGGAAAAAAAAGAGAAAGAAAACCCTATGGAGCACAGTTCTCCTCGGACATACATGGGGTCGCCATGAGTCTGAGTTGTCTTGACGACAGCTGGTTAATACAGGATACTGCGAGTCTGACATGACAGGCTGCAGCTTTGCAGCGTCTGCTCTTGAGCTCTGAAGAAGGGTCGCTTGTGATGGTAGGTTGACTACAGGCCTCCAGGACTTGGCCGTCTCCTTTAAGTGATAGTGTAGGCTCAAAACCATGCCCCTGGGCTACTCTTGTGTTCGCAGAACAGCATTTGAATCATGCAGAACCGGTTCAGAGTGGAGGGGGCACTTAGGTCAACAAACTCTATTCTGAAGTGGCCTCCAGGTCGGCTGGAGGGTCAGTGTCTCTTCACAGCAGTGGTCCATGACCTTGAACCCCATCCTTTGACCCCAGAGGTCAGGATGCAGGCTCTGGACTCAGCAGCCCTCCTTGAGCCTCACCTCTGCTACTTACCAGCCCCTTGGAGCAGCAGTGCCCTCATTGGCCACCTGGAGCTCCAGATGAGGTCACTCCCTCCACTGCAGGGGTGGTGAGAGGGAGCACGGACAGACCGAGACGTCTGGACAGACAGATGTCCAACTGAGAGGAAGGAAGGAGGAGCAGAAAGTGAACTTCCCAAAACCAAGGCCACCGTAGTGTTGTTGGAAGGGTAGGTAGGATGAAGCATGGCAATGTTGATGACTTGGTGCCTGCTCGGTTAGTATTAGTTACCATGCTAGTACTGCCCCGGCTCAATTACAGACTTAACTTGTATTAAACGGATAGCAGGACTCCGTGTTCACATTACTCCCGTATTATGTAATACCTCACTGTTTCCAAATAACATTCATGTTAGTAATCTGACTTGATCCCCAGGAGATCCTGGGAAGCGTGTTAATATTCGTCCTTTTTATCTGCGTGTAATACTTTTTGGTTTGCAAATAACGCTCACGTTAATAATCTACCTTGATCCACATAAGGATTTTGGAAGCCTACAAAGTGACGTTGAACTAATTCCAGCAAGATGAAGCCACCACCTAAAGTCTTACAGCTAACGAGCAGTGGAAATGGGGCCAACACACCCCACTTTTGACACTGCCACGTGGCCTCCTATTCTGAGGCTCGGCTGGCAAGGAGAGGAGGGGCTACTCAGCGTATGTTCTGCAAGAGTTATTCTTTTGCTTATTTTAGTGCAACGCAGGGACGCGTTCTTTCCACTCTTTGTCTTCCAGAGCTGCTGGGGGTCATTGAATACGCTGTTGAATTGTTACAAAAGACATCTAAAATTAGCTAGGTTGAATAAGAGTGTCCTGCATCTTCTGAAAAATCTACTATTTTTTGTGACATTTAGCATGAAAAAACTATGGAACGTATATTGCTTGCATGTGTGAAATCTATATACAGCAAATTAATTTGTACTTATTAGTGAAAGGTTGTTTATATTTGGATTCGAGGTGCAAATTTACAGATTGGGACGAAGTCATCGGCCATGTCCATTTATCTTGAGTGGCCTTAGGATGTCTTCACGTTCAAGGGAGAACCCAGGAAGCCCCTAATAACTGGTAGACTTAAAAAGTAAGTCTACACCTCTAAAATTAGCTCATGATTGGGGAAACCATAGAGCTGACTGTTGTTTTGTGAGTTACATGCGCTAAGGGCTGGGGGTCTCGTAGTGTGGGGTTCTAGCTTGAGTGATCGTCCGTGTTGTCTGCTCGCCAACTCATCTCTGACCAGGCAGTGAGCACTGTGTCCTGACCTTGGAGAGAGACGATGTGGGGTGATTTTGAGTCAGACACCAGCCTCTAACCACAGTAGAACCTGCACTGTGTTCCTTGTCAGCTTTCTTAGGGCGATATCCACCTTCTTGAGACAGTGGAGCCCTGGTGGCACAGTGGTTAACTGTTTGTCTGCTAACCAAAAGGTCAACAGTTCGAATACACCAGCCGCTACTTGGAAACCGTATGGGGCAGTTCTACTCTGTCCTATAGGGTCGCCATGAGTCGGAATCATTTTTTTGGTTTGGACAATGGAAGATCTGATCATATTGCTCTTGCTCTTCTCTCCCTTCTCATGGCCACTGGGGATCCTGAAGTCCTCCTCAAGGGTCCTGGTCGGGACATGGAGCTTTCCTTTGAGCTGGGAAGGTGGCTGGAGGCTTGGATGAGGCAAAGCAAGGAGAGCGAGGCTATGGGGCTGACTCAGTTCACGTCCACAGGACTCGTTAGTTCCCTGGCTGCTGAGGCCTTTTTGAAGCTGTTGTGGCCTTTTTCATTTAGGGTTGTTGTGCTGTGAACGAACTTCCCAGCTGAGGGATCATACCGTCTACCCCCGCCTTATTGATAAGGCTGCTTAGTGGTGGGCGGCCTGGAGGTTAAGTGTCTTGTCCGGGGTCATGCAGCTAATTAATGGCAGGTCTTGAACGGGCAGCCCCGCCCCCTACCCCTGTGCTCTGCCATCCTTGATTTCTCCCAGGATCGGCTGGGCAGTCGCACTGTGCTCTTTTCTCAGCAGTGACCGTGGCAGGAGCAGCCACCCACTGGGAGTGTTGTAATAACGACTTTTAAATGAAAGCTTAATTTAATAGTTAGATACATTAAAAGCCAGAATGTAGTCTTTTAAAAAAAACACACAAAAGAAAAAGCAAGAAAGCAAGGGGAATTTTGTCCTTCAGGGATCCTTGTCCTTTGGCTGGAGTGGGCCATTTGCTGTGTTTGTGGGAACAGTGCCAGGTGTCCCCTGAGATGCTCTAGATGGTCAAGGTGGGCGGTGGCCTGAGCTGGCAGCAGAGGAGCCGTGGCTAGATGGTGATGCTTCCTCTCTGTCATGCTGCTAATGCAGCTTGCTGGAATTTCCCAGTGGGGCCATTAACGTGGGCTTCATATGTTCTCAGTGGGGAGAAGAGTCTGGGGCTCCTTTGCTGTTGTTTTCGTACAATTAAAGGCCCACCTCACTTGGCATGCACAAGTCTGGTTTGTTCTTCTTCTGCTTGCTCTGGTTGCTGTTTGGGATCCTGACAGCTTCCTGCTTAGGAGGACAGAAGATCACTGAGGAAGGTTTTTCTCTTGACCCATGATCCCTGCTCCCCGATCCTAGACATCAGCTCGAGGCATCGGCTTGTCGTTCTAATTTTTAACCAACTTTTAGTTCAAGTCCTGGAGTCACGCTCTTTAGAAGAAGGCCATGCAAGGGAGGCCAGTTTTGCCGGTTGTCATCTTGGTTGTGCCAGTGGATGTTGCCATAGTCCTTGGGTCCTGGGACTCCAATGACCACAGCCAGCGTCTAAGATGGATTGCAGTGTTGGTTGTCATGGGCTGTGGACTCTAGATCATGGCAAGCCTGTCACCACATTCCAGCCACCCTGGGCACCAGCTGCTCACAGAAGTGTGGCATGTCCTCTGCCCAGATAAAAACGACACACAACACAAGGGGCCTGGAAATTTTCCCCTTCTCAGCAGGTCTTGTGAAGATGATGAGAATTGCTTGTGTCATGCCTTTAAATGCTGGGACTATTTTGTAGAAAATATTTTATAGTCATCTAATACAGTGTTTATAATATTCTGCTAGATTAGGTAGCATGTAAGACTGTTTTGCAAAATTCACTGAGACACTGTGGATAGTGGATTGACTTTAAAGGTATAATTCCCCCTCCCCCCGACAGGTGATGTTCGAAACGATATCTACGTAACATTAGTTCAAGGAGATTTTGACAAAGGGAGCAAAACAACGGCCAAGAATGTAGAGGTTACGGTGTCTGTTTATGATGAAGATGGAAAACGATTGGAGGTATTCGTTGTTAAAAACCATAATCTGTTCAAGTTTTATTTTCTATGTGTTGGCCTGGGCTCTGCTACAGTATATGAGGTGACATAGATGGGGCTGTGTAATCCCACTTCCAGGGAGGAGTGTCTGCTGTTTCTTCCCTTTCTCTCCCTGGCCTTAGAGGTCCCGTGTCCACTGGGTCCTGGTGTCTGGCCCGACTCAGGAGGTCCCTGTGGCTTTGACCACCTGCCTTCTCTGTCCAGCCCTTTAATGGAGTCTCATTTTCAGGCATTAACCCAAGGCGTGAGGGTCTAGCCATCACCCTTGCTGCTTATCTTTATCTCAGGCATTTCCGGGGTCTCATTTGATAATAACAATGAAGATGATGATGATGATGATGATAAACATTTATCAGGCCTTACTCTGTGCTGGGCACTGTGCCACACATTCTGCCTGAATTGTTTTATTCATTCCTTACAAGAGCCCTGGAAGTACAGACACCATTATTATCAGCATTAAGAGATGAGGAGACCAAGGCCTAGAGAAATGCACCCGCTAGCTTGGGTCACAGGACTAGTGAGAGCTGGCACTGGGGTCTAGGTTGGGCAGCTGACCGTGAACCCTGGCTCTGATCTCATGCTCTGCTGGGTGGTAGTGGATTACCAAAACCTGCTGCTTCCGTGGTCCTGGCAGCCTGCAGGGTCCACCCCTGGAGGACTTGGTGGTCCTAGGAAGTGCTCAGAGGCCCCGGCCTCCTCTGAGTCCCTCCAGGTATCATTTTGGACCCGGGCTGGAGGACTGGAAGGCTGAGCCTCCTGGGCCCACATGGGTGAGGGCAATGCCTTGCACCGTTCCTTCTGGTAGCCCTTGTCCAGGCATCACTGCTGGCCCTGTGACTCTGGAGGCAGGCAGTCCTGCCCCTGCTATCGGGCCCCATCACTGACTCCCAGTGGAGCTGGTGGACAGTCTCTACGACTGGAGGAAGGGGACGGAGGCCGCCACCTCCTTTTTGGTCCACAGCCACGTATTCTCCACTTGCTGAATGATTCAGGCAGCTCCTGCCCACCCTAGCTGAAGTGGTTGGGGTGAGGGTTCGCAGGGTGGAAGACAGTATTATCACAAACATCACGGTCTTCAGTGTGTGAGAAGAGGGCTGTAGGTCCGGCTTCCGACGGATCTGTCCCTTTCTGGCTGGGAGCGTCTTCTATTTGGGATGGAGTTCATCAGCATTCCTGGAATACTCTCTCTTCTCCTTCCAGTTGATACCTTGGGGGTGGGAGGTGGGGAGAGGTATGCCACGTCAAGTTCCATGAGGTCTTATGTGAAGTCTTTACGCCTTCTTTTAAAGCATGTGATTTTCCCGGGCGCTGGTGATGAAGCTATTTCAGAGTACAAATCCGTGATTTACTACCAAGTGAAGCAGCCCCGCTGGTTTGAGACCGTTAAGGTATTATTTACATGTTATTTTATATCGCATGGAGGGGATTATGAAATACTCATTTGTATCCTAAGGAAATCCCTCCCATCCCGACCCGGCTCCCAGGCTGCTGTCTGAAGGGTGCTGGAAGGGGGCAGAGTCAGCTCCTACAACAAAGTCAGTCAAGGTTGCTAAGGAACCTGCACGCATTTCTTGGAACACACTCACTCTCATCTCCTTTTGGACATAAAAATAAGACTTTCATGGAGACAAATGTCAGAGTCTTTTCAAGATAGCTATTGTCTTTCTCTTCTTCGGTCTGTTTTATGTGCGGCATGCTGTCTTTACACCAAGTGGAAAAAAATAGAGATGACAGTATATGGAGGTTATTGCTGGGGAGACAAGGGGCCTGTTCCCGTGAGGTCGACCAGCTGCTTCTCATAAGGCAGCACCCCCCCGTGACCACGATAGCTCCACTGTGGCCAATGCCAGCCCAAGCCAAAGGCTCGAATATTTGAAAACCAGGCTAGAGGTTGGCTCTGGAATACAGATGTTGGATGTGAGGATAGGGACAATATTTGCTTGCGGGCAGCATGCATTCAGTCCTTTTTCTTGCCCTGGAATGTCACAACAAGCAAGCTTTCTTGCCACAGCTGCAGGCGGGCCATTGCAGCTGCAGAGGGAACATGGGTACCTCGATGCTGGGACTGAGAAAACAAAAATGGCAACTTTTAAAAATAGAACTTGAACAGTGAGGATCAGAGCCGTTTAAAAAAAACTCGGCTGTCTTGCAGTGTTGACTTGGCATCCTTTACGGTGTTGTCTTGCTTAAACTTTAAACAGGTATCTTGCCTTTGGAAAAATCATATTGGGGATTATGTATACAATGTTCTCACTAGGAGTTGGAATTGACTCAATTCCAACGGCTTTCTTTGGTTACTTCCACCATGGCAGCGTGGACATTTGTGTAATTGTGCCCTGTGTCTCTGGTTGAATGAAGTGTTCATGCTAGAAGATGTTGGTAAGTGAGCCAGAACTTTCTTTTTTCAATTCCGACAGGTGGCCATTCCCATTGAAGATGTCAACCGCAGTCACCTTCGGTTTACCTTCCGACACAGGTCATCACAGGACTGTAAGTAACTGAACACCTTATTATCACCTCTGTTCTTCCAGGGAAAGCTAAGGGAAAGCCAATCGGGCTGCACTTATTCTGGATTTGTTCTAGAGCTTGATTATTTAGAACTTGGTTAATACCATGAGATCTTGACGTTTTAACTCATTTTCCACTTGATCCTTTTTCTGAGAAAGGGTGGTTGTGTCTTCTGCATTGAGTTGATCTTGCGAAATCTTAACTTTCTTCTTGCATTCCTCTGACTAGGTGCTACTACTTCATAGTCTTTCTTTTGCGTTCCCCTGTTCCATTTTGACTTGTAATACGATTCCATCCATCGAAAACTCACCAAGATGGAACACATACACTTTGGAAATTGGCTTCTAATGCCTTTTGTATTGCAATTGAAAGCTCAAACTATTTTGTCTTTTCTGATGGCCCCTACCTGGAGCTCAGATGCAGCTTCTCTCAGGGTAGATGATGCCAAGACTTTAGGAGTAAAGAACTGGCAATTTAATCACTCACCTTCCAGAATACTTTATTATTGATTACTGATGTTTGTCCCATCCCATTTGTTGAATTGTCTGTGGAGGATGTAGCCTTGTGCTGGGCACTAAATAAATATTACAAAAGTAGGACGCAGCCCCTGCCCTTTGTGGCTTGTATCCATTTGACAGTGGACTCATATTTGGGGACATAAGTGACAATGACAGTTGGCTACAGATATGTGTGCTGTAGGTGATCGAGGGGAAGTGGTGGTCTGTGTGGTGTGTTAGTCACTGACAGCATGTGGACAGGGTCGGGGACCAGACCTGGCTCCAGAGGCCGCCCTGTAGGTCCCCTGCTCTGTGTGCTTATTCAGACACTTAAGCATGAACCTCAGTGTCCGCATCTTCACACAATGACCACAGGACCTCCCTCCTGGGGTGGTGTGGAAGACCAAGATGCCTGCCACTCACTTGGCAGAGTCCAGTGGGCAAACTGTCACTCAACAACAGGTTCTTTGGTAGGAAAGCTAGGAAGAGCCAGAGGGAGCTGGACGTTTTGTCCTGTGAGACCAGAGACTGGAAGGTCTTCCGACAGGCTAAGAGGGAGGGAACGTGGTCACAGTTCATGGCCAACTAGAAGAAGAGTTTAATCTGGAAGACCTGCAGAACTGGGATGCTCTAGGTTGCAAGGTGATGGGAGTGGCTAGGTCTGTGTTCCGGGCACACAGTGGTGCAATGGCTGCGAGAGGAGAATTTGGGAGCTGACATTGAGTCTGATGTAATCCACAGGTATATGTGTTAGTATTCCAACACATACGGGTTTTCTTTGTTGTGTTTCTGAGGCCATATCAGTGTAGGGGATATTCTAAATTTAATCACTTCTGAGTTGCACAGACAAAAAGCAAGCACAAATGGTGAGGTAGGGTGGGAGGAGGGGGGGTAGATGCCATGTGAGAATCTCCCAGGAACAGAAGAAAGCTGGGGCTGCAGTCCCCGTGCCTACAGAAGACGAAAGAGACAAGGACCTTCTCCCCCACCCCTAGAGCCAGTGCCCTGAAGGTGGACTTCCAGCCATCTGAACTATGAGAAAGTAAATGTCTGTTCTTTAAAGCCACCCACTTGTGGTATTTCTGTTACAGCAGCACTAGGAAGCTAAGACACTAAGACCTCTCCAGCAACTTGTTAGCAATTCCAGAGGCATTTACATGGACACGAGCAAATTTTGACTTCTGGGTTCTGCTTGCTAAGAGCCAAGTGACACTTGTCTGTGCCGGGCTCAGATGGGTGGAGTCCAGGATGGATGGGTGGGGGTCTAGGGAACGGGCCACCCTGCCTGCTGTCCAGAGCCGTCCTGTAAGGTTCCCTGAGTTTGTTGTAATAGAAGCGGTCTACCTGGTAATGGCTGCTAGTGAGCATGTGATAAAAAGCAGCCTCCCCCTTTGAGGTGCAGATGTGGAACCCTAAAGAAAGCTGCACTCACCTTGTGCTACCTAATAGGAGGGTCAGCGGGCGCCTGCTGCTGACAGTCAGGTCACCTGTCCTTCTGAGCCACGGCTGCTTGCAGGGAGGCAGGCTTTTACTTTTCCAACCAGCCCAAGCTTAGGAGGATCTGTTCTTTCTCATTTGAGCATGAAGTTGGCTTATGTTTCCTGTGACTTATGTGCCCTTTTACCAAGTTATTTTTTAGATTCCTAGGATGACACCTTTTTTCCTGTATTCCTTCCTTTCTTTTTTGTTGTTGATTGGAAGTAGTAGTGAGAAAATACACAAAGTCCCTTACACCCCAGGGTCTAGTGGACAAAACAACAATAAACAACAACAAATTTACCACACACACACACGCACGCACACATGCACCTAGATCTGGTAGTCTGGTAATAATAAGGACTATGAAGAAAAATAAATCAGGCAAGGAGAAAGAGTATGACTGGGTTACTCATTCATCGTTTTAGATGTAGTGGTCATGTCTGAGGAGCTGGTATTCGAATAGAGTTCAGAACGACAAAGGGAACAAAATTTCACATTGAGGTCTTTAGTGTGCTGTAATTTACATTAGCGTATGGTGTGAGGTAGGAACCAGCTTTCTTAGTGGAGTGGTCTGTTCCTCTCTGCTGATTACATGACCCTCTGCCATTTACATGGCCTGTGTTCCAGGCCCTGTTGGTTCCTACTAGTCTGGCATCTCTATGCTAACATGCCACCCCACCTTCTCTATTATTACTTAATAGTTACTCTTGGTTTCTAGCATTGTGGGCTTCCCTACATATTCTTTTTCTTAGATTTTAAAATTGGAATTTAATCACTTTTATTTATATACTACTTAATTGGCATTCCGTGGGAGAAAGATGTGGCAGTCTGCTTCCATAAAGATTACAACCTAGGAAATCCTGTGAGGCAGTAGTACCCTGTTCTGTGGGGTCACTATGAGTTGTAATGGCCTCAGTGGCAACAGGCTAATTGGCATTCATGCTATGCCAATGTATATTATTACTTGTTTATTTATTTTTATATAATTCCATTTATTTTGTTGTTGTAGTTGAGAATAAACACAGCAAAACGTACAACAATTTAGCAGTTTCTGCACGCACCATGTAGTGGCATTGATTACATTCTGCTAGTTTAACCGTTCTCACCCTCCTTTTCTGAGTTGTTCCTCTCCCATTAGCATAAACTCACTGCCCTTTAAGGTTCCTGACCAATCCTTTGAGTTGTTGTCACTTGGATCCCATATAGGTAGACTTCAGGGGATATTTTTGGTTTAAGGTTTAAAGATTGTCTCAGGACAACAGTTTCAGGGATTCACCCAATTTTCATGGCTCGAGGAGGTCTGGAGTCCATGAGAATTTGAAATTCTGTTCTGTGTTTTCCTTGTCTTGATCAGGATTCTTCTATGGAATCTTTGATCAAAATGTTCCATAATGATAGCTGGGCACCATCCAGTTCTTTTGGTCTCATGGCAAAGGAGGCGGTCGCTCACGGAGGCAATTAGCCACACATTCCGTATCCTCCACCTATTCTTGACTCTCCTTCTTCCTCTGTTGCTCCAGGCCCGTACAGACCAACTGTTGTGCCTTGGATGGCCGCTTGCATGTTTTTAAGTCCCTAGGCACTACGCAACACACTAGGAGGTAGAACAGAGGCACCACACATGTTATTAGGCCAGTTAACTGGGACGTCCCATGAAACCATGATGCTAAACCTCCAAACCAAGGAACCAAATCCTATGAGGTTTTTGGTTGTACATAATCAGCCTTAGCAGCTACTCTTTTTTCTTTTTTGTCGTTGTATCTACATATTCTTCGTTTTTTTAAAAAAAATTGTACTTTAAATAAAGGTTTACAAAGCAAATTAGTTTCTCATTAAACAATTAATACACATATTGTTATGTGACATTGGTTGCCAATCCCAGGACATGTCCACCGTCTCCCCTTCTCGACCTTGGGTTTCCCGTTACCAGGTTTCCTGTCCCCACCTGCCTTCTTGTCCTTGACCCTGAGCTGGTGTGTCCATTTAGTCTTGTTTTGTTTTATGGGCCTGTCTAATCTTTGGCTGAAGGGTGAACCTTCATATATACGTATATGTGTATATATATATATATTTCTTTATATATACATATTCTTGTTTAAAATCATCCTGTTCTTGACCCCTTGCTCTAGAATCAGCTTTTCAAGTTCCATGAAAAATCCTTGTTGAGATTTTGGTTGGAATTACATTGAATTTATAGATGAATTTGGAGAGAGCCAATCCTTTAGGAGCTGAGTCTTCCTCCTGGTGATCACTGTCCATTTATTCAGTTTTTTTTTAAGCATCTGTCAGTAAGTTTTGTAATTTTTTTAATAAAGGTGGCCTTCGGTAAGGTTATTTTGTCATGGCGGCAGTCAAAGGTGGTTGTTGATTTTTATTGCAGCTAAGGACAAATCTGAGAAAATATTTGCTCTTGCGTTTGTGAAGCTGATGCGATATGATGGGACCACCCTGAGGGACGGGGAGCACGATCTTATCGTCTATAAGGTATACGTCTTATTGGTGCCGTAGTGCTGACTATTGACCATTTAGCCCATTCTGGGCACCCTGACCTGAGCTGACATTTCCCGCCTTTTTGAGGAAGCTGCTACCTAAAAAAAACGAAAAACAAAACAAAAAGCCAGAAAACCAAATCAATTGCTGTTGAGTTGATTCGGACTTATAGTGACCCTGTAGGACAGAGTAGAACTGCCCTGTAGGGTTTCCAAGGCTGTCATCTTTACAGAAGCAGACTGCCACATCTTTCTCCTGTGGGTTCAAACTACTGACCTTTCGGTTAGCAGCCGAGTGCTTAACCACTGCACCACAGGGCTCCTACAGCTGCTACCTAGCCACACTAAATTCTATAAATGAATGCTTCTGATGACCAGCCCCTGTGCTGCTCCTAACGAAATGATGACATAAAATGACACGTAAGTGCCCTGTAATAATACTCTATGAACATGAGTTAAGCTATAGGAACAAAGGAAATTACTGAAATAAACAGTTTAGCACACTACAAGAACAAACACTGTGATAGTTAAAAAGATTAAGGATAACAAAGGGTGGGACGAAGTATGTATTGCTGGTTTTAAGTCATGTTTGACATAATGTGTAACAAAACCCACAGGCTGAAGCAAAAAAGCTGGAAGACGCCTCGACGTACTTGAGTCTGCCCTCCACCAAAGCCGAGTTAGAGGAGAAGGGGCACTCAGCCACGGGCAAGGGCATGCAGAGCCTCGGAAGCTGTACCATCAGCAAAGATTCCTTCCAGATTTCAACCCTGGTGTGCTCCACGAAGCTCACTCAGAACGGTGAGTGTGGGATGGGAGATGATCACCCCATGGTATCTCTAGGAAGCAGCCAGTGTGGGTACAGAGTGGAAGGAGGGAGTGTTAATCCTGCTTACTATAAAATTCACACTTCTATTTTTGTCTGAGGATTAAAGTTAAACAGAAATAAAGAAATGGATTTACTTTCAAAAGAGCTTTTTGAACAAAGAAGCTTGTATTGCATCAAGGTAAAAGTATGAGATTTAGGGTCAATCCAAAGACCTGGGGTTGAACCCTTCCCTTATGATGCCCCTGGGAATGACCTGGAACTAGGGACTTCACCTCTCTGAACCTTCTCTTCCTTGTCTACGGATATGGGAGTTCTGGGTAGTGCAAATGGGTAACACGTGCGGCTGCTCACGGAAAGGTTGGAGGTTCAAGTCCACCTGGATGCTTTTTGGAAGAAAGCCCTGGTGATCTACTTTTGAAAAATCAACCATTGAAAACCCTCTGGAGCACAGTTCTACTCTAACAGTCACGAAGTTGCTGTGAGTCAGAGTCAGCTCATCAACAACTGGTTATGCCCACTGCGAAGGGTATTGGTGAGTTTAAGTGCACTATTAAATGAGCCCTGGTGGTGCAGTGATTAAGCACTCAGCTGCTAACTGAAAGGTCGGTGACTCAAACCCACCAGCTGCTCCATTGGCGAAAGGTGTGGCAGTCTGCTTCCATGAAGATTCCAAACCCAACCAAACCCAGTGCCGTTGAGTAGATGTCAACTCATAGCAACCCTATAGGACAGAGTAGAACTACCCCATAGAGTTTCCAAAGCTGTAAATCTTTATGGAAGCTGACTGCCACATCTTTCTGCCTTGGAGTGGCTGGTGGGTTCAAAGCGCCGACTTTTTGATTAGCAGCCAAGGGCTTAACCGCTGGGCCACCAGGGTTTCTCCTGCAGATTCCAGGCTAGGAAACCCTAAGGGGCAGTTCTGCTCTGCCCTGCAGCGTTGCTGTGAGTCAGCGTCAGCTCGACAGCAGCGAAGTTTTTTTGTTACAGGATGAGAGGCACCCACCTTCTCTGTGTTGCTCCCTCTCCCCCGCACACACCGAGATAATGACCTGTTACCTTTGTTTTAAAATGTTGATTTTAATGGCATGTTCTAGTCCCCATCATGGTGAGATAAGGTACCTTGAATCACACACACCACAGAGCAGCCTTAAAGCATCGAATTACTCACCTGCCTGTCACCATGTCCCCGTGCTGGGTTGGCCACCTGCTCCAAGCACCTTTCCCACTGCTCCCAGCCTGCCCAGTGACACCCTGTCCTCCAGGGGTACTTCTTGTGTGAAGCGCCTTCCTCCTGCCCTCACCCTTCTGCACAAATCCCATGTTTAAAATTTGAAGCCCCGGATGGGGCGGCAGCACGGCTGTGCACACAGATTTTATGCTCTCTTGAAACTCAGCTCAAAATCCCAGTTTTTCCCCCTTAACTGCCTGATAGGGTTTTGATTATTAATGGCTGCAGCTCTCATGAAGTGTGCCCTGGGGGTTGTCCGTAAATCATGGCGGTCATTTTGCATTTGCCCTAGCAACAGTCATCATTTGGACTTTAACCGTCTAAACAGAGGCAGAAGGGAGCCCATCGTTGCCAGTCACAGAATCGGAGTGGGACGTGGATTGAGCTGGATGCGAGTCTTGAGTGTTTGGAAAGCTCGTAGAACTTTCCTGGACGCTCGCTGTGCTTGGTCGCACGGGGCTACGCAGGCTACGCGTGTCCATCACTGCATCACGGGTGAAGTGTTTGGTGTGTGGGGAGGAAGTCTCTCACACGCTTTCAGGCCATGTGGTACATTTCTCTGGAGTCCCTGGGTGGTGCAAACAGCTAATGCACTCGCTGCTAACCAATAGGTTGGAAGTTCGAGTCTACCCAGAAGTACCTTGGAAGAAAGGCCTGCTGATCTACTTCTGACAAATCAGCCATTGAAAACCTTATGGAGGAAAGTATTAGCCCAAGAGACAGAAAGGGCCACATAAACAAGAGACTCCATCAACCTGAGACCAGAAGAACTAGATGGTGCCTCGCTACCACCAATAACCACCCTGACAGGGAACACAACAGAGAGTCCCTGACGGAGCAGGAGAAAAGTGGGGTGCAGAACTCAAATTCCAGTAAAAAGACCAGACTTAATGGTTTGACTGAGACTGTAGGGACCCCAGAATACGTGGCCCCCAAACTCTGTTAGCCTAAAACTAAAACCATTCCCTAAGCCAACTCTTTCAGACAAAGATTAGACTGGACTATAAGATGCAAAATGATACTCATGAAGAGTGTGCTTCTTAGCTCAAGTAGATACATGAGAGTAAATGGGCAGCTTCTGAAGGAGGTGAGATGAGAAGGCAGAGAGGTCAGGAGCTGGTTGAATGGACATGGGAAATCGGGGATGGAAAGGAGGAGTGTGCTGTCACAGTATAGGGAGAGCAATTAGGGTCACATAACAAAGTATGTATAAATTTTTGTATGTTAGACTAACTTGTATTGTAAACTTTGACTTAAAGTACAACAATTAAAAAAAAAAGAAAACCCTATGGAGCACAGTCATGAGTTGGAGTTGACTTGATGGCGACTGGTTTGGATACTTTTCTCTAGTGATGCCTTCCTTGTGTTTCGTCTGCAGCCTTTATGAAGTGTCAAAGCTGGTAGTTGTTCTCGAATCTCCATGAGCAGGTGAATCTGTTAACTGGGGCCGGGCTCCCTGCAGCGTGTGGAGGGGTAGAGAGTCCCCAGGGAGCTTGTGTGTGGAGCACCAGGCACCACTGTGGGAACGGGTCATGGAGAGGAGGCCCCGTATGCCAGCGCTGCTCTCTGGATGTGTCCCTGACAGTCCCACCAGGCTGAGAGGCTCCAGCATCCAGGCCTCCTCTGATCCGGGGAAGGGTGACCTCTGCAGGGGTGTGACCACCCACGTATGTGGCACATTCACTGTTCAGTAGAGCTGATGTGTATAGCCATGTTCACAGGGAAGGCAGCCACCATTTTAGACATGGCCCATGCTACAAAAGCATATCTGGGAGGTGTTCTTTGGAACCTAAACATACCTTCCTTTTCAAAAGCAATATCCTAAATAGTTTGGCAGCTCCTCAAAAAGGTAAATGTGAAACTGCCGTGCCACCAAGCAATCCCATTCCTAGGAACACACATACCCAAAGGAATTGAAAGCGAGAAAGCAAACAGGTATGTGTACACCAGTATTCATTGCAGCATTATTTACAATAGCCAAGAGGTAGAAACAACCCAAACGTCCATCAGTGGATGATGGATAAACAGAATGTGGTCTGTACTCCGTGGAGTATTGTACTCAGCCGTAAAGAGAAATGAAGTCCTGATAGATGCTATGACACGGACGAACCTTAAAACATGCTGAGTGAAATAAGGCAGATATCCTGTGATCCCACTGACAGGAAATAGGCAGTGTATAGAGACCAAAGCTTGTTAGCGATTACCTGGGCTGGGAGGAAGGAGGACGGTGGAGTCGCTGTTAGGAGGCACTGAGCAATGGTGGTGGGACAGTTTGTAGAAGGATAGCGATGACGGTTGTATAGCATGATAAATATAATCATTGTCACTGAATTGTACATGTAAAAATTGTTGAATTGACAAAAGTTTTGTTATATATGTTTTTACCACAATTTAAAAAAAAAAAAAAAAGGTACTCAGTACAGGGACAAAACAAGACAATGTCCCGAAGATTAGTTTGCTTCTGGGGCCCATCTACAAAATCTTAGTGCACCTGTCAGCAGAGTAGAGGGGCTGGGCCAGGAGCTGTCCCCGAGGGTGGTGCTGATCTGCCTCTCATTTCCAGCCTCCCTGAATCTCACCAGTCGTCAGGTGATTCCCTCCCTGGAACCCTTGGTCTCATTGCCTTGGTCTCTACAGCATCTGTTGCTAGGCAACGAGGAAATCCCCAGGCTTGATGCTGTTCCCCAGGAGTGAAGGGAATCTCGGGGCTTTCATTTCCCCTCCAGCCAGCTATTCCTTTTGTCAGTATGGGGGTGTGTCAAGCGTGTGCAAGACAGAGCTGCCCCGATTGGCATCTAAGTGAGCATCATGTCCCAGATTCCCATTTGAGAATCATTTTTCTGAAACTCTGATTTATGACTGCAAAGTTCCATTAGGGATAAGCAGTGGCTGAATTATTCATCAAGGTTTGTATTAAGTGTCTCTGTTCTCAGCACTATGCTGGATGCTGTCGGGGATATAAAAAGACCTATAGGATGTGAGTCCTCTCCTCAATTAGCTTACTACATAATTAGTGCGAGAGGGGTTCTAAAAGAATAATTATGGGTTAAACTTTGGTGACTCACGGGAAACGAGGGCATGGGGAGGGGGCGCCCGGGCTGACTTGGGTCGTTGTGAGGAAGGCTTGGCAAGCCCCATTTTCTTACAGGCTCCCCTTCCTCAAAGGGCTTTTGCTCCTATTAATGTGCCTTCTCCTTACTAATTTACCTTTCCTCGTATTTACAATACAGAGGTAAATCTTAAAAAAAAAAAAAAAAAAGGAAGACCATTGCTAGTGAGTTAAGTCTCCAACTCATGGTGACCCCATGTGCTACAGAGCTCTGGTGGTGCAGTGGTTAAGAGTTCCACTGCTGACAACCAAAAGGTTGGCTGTTCGAATCCACAGCTGCTCCTTGGAAACCCTATGGGGCAGTTGTACTCTGTCCTGTAGTGTCACTATGAGTCAGAATGGACTCAGTGGGTTTGGTTTTTTTGGTTTTAATCTTTATGGAAGCAGATCACCAGGCCTTTCTTAGATGGAGCTGCTGGGTGGGTTTCAACCACCTACCTTTAGGTTAGCAGCTGATTGCAAACTTCAGCCTCCATCATTATCCAAAGTGCCACCAATTTTGAATGAATAGGATCCCCGTTTTTAATTAGTCTCTGATAACTCTCCTGAGATGGAAGTCACCATTAGCCTGGGCACCTCACAGCCTTTTCATTTGCTTCACCTTTTGATTAAACATTGAAATATGTTACCTTCTGTGAATAAAGTTTACATTTCTCAGTTCCAGTCATCTCTTTGAATTACTGCTACTGTTACTACTATGACCTGGATGTTGTGCTCAGTGCCTTCCAAACCTCATGTCATTTAATTCTTACACCAGCTCTGTGAAGTAGGCATCTTCGTCGCCATTTTTCAGATGGAAAAACTGAGGTAGATTACTTGCCCAAGGTCGTATCGTTACTGCGTGGCCCAGCTGGTATTTAAGCCAGGTTGTCTGACTCTATAGTCTGTATTTTCACACATCCACGGTACCCTACTATTTGGCCTCCCTTTTCTTTTTTAATTCTTTTTCTTAGCACTATTTGCAGGGCAAGGTCACAAGGTCAAATACATGAAAATGTCTGTTTCGGTGTTCATTATATATCCGCTTTTGTGTAGTTTGATCTTTAAGTTATAATGGGCATCCTGTATTCACTGAAATTCTACCTATTGCCAAAATGATATTTTTCTTTTCGATATTAGCTAGGATTTTTCTTGCAGAGACAGTTCCTGTAGCTGAAGTTCGTTCCTGATGAGCATAAACAGTAAATATACTTTGCTCATTGTATTTTTTCAAGTAATGGAATATTAATATAAGTTAAAGTGAAAATTGTGTAGGCATCTGTTCTTTCCCAGAGGTGATTTAAATTCCATATTCCTGCCTTAAAGAACATCTTGCTGCCTTCAACAAAGTCATTTCTGGACATTCTCTTTCACCTTCAGCCTTTAAAAACCTGTACATTCAGTGCCCGATTTTTCAAATAAAAAACAAGCAAACAAACACACAAAAACAGAACCATGAGAAGCACAGACAATATGGAGCTCCCAGCGGGAGTGGTCTGAGCTGTCCAGGGCCACTGGAGGTGCAAGGACTGCCCCCTTGCAGCCACTCCCCTTGCAGTTCCAATACTTGAAGTTTTGTTAATTATTTTACAGGAGCCCTGGTGGCACAGTGGTTAAGCACTTGGCTGCTAAACCAAAAGGTTGGCGGTTCGAACCTACCAGCTGCTCTCTGGGAGAAAGATGTGGCAGTCTGCTTCCGTAAAGGTTTACAGCCTTGGAAACCCTATGGGGCAGTTCTAGTCTGTCCTGTAGGGTCCTTGTGAGTCAGAATCGACTCGATAGCAGTGGGTTTGCATTTATTTTATTGTATACCATTTAATCATATTTTTTAAAATAGAGACTTGTTCTCAAACTGGAAAATACAACTCGGGAAAAGCCAGCAGCACTTTGTGCAGGAGCAGCCTTCTTTCCTGCCTCTTTGTCTGACTAGAAAGGCCCGTCCTTTTTACAGGTTCCTGAACGCATCTTTAAAGCTCCTGCATGGAAATCATTCCATGGTAAATGTAGTTGGAGAGAAGGAATTCCACCACCCTAGGTTTTAGGGATGTTGCTGCAAAGTAGTGAAATATTTAGATGACGAGACTTTCGAAATCGGATTGATTATTTTGTTGTTGTTGTTCAAAAATCACAGAAAGAAGTACACAGGATGCATGAGCAAGAGAGACAAAGTTGGCTGTGCGGGACTGACGTTCTTCTTCTGTTTTCAGTGGACCTTCTGGGGCTCTTGAAGTGGCGTTCTAACACCAACCTGCTGCAGCAGAACCTGAGGCAGCTGATGAAGGTTGATGGCGGCGAAGTGGTTAAGGTAGTGCACCCCAGAGGGCCGTGTTTTCTTCTTTTTCTTCCTCTGCGTGAATTAACAGATAGAGGCACTGCTTCCAAAGGTAGTATAGGATTCTGGCTACAATCTTTAACAAATAGTTTCTTTAAGGTATTTAAGATGCACCCTTCTGAGTGGAAGGGACGCTCCTTGTATTCTGGTTGTGGAATGGCCATCTAGTTTAGCTGTGGAGGCTTTGCCATCAACCCCCTTTTGAGTTCTTGTCCCTCTTCCAAAGGGTCCTAGCTGTGGGTCTGACAGGCGTTAACTAACCCCCTGAAGCCTCACTCTCCTCACCTGTAAAATGGAGATACTAACAGCGCCTCCTTCTTAGGGTGGTTATGAGGGTTAAGTGAAATACGGTAGCCCGTGTCTGGCACCTGGAGGCGCTCAGCGCGTGTTCTGTTTCATTGCCGTCGGCATTATCACTGTTCCTGGCACACTGCTAGTGGGGAGCCTGTATAAGTGACTTGCAGAGACGTGTGGTATGGTAGAATGATCACAGGGCTGGGAGTCTTGTCTTGCCCGTTTTCTGGCCATGCGATCCTGGACTCATTTCTGGAGAGATGCTAGGTGCTCGTTTCCTGTGGCCCCGTATCTTTATCTATAAGCTACAGTGCCAGACTGGGGTGATCGGATAGTCTTCTGAGCACTCAGATTCTTTAATTCTTCATTCTGTTCTGTTTGTGGTTCTGATGTCAGCAGCAGGCACTTCTTGCCTCTCGTATGTCATTTAATTTGCTGAAATGACTTTTCCTTGTAAAGGACATGCAGTTTCGGCTTCAGGTGGCCAGCGGGGGATGAGCTGGTCACTAACGTGGTGTTTCCTAAGCGTGGTCTTTATAACCGAGTCTGCCCCTCGGTTGCCCCTGTTCTTCACCCTTCCAGAGTGGTGCTTGCAGAGGAGACTGTCTTATCTCTGTAAAAATTAATTACTTGAAATGGCCTTAATTAACCAGCAATGTGATTCACTTTGGTATAAATTAATTTAGTTGCACCACTTTCCTAAATTCATTATATAACCTTTCGACTATATCCTCGCTCATCTTAAAATTTTAATCATCTTTTCAGGTCTTTGTCTTCTTCCAGTGGCTTGGACGATGTTAATTGCATTTTAAACTTCTCTGGGTTCTATAAATTCCCTACTTCAGATGGAAACTGGTGAATAAAGGAACATACTTTAGAAGACACACAGTTAATGGAATTTTGTTCTCTTTGATTCTTAAGTTCCTGTATGATGTCAGGAATGCACGGTATTTCTGTTGACCTGTATAACACTTACCAGGAAAAGTCTAGAGTTATCTTGTCCGTCTTTCTCCTCCACTCCCCTTAGATAATACATTATCAGGCACTGTTGTTCATCCTTGGTAATGGTTTCCACATCTCTCCCTTTGCTTCCTGTCCACACTGGGATCCCTCAGGCCTGGATGATCTGTCCACACCTTACCTAGTTTGTTCTTGTTGTTAGGTGCCAGCCAGTTGACCCCAACTTACAATGGTTCCATGCATGATGGGATGAAATGCTGCTTGGTCCTGTGCCATCCTCAAGATCAGTCACAGATCAGACCATTGTGTTCCACAGGGTTTTCATTGGTGGATTTTCAGAAGTGGATCGCCAGACCTTCCTTTCTAGTCCTTCTTAGTCTGGAAGCTCTAGTGAGACCTGTTCAGTGTCATAGTGACATTCAAGCCTCCGCTGATAGATGGGTGGTGGCTGTGTATGAGGTGCATCGGCCAGGGATTGAACCCTGGTCTCCCACGTGGAAGGTGGGAATTCTACCACTGACCTGACTTTTATTCTTCCCATTCACCAGTGTATCCTGCACACCACGTATGCTAGAGGGGTGGATTGACTTGCCCAAGGCCGAATGGGCTGCTAACGGCCAGCCAGGACTAGAGAGGTCCTAGCCTGCAGGCAGCTTCTTCTACTCTGTTTAAGGATGTGATAGTATGTGGGCTGTTAGTTCATTCCATTCATTCGAAGCCCCTCTTTATGTATATTTATAACTTGTAGTAGTGAGATAGCATTGCTTGATAGATTGTGAAAGGTATTTGCATGTTTAATAAAAGGTACAGTTTCCCACTAAGATTGAGAAGGACAGTGGTGAATTTGGTCTTCCAATGGTGGTCTTGGAGGAAGGATGAGATGGCAAAGAGGCCTTTCGTGTCAGGGGTCTTCTCCTGGGTGGATATGTCCCTGCGCCATGGGGGCTCTATGGCCAAACCAACACGTTTCCAGCTCTCTGCGGTTGCGTGTCTGTGCTACTGACCATGCCGTTTGTCTTGGTGGGAGGGCCAGGCCTGCGTCAGGGACTTTGCATGCACTGTGTCCAGCCAGGGCTTGGCACCTGGTGGCCTGTTGGCAGGAGCACTAGGCTGTTAGCAGATGGCATGAAGTTTTGACCTTGGAAAGATTTTATAATCTGAGAATGATGGAAAATGATGCAAAAGAAATGAGGTGGTGCAGGTCCGAATAATTACCGAGGCGAGGGAGCCCTCCATGTCCAGACCAGATGCCTCTTGTCCGGATGATTTTATTCCCTTCCTGTTTGCCTGTGACATTGCCTGGGATGACATCCATAGTTGAGTGGGCTTCAGGAATGGTTTTAGTTCTGGGTTAGCTTTTTGAGGACTTCCAAACTGTTTTCCAAAGCAACTGCATTTTACATTCCCACGAGCACAGCGGAATAGAATGAGGATTTTATGCTTCCATGGGTCTTGGCTCTCCTACTGGGTGCAGGGGGACATCCCCCGTCCTGGGCTTGGTAGTGTTAGAGGGTCCCCAGCACAGAGGAAGGAGCAGCATGGCCGGCACTGGTTTGGGAGCAGGTTCCTGTGGTTGGGCTCTGCAGACTAAAGGCTGTACGGTTTGGGACCCACTGTGGGGACTGGAAGTCCCTTTGGATGCTGTGCTCAGGCTGAGCAGTCCTGGAGGAATCTGGACCAGACATCTGACCTTATCATCTTTGGCATCCATGCTAGGTGTCCACGCCTATGTTTTCTTTTTTTGTTATATAACAGTTTCATTGAGACATAATTCATGTACCATAAAATTCACCTTTTTAAACTGCACAGAATTCAGTGGCTTTTTTTTTCATATGTATATGCATAGATATCTACATCTCTATATTTAATTTATTTTCTTATTGTTGAAAATATACATAGCAAAACATACACCAATTCAACTCAGTGTTTTTTAGTAGATTCGTAGAGTTGTGCTACCATCACCACTGTCTAATTTCTGAACATGTTCATCACCCCAAATGAAACCCCGTGCCCTTTAACAGGCATTCCCCACCCCCCATCCTCCCAGCCCCTTGCCGCTGCTAACCTCCTCTCCGTCTCTGTTGGTTTACCTTTTCGGACCCTAGGAATAGCATGATGCGGTATGTGGCCTTTCATGGCTGGCTTCTTTGATGTAGCATAATGTTTTCAAGTTGTAGCACGTATCGGAGCTTCATTCCTTTTTATGCCCCAACAATATTCCGTGGTATGAAAGTTCCACATTTTGTTTATCCACCCATCAGTGGATGAATATTTGGGTTGTTTCTACTCTTTGGCTATTATGAATAATGCTGCCGTGAGTGTTGGAGTACAATTTTCTGTGTGGACATATGTTTTCAGCTCTCATGGGTATGACCCTAGGAGTGGAATTGCTAGTCACGTGGTAACCCTTTACTTAACTTTTTATTTATTTATTGTGCTTTAGGTGAAAGTTTACAGCTCAAGTTAATTTCTCATACGAAAATTTATACACATATTGTTATGTGACATTAGGTGCAGTCCCTATAATGTGACAGCACACTCCCCCTTTTCACCCTGGGTTTCCCGTGTCCATCCAACCAGCTCCTGGCCCTTCCTGCCTTCTCATCCTGCCTCTGGACAGGAGCCGCCCGTTTGGTCTCGTATATCTGCTTGACCTAAGAAGTATACTCTTCATGAGTATTATTTTATGTTTTATAGTCCAGTCTAATCTTGGTCTGAAGAGTGGGCTTTGGGAATGGTTTTAGTTCTGGGTTAGCTTTTTGAGGACTTCCAAACTGTTTTCCAAAGCAACTGCATTTTACATTCCCATGAGCAATAGTGGAGGACTCCAATTTCTCCCCATCCTCACCAATAATTTTGATTGTCCATCTTTTTGATTATAGCCATTCTAGTGGGTGTGAAGTGGTATCTAACTGTGGTTTTGATTTGCATCTCCGTAATGACTAATGATGATGTATCAGTATGCCCTTCCTTATTATGGCTGAATAATGTCCCATTATATGGCATCCCACCTATTCTTGAACTCCCTCACCAACAGGGAGCTCACTACTTTTAGGATAGTATTTTTCAGTTCATCTCACACTTCCTGCAGCGGCGGATGGTGGTGGCGTTTGAAACGAATTACATGTATAACATACCTTTGAAGTCTCCTATTTTTTCGTTTGATGATTAAATCCACAGTGTTTTGTCACTCTATGCTGTAACATTTCTTTGGTAAATTTTAGTAGGTTATATAATTAATTTTTAAATTACTATTGAGTAGTAAGCCCTCCTTGGCACATCACTGGGTACCCCAGTTCCAGAGCCCCATACCTCTTCCATCCTTGGGCTTCTTGGTTCATGGAAGGCTCTTTATTATCCTCAGCTGGAATCTGTTTCTGCATGGCCTCTGCCCGTCACTCACTGAAGTTCTGCCCTTAGAGCTGTGTCGAATGAGTCATATCACCTTCCCGGAGTGCCATTCAGCTCTTTGTTACCAGGCTTGTGAAAATGAGGAAAAGGGTTGGAAGATCCTCTTACGAGTAGGCAGTTGGGCATCTCCACAGTGGTGAATCCCTCCCTGTGTGGCTCACGGTGGCACATCTTTGTTCTGGACTCAGTCACTCGTCCCCACTTATAGTCTTGTGTATCTGATGACTAAGAAAAATCCCTGAAGTACATAGCTTCATAGACAGCTGTTGGGAAAGGTGGTGTCTTATATGCCAGTGCTGCTGTAACAGGAATACCACAAATAGTGGTTTTAAAGGATAGAAATGTGTTTTCTCATAGTTAAGGAGTTACAAGCCCAAATGGAGGGCGTTGGCTCTAGGGGAAGGCTCTCTCTGTCTGTTTTCGCTTAGGGGAAGGTCCTTGTCTCCTTTAGCTTCTGTAGCCCGGTGTTCCTCGGTTCCGTGGCAGTCTTCACCTGGCATCTCTCTTCCACATTTGTGCTTCCTTGTCTCTGTGTCTGTCCTGCTCCTTAGAACTCAGAAGTGATTAGGCTTAGCACACACGCTGCATTGATACAGCTTCATTAACATACAAAGAAAACCCTATTCCCAAACTTGATTATATCCGCAGGTATAGGGGTTAGGATTCCAATACATATTTTGGGGGACACAATTCAATCATAACAGGTGGGTATTTGGAGAATTGCCAAAGATGATGGTTTTTCAAGGTTGGGGGAATGTCGGGTGCATTTTCTGTGTCTGCTGACCTGTTCTCTACCTGCAGTTCCTCCAGGACACCTTGGATGCGCTCTTCAACATCATGATGGAGAACTCAGAGAGCGAGACTTTTGACACACTAGTATTTGATGCTCTGGTAAGAGTTCTTTACTTTTCATCCTCCGAGATATTAACGCGCTCTTTCAAGCTGCAGCGTTTGAAGCTGGGGGTGGATCTCCATCACGGAAACCTTAAAAGCGGTTTCAGTTATAAATCCAATCAAAGCAGATGAGTTGAGAGATAAAAAGTTTCTTTTAATGTAAAACTATGATTATGCAAATATAACTTCTATGTTAAGAAGAGACAACCAGCTGACCAACTTACGTCTGAAAATGCCCTTGTTCATTTATTCGAGTTGTGATACAGATGATTTACATGAAGACTCTAGAATGGTTTCCATCATGTTGCTAATGAAAATATTAATTAATTTGGCAGGTATTTATCATTGGACTGATTGCTGATAGGAAATTTCAACATTTTAATCCTGTTTTGGAAACCTACATTAAGAAACATTTCAGTGCAACATTAGCTTACACGTAAGTTCCTTTTTGTTTTTTTAAAACCAGTGCTTTTTGTGTGTGTTTGTTATTAAGCCTTTTTCACGCACCACATTTTATGCAAATAACGCGCACCTTCTACGTTTGTTTGCTAACTGCTCCCTTCCCCCTACCAGGTATTTTTGTAGATGTGCTATGCAAATTTTTTTTTTACAGCTATATGTGAAAAAAAAATGACAAAGCAGCGTTTACGAGAATACCTTGCAGGGAAAGGAATCGGTTGGCAAACAAACATGGAAGGTGCACGTTATTTGTGTAAAAATATGGTAGTTTTATCTGTGATTGTGCATTTTTCCCTCAAAACTCTGAATTTACTGGTATAGTTTTTATTATTGTTTTTCTTTTAACAGACTTGAGAATCTTGTTGAAAGAGATATGCAATAAATTATCCTAACATCCTGGAATAAATTCTTGTTCTTCTCCACACCTCTCATTTATCTTTGAAATTTTTAGTTTATGTTCGATGAAACTGATATACAGCTGCAGAGTACCTGCCTCCCTGTAGGTTCTCAACAATCATTTGATGAATGAGTAAATGCATTTGTTTCTGTTTTGAAGTTATTGGTTGTTTAGTGTGAATAAAATTCAGTTTTGTGTTTTGCAGTATTTCTCCTTGCTCTTTAAAGAGTGCCTGCTTTTTTGTACCACAAACTGCAGCTAAAACTAACTTGGATTCTTACTGTCCACCCAGTTACTGCCGACCTGCCCAGTCCCCCACACCCACTCCTTGCAGTCTATTCAAACACTGAGGCCCACATCTAGTATTAAGAGTACAGTCTTGGAGCCAGGCTTCCTGTGTTTGAAATACAGCTCTGTCATTTAAAAGCTCTGTAATCTTGGGCAAATTACTCCACCTCTCTGGGCTTCACCCTTCTGTTCTGTAGAAAGGACCTAATCATAGGGTTGTGTCAGGATTTAAATGAATTATTGTATGTAACATTCTTGGAAGAATCCCTGCCATATTGAATACCATGTAATTGTGAGCTTTATTATTATTATAATTATTATGAAGATTTCCTCTCTCCATGGTGGGTTTTGGCAGTGATTCCAGTGTTTTATTGTGTGAGTTGTGGTGAAAAAGAAATACTTAAATAATCTAAGGACATCCCACTTATAATCATTGGAAAGCTCTTTTTAGTATTGGTGAATTGAGTCCAAGCTTCCATCTATGTGTTGAATTATTTTTAAGGAAAAATCTGCTTGCCGTTTATGTGTAACCATGATGTCAGGGTTGGAGGATTTTGGCTATCGGACACCAGCAATTAATGTAACTGAATCCGGTTCCTGGATTCTCGGGTATCATCCAATACCCAGTGGCCTAGTTATCTAGTGCTGCTATAACAGAAATACCACAAGTGGATGGCTTTAACAAACAGAAGTTTATTCTCTCATAGTCCAGGAGGCTAGAAGTCCAAATTCAGGGTGCCAGCTCCAGGGGTACGCTTTCTTTCTCTGTAGGTTCTGGGGGAAGATCCTTGCTGTCAGTCTTCCCCTGGTCTAGGAGCTTCCACTGCAGGGAACCCAGTTCCAAAGGACACTCACTGCTCCCAGTGCTTCTTTCTTGGTAGTATGAGGTCTGTTTTTCTTGGCTTGCTTCTTTTCTCCTTTTATTTCTTGTGAGATAAAAGGTGATACAGCCCACACCCCAGGGAAACTCCCTAGGCTGTGACCTGAGTAAGGGTGTTGCATCCCACCCTAATCCTATTTAACATAACCTAGTCTTGCCTCATTAACCACAGGCAGAGATGAGGATTTACAACATACAGGAAAATCACATCAGATCACAAAATGGTAGACAACCACAAAGTACTGGGAATCATGGCCTAGCCAAGTTGATACACATTTTTGGGGGATGCAATTTAATGCAAAACACTTAGGAATAAATTTAATGAAAGATGTGTAAGATTTCTACCCTGAAAATTACAAAACACTACTGATAGAAATTAAAGAAGAACTACATAATTCGAGATATATACCATGTTCATGGATCCAAAGATAAAATATTGCTAAAATGTGTATTTTCCCCAAGTTGATCTATAGTTTCAACACACTCTGAATCAAAATCTCAGCAGGCTTTTTTGAAGAAATTGACTAGCCAGTTTGAAAATTTATATGGAAATTCAAAATGTTCAGAATAGCCAAATTAAGTTTTTAGACCAACCTGATTTCTAGACTAACTATAATGCTGCACTAATCAATATAGTGTGGTATTGGCATAAGGATAAATAAATAGTTTAATAGATGAGAATACAGAATACAGAATAGAATCCCACACATATCTGCTGTTTTATAACTGCTGTTTTTTTATTAACAGTATAATGCAGTTTTCTCACATTGATGCTGATGGAGCCATCCCTCCCCTTCTTACTTATTTAACAGCTGTGCAGTATTCCATTGTAGGGATATGTCATAACTTATTTAACCAGTCCCTAAACAATGGATATTTGCATTTTTTATATATATGTTTTTTCTGTAGACAATGCTGCCATAAATATTGTTTAATACATTTGTACAAGGAGCCCTGGTGGTGCAATGGTTAAGTGCTTGGCAGCTAACTGAAAGGTTGGCTGTTCCAACTTACCCTGTGGCTCCACAGGAGAAAGACCTGGTGATCTGCTTCCATAAAGATCACAGCCTAGGAAACCCTATGGGTCAGTTCTACTCTGTCATATAGGGTTGCCATGAGTTGGAATTGACTTGACAGCACCCAACAACAACAACAATACATTTTAATTGTTTTTGTAGGCTAGATTACTAGAAGTGGAATTGCTGATGTCAAAGGACTTGAATGT
Source organism: Trichechus manatus latirostris (assembly GCF_000243295.1). Lineage (NCBI taxonomy): Eukaryota > Metazoa > Chordata > Mammalia > Sirenia > Trichechidae > Trichechus > Trichechus manatus. The sequence goes on from NW_004443967.1 coordinate 16,543,717, forward strand.
TTTAAATATTAATAGATATGGCCAATTTACCCGCCAGAGAGTGTCCTGTCTGTTAATCCTACCTGTATTGTTCCTGCTTCCTTGTATCTTGTCCGACTATGTTATTTTTTCAGTCTTTCCCAGTTATTCCAATGTACTAGGCAAACAGTTGGCTACTTGTTATTTTAATTTGTATGCATTTATTTATAAATGAATTTGGCTTTTTTTTTTATGTGTCTGGACTATTTGTCTTCCCTTTTTCTGTGATGTGCCTGAATGAGGCCTCTTGGGCTCATTTTTTTCCTGTTTTAATTAACCTTTGATCATTTGAATTTTCTGTATTTTTTGAGTTAATTAATTAATTCAAAAAAAATAGAAATTTATTTATGCTTTTTCCTTCACTTTTAGTCTGGAAATTTTAAAATTACCTGTAAACTAAGCACTTGAAATAAATCATGAAGTTATTAATTAAAATAAGACTTCCAGCATACAGTTATTTGTCCCAGCTGCCTCCAACCATTTCTGTAGTTGGATGAAAATTTAGAAAAAGTTCTGACCAGTTTTTATGCATTATAAACTGTATAAACTTCTATTATAAAAAGTTTTATTAAATACTTTCAGGTGGGGGAGATACTTGTTTTTAGATCACAGTTTATGTAGCCTTTTAAGAGAAGTATGGTGATTATACTTTTAAAATTAAACTTTTTTTGGGGGAATTCTATTATCAGGAAATGTAAAAGGTATTTAAAAATCTGTTCAGGTATCCACCCATATTATTCTCCTATATTGTGTGTACTCTTCATATAAGGATTCTTAGAAAATTCATTAAGAATTTAAGAATGTTGCAGAACAGCCCAGGGACAAGGACTAGAAGGCAGGAGGGGACAGGAAAGCTGGTAGTGGGGAACCCAAGGTTGAGAAGGGAGATTATTTACATGTCATGGGGTTGTTAACCAATGTCATAAAACAATATGTTTACTAACTGTTTAATTAGAAACTAGTTTGTTCTGTAAACCTTCATCTAAAGTACAATTAAAAAAAAAGAATTTAAGAAAAATTTCTTGTAAAATTTTTATTTTCAGTGTAAGAACTTAAGTTGTTTTAGAAAAGGAACTAAAATGAATAGAAGTGGCTGAGACTATTTCTAATAACAAGTACCGGTTCCTATAATGTCTTTTTTATTCTGGTAAAACACACATAAAATTTACCATTTTAATGACTTTAAAGTGTACAATGAGCGGCACTTAGTAGACTCACAATGTTGTGTGACTATTCACCATGTCTACTTCTAGAACATTTCAGGACGCTGCCTTTTTGGTAAGATTTCTTGTGACTCTGTTGGGCTCTACTGAAAATCCCTTAGATTTTTTTTGGTTTGTTTTGTTTAACATTAGGAAATCTAGGTTACCCATTTGACCCTCTACTTCCTCATCTGTAAACTAGGGGTAATCCTACTACTGCCTTCCCGTGTTGTTGTGGGGCTTACATTAGATAATACAGTCAGCATGCTCAGAACAATGCCTGAGGCTTAGAAAGTGCTTACCAAATGCTCAAATCTTACTCCCCGAGAGTTATTTTATGAATCACTTTGTCAGATTAGAAAAACTTCTACAAATATGCATATACTGAAAAGCATAAACCAAAATAAAAATCACGCACTTGTGCATTTCTGTACTGGTTAAGAATTGAGATATTGAACGTTTCTGAACTTACCATTAATTTGTGTTTCCATTCTGAACAGGAAGCTGACAAAAGTGTTAAGGAATTATGTGGACAATGCCGAGAAGCCGGGCATAAATGAGCAGCTGTACAAGGCGATGAAAGCGCTGGAATACATCTTCAAGTTCATTGTGCGCTCCCGGATACTGTTCAATCAGTAGGTACCCCCGTGCTGCCTCTCGAGAAGACTTTCCAGAAATCCTTTACTTCCCTGTCTTTCTCCCTTCCTCATTCTCTCCTCTTCCTCCTTTTCCTTGCTTTCTGGCATAGCAGAGCAGTAATTGATCACACTGGGGGAGATGGTCCACTCATACCTTAGCCGCTCTCTTGTGCCATTAAATATTGTCCTGTGGTTCAAGCACTATGAACCAGTACTTGTTATTAAAAATCATCTCAGCCACTTCTATTCATTTTAGTTCCCAGCTGCAGTGTGTGCATATGAGTGAAACGTTGCCTTCAGAAATGCCTTTGGTTGGGTGCTTAGCTGCACTGAGTCAGCACAGACATGATTCCTTTGTGTGCCTTTGTCCTGGCATAGCCCTAGCGGGAGCCAGGCCTACTCCCAAATTACATCTCTGTGGTGAAATAAGTTTTTGGTCAAACATGCTGAGAATGTCCAGGACAAAGAAGTACAAGAAAGTCAGAAGTTGTTGTTGTTGTTGTTGTTAGGTGCTGTCGAGTTAGTTCCGACTCATAGTGACCCTATGTACAACAGAAGGAAAAGATGCCCGGTCCTGGGCCATGCTCACAATTGTTGTTATGCTTGAGCCCATTGTTGCAGCCACTTTTTCAGTCCATCTTCTTGAGAGTCTTCCTCTTTTCTGAGGACCATCTACTTTAGCAAGCACGATGTCCTTATCCTCAACATGTCCAAAGTAAGTGAGACGAAGTCTCACCATCCTTACTTCTAAGGAACGTTCCGGTTGTACTTCTTCCAGGATAGACTTGTTCATTCTTGGGACAGTCCATGGTATATTCAATATTCTTCACCAACACCACCGTTCAAAGGCATCAATTCTTCTTCAGTATTCCTTATGCTTTGTCCAGCTTTCACATGCATATGAGGCGATTGAAAACACCATGGCTTGGGTCAGGTGCACCTTAGTCCTCAAGGTGACATCTTTGCTTTTTAACACTTTAAAGAGGTGTTTTGCAGCAGATTTGCCTAGTGCAATGCGTCTTTTGATTTCTTGACTGCTGCTTCTGTGGGTGTTGATTGTAGATCCAAATAAAATGAAATCCTTGACAACTTCAATCTTTTCTCTGTTTATCATGATGTTGCTTGTTGGTCTAGTTGTGAGGATTTTTGTTGTCTTTATGTTGAGGTGTCATCCATACTGAAGGCTGTGGTCTTTGATCTTCATCAGTAAGTGCTTCAAGCCCTCTTCTTTTTCAGCGAGAAATGTTGTATCATCTGCATAACGCAGGTTGTCAGTGAGTCTTCCTCCAATTCTGATGCCATGTTCTTCTTCATATAGGGTTGCGATGAGTCAGAGTTGACTCTATGGCATCGGATTTATTTTTTTCAAAGCTGAGAAGCAGCAGTTGCCAAAAGGCAGTGAGGGTTCTTAAGTCCCCCAGGGCCCTTGCCTGGGCCTCCCTAGCCTTATCTAATCAAATGCTAATCATGGTGCTAATGATGGCTCTGATGCTGATAATAACAGTGATGGTGATGACGGTGGTGAAAGCATACAAGATCTGCTCACTTCCCTGGTAACAGGAACTGGAAACTTCATCAGTTCATTCATTCAGTTTAAAACAAATGCTTACTGCGTACCTGCAAAGATCTGCTATGGGGACACACCAACACCAAAACACAGACCTTCCTTGGCCATGTCCATCAGTGGGCAGTTGGCCGCCCCAGGCACTGATCAGGAGCTAGTAACATTTTTTGTGTTGCCCTGAGCCCGGCTTCACGTTGGGACTAGGCGTATGAGAGATAGGTCAAGTCTGCATCACTGTCTGCTGTCACGAAGACACCTCGAGGGGTAATCTGGCCAGGGCCTCTCCTCCACGAAAGACTGAACTTTGTCCCACTCCTCTTTTATCCCTCAGTCCTTGAAGCAGCACCTCTCAAACAAACACTGCCTGCTGCAAGTGTGGAAGAGGCACAGACTCTGTATGCCTCACAGGCTGGAAGACTGTGAGACAGTGGTCTACTTTACCTGTTCCCTAAAGGACAAAGCTGTCCTTCTTCAAGGACTTAGAGCTTTCACATCAAGCAAGACCTTTCCCTCACCCTGCTGCTCTGTGGCAGTCCCCTGTTGACCCTGAGATGTGAAGACACAGCAATGCTTCTTCCACAACAGAGGTGTGGGACCAAATCCCTGGTGGTGGGTGTGAGAGACAGTTCTTTCGTTGCCTTTGCCTCCTTGTCCCATTGTGTCCCCTTCCTCCACAGGCCCCAGCTGTCTTAAGGCACCTTTCAGGAATGCTCTTCCATGTCACATATTCACGCTGCCCCGGCCTCTCCCATATTTTTCAGAACAGGCTTTGGGCTTTCTCATTCACTAGTAGCTCTTCTAGGGTCTCCTTACTGTTGAAGCTGTGGTCCTGAGGCATTAATATATGGGAGAAAGAAGAGAGAAGAGAGAAAAAGTGTCAGATCAGACCTGGAATTACCAGAGTGTATGGGGGATGTTAGTTTAGGATAAAAGTGCTTGTGTCCAGGCCTACTTTTTGTGCACATTATCTTTTTAATTTTATGAAACTGTTTTCCTTCTCTCTCCTTCATCAGTCAAGAAACATTACTGAGAACCATAAGTGTGGTTTTCCCATTACCTCAGAGGGGAGCGTTGACTTACTTAGGGCTTCTCTCTCCTTTCTTCCCTCCCTCCCGCTCTCCTCCGTCTTTCCTTTCCTTCCTTCTTCCATGAGTACTTAATGAGCTTCTGAACCCTGGTCCTAGATGTTAGTAGTTTACTGACCTTATTATTTTTTTTCTCTAGGTGTTTCTTAAATGTGTATCTTGGCTGCCTTCTATGCTTCTTGAGAACAGAGAAGGACACAAGTTCCTTTTGGCACTTAGACCATGGTTATAGCCACATTGTGGGAATATGGCAGATACTTCTTAAATTTAAACCTGTAGTCTAAAACTGTTGAGAAGATCTTTTAATATCTTACGGATAATATGATAGGAAAACAATCATGACCTTAAACGCATGGATAATGGGGCTATCTTTATGTTACTAAAAAATTGTACTAAAATTCTTTTTTAGGAATCTTTCCTCCTCACCCTACTCCCTGTTGTCTTACTATAACATTTCCTTAGTTACTTCTTCATCTGTGATATCAAAGGCATTACTTTTAGATGAAATAATACTCCTATTTTGTATAGGCTACTTAAAAGACCACAGCAATCCTGTGTCCCTCCCAGATGTGTGGAATGCTGGATCCATAACAAGCTCTAAGCAGGCCTCATGGGTGGTATTTTCAGGAGTGGGGGAATAAAAACAAACCAAGGCCTTCATTTTCTTAGATACAACACACTTACTACCTTGGGAGAAAAACAATGGTGCTCACAGCTGGAATTGACAAGTGTTTTTTTCTTTTTGCAGTTGGAATGAACTTTTGAGGTCTTCTGTTTTTCTTTTCCTTTCAAAATGGTCTGCTGTGTTTTCCTATACTGTGAATGTGGTAGCTTTGTTAAATTCTATAATAATTGACAGTAATTATTCTTCCAAAGAACAGAGAGGTGAAGGTTTGGAGATGAAGATATTAAAGCTTACTATGGTTATCCCACTATCTTTCTAGCTAGGCAAATGCATGGTTTTTGATTTGTTTGGAAAGCTCATTTTGTTCTGAAATGAGAACAGCAGTTAAAGCTCTGGCCCACAGACATTTGGTTTGTGGGGAACCCACTGAAAGACTGCTGACAGCCAGGGGCACTTCTCTGCTGTTCACGTGTTTTCTGTGTGGGCAGATTGCATTAACCAGACAGCCAGAAAGTGGGCCGGTCCTGCGTCAGACCCTCTGAATCAAATTACTAAAACAAGGTATCGCTCAGCTCCTGTTCTGTCTTTCTTGTGCTTTGTGGAGTTTTTGCCTGTCATTTGCTGTTTGCTTTGTGAATAATTAGTTATTGATCATGGATAAGTTGTTGCAGATCTGTCATTCTGCTCTCATCCCTAGGTCACAGAAATAGAATGTAGTTAATAGACAAAGATCCTGCCATTCATTGTTAGTGAATATTTATAACATTTAAACAGACCGAGGAATGATGTGTTTTATTCATCTATGTATCTACCAATATGCCTTTGCGTTCCCTCGTCCTACCCCTTCCTCCATTTCAAGGTGGGTCAAACAAGTGAATCTTCCTGGTTTATATGATAAAACCAAGAGGTAAGACTCTAGAGACTTCATCAGTGGTCTCTCGTTACCCAAGACACTTCAAAGATATCGCTATAAGGTGGTAATCATTTAAATGTTCTAAATGTATTGGTCAGGAGCAAAGAAACCTGGTTATTAAATTTTCATACTTGAAAGAGTCTTAGTAGACTTTTAAATATACTAAAGACATTAATTATACTTTATAGATTTTGGAACTGTGTTGTTGGGGGCATAGAGATTTAGAATTGTGACATCTTTCTTGTGGATTTACTCTGTTACTGATGTGAAATTACCTCTATCTTTTGGCTAACGTTTGTAATGAAATGCCTTTTTCCATTCTTGTACTTCAACCTTTCTATGCACTTATATTTAAGGTGTGTCTTTTATGTGAGGTATATAGCTGGATTTTTATTTCATCCAGTCTGACAATCTTTATAACCAGGTATTTAGTTCATTTATATATAATGTAATTAGGTAATATATTAGGCTTATATTTATTATCTTTCTTTTAATTTTCTCTTTTACCCATCTGTTTTGTTCCCTTCTTTTTTTGGCCTTCTTTTATACTAATCAAAATTTTATATTTTTGTTATCTTATTTTTCCTCTCTTAATGTGTTAGTTAAACATTCTTTCACTGTTCTTTTAGTGATTATCGTAGAGATAACAACATTCATGATTGACTTACGGAGTTATTCAAATGATTGCTTTTACCACTCCCCTAGATATGACTAGAGAAGTAGAACACTTTAATTTCATTGACTCTCTCCTCGCATTTGTGTTGTTATTGTCATGCATTTTAATTCTATATATTTTAACCCCCCTAGGACATTATTGGTGCTGTGGTTAGGCGTTAGGCTGCTAACCAAAAGGTTGACAGTTTGAATCCTCCAACCACTCCTTGGAATCTTTATGGGGCAGTTCTCCTCTGTCCTATAGGGTCACTATGAGCTGAAATTGACTCGACGGCAACTGGTTTGGTTTTTGTTTTTTTTCATATGTTACTAAGGAGCTCTGGTGGTGCAGTGGTTAAGTGATCGACTACTAACCAAAAGGTCTGTGGTTTGAAACCATCAGTGGCTCCGCTGGAGAAAGATGTGACAGTCTACTTCTGTAGAAATTTACAGCCTCAGAAACCCTATGGGGTTGCTGTGAGTTGGAATTGACTCGACAGTGATGGGTTTAGTTTTTGGTTTTTGGTTAAGACGTTACAGTTATTATTTTGTACAATTTGTATTCATTCAGTATTCTTTATCTTTACTCATTGTTTCTCATCTTTCCTTCAATTTCATGTTTCTCTCTGGGATAACTTCCTGGAGAAACTCCCTGTGGCATTTCTTTTAGTGTAGATGTTGCACGCTCTGTTTGTATGAGAACAATTTATGTCAGTTTTTGAAGGATAATTTGATTTAATATAGAATTTTACGTTAACCGTTATTTTCCTCTTCCACTTTAAAGATGCCATTCTATTGCTTTCTGGTTTTCATTATCTCTGGTGAGAAGTCAGCTTTTGCTTCTTGTTGCTCCTTTCGGGTTAATGGTATCTTTTGTTGTCTTGCTGCTTTTATAAGTTTTCTCTTTTCCTGTGGTTATTAGCTGTCTTACTATGACTTGCATGGGAATCTTTTTACGTATCCGACACTGGGCTCTCAGAGCCTTTTGAATTTTGGGCTTGATGTCTTTCATCAGTTTTGGAAAATTCACAGCCAGTATTCCATTGTCTCTCCTTTTGAGACTTCAATTGCGTGTTGTCTTAGACCTCTCTGTTGTGCCCTCTAAATTCTTTCCTCTATTCTCTCCGTCTGTACTTCTGTTTAGTTATTTTTCTGTTGGTCGTCTTCCAATTCGCGAATTCTGTCTTTTGCTGTGTGTAATCTCTAGTTAACCCGTATAACGAATTCCTAATTTTAGATATTTTTAGTTTCTGAATGTTCATTTGATTTAGATGTAGAATGTTTGTTTTATTTTTATAGATTTGCTTCTCTAGTGAAATTCTCCATCTTATTTTCTGTATTTTAAAACATAATAAGTAGAATTATTTTGGTGTTCCTATCTGGGTCACCTGTGAGTCTGTTTCTGTTGCCTTTTCTTTCTCTTTTATTTGGCCATGCGGTCCTGTCTTTTGTAGGGCTTAGTATTTTTTGTTTGAATACAGGACTGTGTATATGAAAAAACTATCGAATCTCCAGATAATGTGATCTTCCTCTAGAGACGATTCATCCTCTGTCTTCTAGGCATAGAGAATGGGGCTGACCACTTCAGTCCAATGAGGGAGTGAGCTACATCAGCGCTGTAGTCTTGGTGAGGCTCAGTCTGCTTTCTGTTTATCCCTGGCCCTCCAGGGTTTTCAGCTGAGAACTGTGCTCTGTTATCTGGGGCATTTTCCAAACTATTTATTTTCTCTGGAAGCTGATTAAAAACCTCACTCTGCTTTTTAGAGGTTTTCATTTTGGTTTTTAGCCTTTCAACCACATTCAGCCACAGGATTTGGCCGGTGTCCTGTGAGGTGAATGTTTGCATGCTTGTAGCCTCTCCAAGTGTTCTGTGACACCTGCCAAATGTTGCTGCATCCCACCTGCAAATAGAAGGTCATGATTCCATAATTTTAATTGTTTAATACACCATTTAAGCCAGCACCCATTTGAAAACCCTTATTTACAAAACAGATACACTAGGTTGCAGTTTCCCATTTTAGATAGACTTCTTTGCTTTACAGTGGAACTCATTTAAATATAAGATTACCTCTAGGGTAATTAATTATCACTTAGTTTACAAAATTTTCCATTGTACACAAGTTTTCAGGTATGGTATACTTTTAATTAGGCAGAAAACTAGTCTGTATTAATAAAACATCAGAGTTGCAACATTTTAAATTCAAATGCATTGCTTTTTAGTAACAGCAACTTGAAGTAACTGCTAATAAATAATTTATAGATGAAGCTTATTTACAATTAGCGACATATTTGCATTTTTGCAGCCAATGTACAACTTCTGTATCATGTTTGTTAAATATGCTCTACCTTTTGAAAATTTGTCCAGGTGCCATTGATTCTAAAATGAATGAATTTGTAAAGTATCATTACTCTGAAGTAAATTAATTTTGAATTTACTATTATAATGTCCGTTTCAAATGGTTATAACATCATGTTAAATTTAGATAATCAAGTGTCTTTCTGATCATCAGTTACGTGATATATGGGTTTAAAAAACACTGGCAGGAAATAAACCAAAATATTAAAAGTGTAATCTCTGTGGGGTGGAATTAGGGCTGAATTTTCCTCTCTCCCTTTCTCCTTCCCTCCCTTGCTTCTTTCCTCCTTTCTTGTATACTTAAGTGTTTTCCCAATTTCTGAAATGTATTGTTGTTGTCACCTGCTGTTGAGTTGGCTCCTGACTCAATGACAACCCCATGCTCAGCATAATGAAACACTACCCAGCCTGCGCCATCCTTATCATCGATTGGGGATTGGACCATTGTGATCCATAGGGTTTTTACCAACTGATTTTCAGAAGTAGATCTCCAGGCATTTCTTCCTAGTCACTCTCAGTCTAGAAGCTCTACTGAAACCTGTTCTACATCATAGCAACATGCAGTCTACCACTGACAGATGGGTGGTGGCTGCGCATGAGGTGAATTGGCCAGGACGCAAACCTGGGTGTCCTTCATGGAAAGCGAGAATTCTACCACCGAACCACCAGTGCCTCATGAAATGTATTATATTACGGTGAAAAAAATCAATAAATGTTTTCATTTTAAAACTCTGCTTCTTACTGGGAAGGCACATCTGTACAGTTGAGCGATCCCAATTAGTCTCATTTCCAGACTGAGGGAATGGCCTCACGTTCTGACTTGTCACCAGGCAGCTCTGTCATGGTCGTAGACGCAGGACGAAATGGGATGAGGGCTTCTCTCGTCAGGACCCCACCGAGCTTTGTGTGTTTCTTTGCAGATTGTATGAAGACAAAGGAGAGGCCGACTTCATGGAGTCCCTGCTGCAGCTGTTCCGGTCCATCAACGACATGATGAGCAGTCTGTCAGATCAGACAGTCAGAGTGAAGGTAGGCCCGGCGCGGCAGCACCAACCACGGTCAAGGCCGACTTTGGTTTGGTTTGTGTTTGTTTACTGCTTTTTTAAAAATTTTCTTAATTGTACTTCAGGTGAAGGTTTACAGAGCAAATTAGTTTCTCATTAAACAGTTAGTACACATACTGTTTTATGACATTGGTTAACAACCCTACGACATGTCAACACTGTCCCTTCTCGAATTTGGGTTCCCTATTACCAGCTTTCCTGTCTCCTCCTGCCTTCTAGTCCTTGTCCCTGGGCTGTTGTGCCCCTTTAGTCTCATTTTGTTTTATGGGCCTGTCTAATCTTTGGCTGAAGGGTGAATCTCGGGAGTGACTTCATTACTGAGCTGAAAGGGTGTCTGGGGGCCATACTCAGGGTTTCTCCAGTCTCTGGCAGGCCAGTAAGTATGGTTTTTTTTTTGTGTGTGTGAGTTAGAATTTTGTTCTACATTTTTCTCCAGCTCTGTCTGGGGCCCTCTATTGTGATCTCTGTCAGAGCAGTCAGTGGTGGTAGCCGGGCACCATCTAGTTGTACTGGACTCAGTCTGTGGTAGTAGTGCTCCGTTAGTCCGTTGGACTAATCTTTCCCTTGTATCTTTAGTTTTCTTCATTCTCCCTTGCTCCCGAAGGGGTGAGACCAGTGGAGTGTCTTAGATGGGTGCTCACAGGCTTTTAAGACCCCGGACGGTACTCACCAAAGTAGAATGTAGAACATTTTCTTTGTAAACTGTGTTATGCCAAATGAGCTAGATATTCCCTGAGACCATGGTCCCCATAGCCCTCAACCCAGCAGTTCGGACCCTCAGGGAGTTTGGATTTGTCCATGAGCTTCCAAGACCTTGCAAGGCCAACTTTCGGACGAAGGGCTCCTAGTTTCCGGGGCCATACATCGAGCGCAGCCTGAACTTGCGGGAAAGGCCCAGGAGTCTTTTTACAGCGAACATAATCATGCTCAGCGTGTAATGGAATTCCTTTCTGTTTCTCTCTGAGTGCTCTTAAATACTTTCGTTGCTTATCTCCTTGAAAGGGAGAGGTTCTGAATTTACTCAGTTTAAATAAGGGGAAGTTGATGCGAATAATGCTTTACATGGAACTTGTTGGGGTGCTTTGGTGCCTCGGGAGATGTGGGAGGCTGAGGCTGATGCTGCTCCAGGCACCCCTGTCAGACCTCAGGCTCCCCCGTGGAAATACTGTTATATGTGCCACATGTGTGTCGTTTAGCAGATCCTGCCTCTGCAGGGGAGAGATCCCAGGCGCCTTTGTTCCTGCTCTCGTCACTTTTACTCACCTATTCTCTACCGTTGCCCTTTGGAAGAAAGATGCCTTTGAGTCCCTGGAGGTGTGAGGGCTCATTCATTCACTGGCCTGGAGGTGTCCCAGGAGGCAAAGTGTGGGGCAGCCCCCCGGAGGAGCCCCCGGAGTTGCTCACCTTCTGACACGCCTGGTTTAGTGATTTTTATGGGGCTGACTTATCATCGGAGAAACTAGTTACTGTCTAGCTGATTCCGACTCATGGCAACCCCTGTGTGTCAGAGTAGACTGTGCTCCACAGGGTTTTCAATGGCTGAGTTTTTGGAAGTAGATCACTAAGCCTTTTTTCTGATGCTCCTCTGGGTGGACTTGAACCTCCAACCTTTTGGTTAGCAGCTGAGTGAGTTAACTGTTTGCACCACCCAGGGACCCTGAAATTGCAGGAGGTGCGGTGCAATTTGCAGTTTGCAGCCTGCTCTAATCCCTTCAAAGAACAAGACTCTTCCACTCAACTCTTCATTGTAGCTGCCTCAGCTCTCACATCCGTCCTGTAATGTTCTTTTAATGTATTACTTCGGAAAACCACCTTATGGCTATTGTAAAAATGTTTCCGGAAAGTGATTTCCTAGCTTTGAAACTTTGCCATACAGTCTGGAACAGACGTGTTTCATGGTTGCCGCGGCCCAGGGAACCGATGTAACCAACCATGAATGAAGTCATCTTGGAGGCAGTACAGCTGTCTGGCAGAGCCCTTGGATTCTGCAACAGAATTTCTCGACCTTTAACGAATGTGTTATAAAAAATTGGTGCTCTATAAAGAAAGCTATGTGGTGTGTGTATTAAGAATTTTAGGATGATAATTTTGGCAACCTGATATTGCCTAAAGCTGCCTTTGCGTGCCAAGGTTAAAATTAGCAATGTATTCTGTATATTTGCGATTAACTCCAGTGACATTTTGGAAAAACAGATGCTTGTAGTGTAAGAATAGATAAAAATTGCAGGAAGTTTTAAGTAATCCAGAAGTAATTTTGGATTTCCAAATATATTCTTATACTATTAAATTTGATTGGGTAGACTTGTATCTGCATACTTTCATTGAAGTGAAATCATTTAGAGACGGGAGTCTCGGAAGACCTTTCTTTCTTTAGTGGGTGTTTTCTTATAAGACACAGTGAATTCAGTGATGCTCGTACATGGGCGCAAACTTTCATCTGCAAGACAGACCTGCTGGGTTTTATTTGAAGCGTCACCTCCCTTGCTGCTAATTTTGTATCGCGTTATTTCGCACGAGGTGCTCTCTCAGCAGCTGAGATTGAAGGATTGCTCTGATGTGGCTCTTGTTTTTGTGTATTTTAAACTTTTTTTCTTTAGTTTTTGCTCTGTTGAAAATGGAGATAGAATTATGAGTTGTTCTACACAGAGAAAGCAGCTCTTTGGGGTTCTTCGAGGTTAAACATGGTTTCCGGAAGGGTGGCCCTTGCTGGGTGTTCTGCATTTTGACGTGGTCTTCATGTCTTTATGGTGACATGGAGTCAGTGTGCCCTCTTGCCTCCAGGCCTTGTTCTGGGTCTCCTGACGCGGCTTCTCTGGAGCCCACACTTTGTAGTCCCCTTCTAAGAGCTGAACCTGCCGCTCATGCGCACCTTGCAGGTAAGGGTCCGCCAGAGGATGTTCGGCCCTAATAAGGGGACAGGCAGGAGGTGTTTCAGATAATAGTTTACTGCCCAGTAAACAAGGCATCCAAAGTAAAATTTTCAACAAGGCCATTTTCTGTGTGATTGAGTAACAAATTTTTTGACCAGGGTCACTTAATTTAAGCACGAAGACACACAAGTAGCAGAATGCTTGTGCAGGTTTTTGTGTTCAGTAGGAGTGGGAGCTACAGCGGATGTGTGGACAGTGGTTAAGTGCTTGGCTGCTAACTGAAAGGTCTGTGGTTCGAACCCACCAGCTGCTCTGTGGTAGAAAAGACCTGGTGCTCTGCTTCCGTATCTAGGAAACCTTATGGGGCAGTTCTGCTCTGTCACATGGGGTCGCTATGACTCAGAATTTACTTGACAGCATACAAGAACTTTATTATTTTTGGATGAAGATGCTGACACGTAGAGACTTTAAGAAACTTGCTCTAGGTTACATGCTAAGAAGGGTTAGAGCGATGATTTGAACCTAGGCTGCGGGTTCCAGATCACACTGGTTCGTTCGTCTCCTTTGGAGAGAGGGTTGCTAAGCACCAGCTCCCTGATGGTGTTGTAAACCAGGGCCTGTTGCTGTCATTCACTTTGATGGACAACAGCTTTGTACCAGAAGCTTTGGGACTGTATATACATAGACGTTATTTTCTTGGAGAACTTTCCATTTTACCTGATACATTCTATGTACATACATAAAGCAGTTAGATAACTTTGACGATATGCCCTCCTGACCAAAAAAAAGAAAAAAATCTGGATGAGTCCAAAAGGGAATCATGTGACTTAGATGGGGCTGGCCACGAAGACTTCCTGGAGAAGGGGATGTTGGGGATGGCCTGACTGTGTTGACAGTAGGTGGTGGTGTTTGGGGACGGCTGGTGGATTGCAATACCAGATTTCAGAGGTTGTTGTTAGGTGCTGTCCGGTCACTTTCGACTCATAGGTACTCTACGTACAATGGAAGGAAACACTGCCCAATCTTGTGCCATCCTCACAATCCTTGTTATGCTTGAGCCTGTTGTTGCAGCCACTGTGTCAATCCACCTCGTTGACAGTCTTCCTCTCTTTCGCTGACCCTCTACTTTATCAAGCATGATGTTCTTCTCCAGGGACTGATCCCTTCTGATAACATGTCCAAAGTATCCTTGCTTCTGAGGAGCATTCTGGCTGTGCTTCTTCCAAGACAGACCTGTTTATTTTTCTGGCAGTCTGTGGTATATTCAATACTCTTCGCCAACACCACAATTCAAAGGCGTCAATTCGTCTTCAGTCTTCCTTATTCATTGTCCAGCTTTCACATGCATATGAGGCAATTGAAAACACAGTGGCTTGGGTCAGGCGCCCTGCCCTGCATTTGGGGCATTGGAGCTTTGCAGTCTGCTATCACATGTGCTGACATTTCCACTCATTTCCATGAAACAGAATACTACCGACTCTGTAAGATGACCGGGAAAGATGTGCCTGTGACCTAGGTTGCTGTTCCATCCGGATCTAAGAATTCCAGAACTCTCTATGGAGGGAGACAGTGACTGTGGTCCACAGTAAGAAGTCGTTTCTTATGCTGGGTGTGAGTGCTGTGTATATACAACTGAAAAGTGTTTTATGGAAGTTCCAGCCCTTATTCCATGGGAGACGGTCTGACACTGACTAGTCTGGTCTTTTGTCATCTACTCTAGAGTCATGTATTTCACTAACAAAAATTGCTGGTTGATGGGCACTGAATTTATTCCATGAATGCTGATGGATCTCAACCCGCATTTTCCAGACACCACTCTTTGCCCTTTTTCTTGGTTTCTTCCACTGCATCTTCGGTTTAGAATGAAGATATTATCATGAGTTTTCAGCATCTCTTCCACTGTCTTGTAAAGCCCCTGGCTCTGACACAGTTTTCCCTACTGGTATGTGCATTGGACTAGGTTGAAGATTAATTGAATTTGGGGCCCTGCAAGCTGAGCCTGGCACACACAGCTGTGAGGATTTGTGTTCCTTCCAGGGAACTGTTCCTGGGGAACAGGCATCCCTGCCTCTTTCCGTTCTAACCCTCTCATGGAACCATTTCCTCCTGGCCTTCTCCAGAAGGAGGTGTGTTGGAAATAAGCTACTTTATAATCAGAGTAAATACATTTGTCTGTTGAGTTTTGCCCTCCATGGGGCACACATTTCATTTCCTGAAAAATGATATCCTGACCTGAAATGTACTGTTCTTTCTTACCTTGTATCTTACCCTAAATTCTTCTTTATTGGAACTTTTGGCTGCCTCTTGTTGGTTTGTTTATTCCAAGCTAGTATCTAGGGTCCACACTGCCTCTCAAGAATCTCTAAGCTTAGAAACTTCTTGTCCCAGGGAAAGCCCTCTGAATGTGTTAGAGATGATGACAAACAAGGCTCAGAAATCATAGGATTTCCGTGCAGATGAGACCATGGGTCTCGCTGAGTGATTCTGACCCACCTGGGCCTCACTTGTAGTCATTGCAGCCCCTTGACTCAGCCCTTCCTCCAAGGCCCTAGCTTTTCCTCTTTATATGCCGCTGCCATCAAGACTTCCATAAGGATACCAGCTCTTATCGGTTTTGTTCAATTGTAAAGCAAAGCATACATTTATTTTGTCCTTGCCTTCAGTTTTAAAAGTGCTGTGTGATCGTACTAGAAACATGGAAAATACCAGAAAGTTAATTAAGAAAAATAGGAATCCCGTATCACCTCTCCTCCCAGACTTTACATCGTTGCCCACGCATCTGTCAGCTTGCTGTACTGTGGTGGTTTGTGTGTTGCTGTGATGCTGGCAGCCTTGCCACTAGTATTTCAAAATACCATCAGGGTCACCCATGGTGGACAGGTTTCAGCTGAGTTTCCAGACTAAGACAGACTAGGAAGAAGGACATGGCAGTCCACTTCTGAAAGGAGTTAGCCAATGAAAACCTTATGAACAGCGGCGGAACATTGTCTGGTATAGTGCTGGAAGATGAGCCCCCCAGATTGGAAGGCACTCAAAAGACGACTAGGGAAGAGCTGCCTCCTCAAAATAGAGTCCACCTTAATGACATAGATGGAGTCAAGCTTTTGGGACCTTTATTTGCTGGTGTGGCATGACTCAAAATGAGAAGAAACAGCTGTAAACATCTGTTAATAATAGGAACATGGAATGTGTGAACTCATATGCAAGTTCAAGCTGAAGCTGAAGAAAATTAGAACAAGTCCACAAGAGCCAAAGTACGACCTTGAGTATATCCCACCTGAATTTAGAGACCATCTCAATAGTAGATTTGATGCATTGAACACTAATGACTGAAGACCAGGCGAGTTGTGGAATGACATCAAGGATATCCTACGTGAAGAAAACATGAGATCATTAAGAAAACAGGAAAGAAAGAAAAGACCAAAATGGATGTCAGAAGTGACTCTGAAACTTGCTCCTGTACATAGAATAGGTAAAGCAAACTGAAGAAATGAAGTAAACAGAACAGAACATGTCAAAGATTATCAAAGGCGGCACAAGAAGACAAAGTAAAGTATTAAATGAAATGTGCAAAGACCTGGAGTTAGAAAACCAAAAGGGAAGAACACACTTAGCATTTCTCAAGCTGAAAGAACTGAAGAAAAAGTTCAAGCCTCGAGTTGCAATATTGAAGGATTCTACGGGGAATATATTAAATGATACAGGAAGCATCCAAAGAAGATGGAAGGAAGACACAGAGTAACTGTATCAAAAAGAATTGACTGACGCTCATCCATTTCAGGAGGTAGCGTATGATCAAGAACCGATGGTACTGAAGGAAGAAGTCCAAGCTGCACCGAAGGCGTTCACTAAAAACAAGGCTCCAGAATTGATGGAATACCAACTGAGATGTTTCAACAAACAGATGAAGCGCAGGAGGTGCTCAGTCATGTATACCAAGAAATTTGGAAGACAGCTACCTAGCCAAGCAACTGGAAGAGATCCATATTTGTGCCCATTCCAAAGAAAGGATCCAATAGAATGTGGTATTATCGAACAATATCATTAACATCACACACAAGTAAAATTTTGTTGGAGATCATTCAAAAGTGGTTGCAGCAGTACATCGACAGGGAACTGCCAGAAATTCAGGCCAGATTCAGAAGAGGATGTGGAACAAAGGCTATCACTGTTGATGTCAGATAGATCTTGGCAGAAAGCAGAGAATACCGGAAAGATGTTTACCTGTGTTTTATCGATTATGCAAAGGCATTCGACTGTGTGGATCATAACAAATTATGGATAACATTGTAAAGAATGGGAATTCCAGACCACTTAATTGTGCTCATGAGGAACCTGTACATAGATCAAGAGGCAGTCGTTTGAACAAAACAAGGGGATACTGTGTGATTTAAAATCAAGGAAGGTGTGCATCAGGGTTGTATCCTTTCACCATAATTATTCAGTTTGTATGCTGAGCAAATAATCTGAGAAGCTGGACTGTATGAAGAAGAAAGGGGCATCAGGACTGGAGGAAAAGTCATTAACAACCTGCGTTATGCAGGTGATACAACCTTGCTTGCTGAAAGTGAAGAGGACTTGAAGCACTGCCTGATGAAGATCCAAGACTACAGCCTTCAGTATGGATTACACCTCAACATAAAGAAACCAGAAATCCTCACAACTGGACCAATAAGCAAATCATGATAAACAGAGAAAAAGATTGAAGTTGTCAAGGATTTCAATTTACTTAGATCCACAGTCAACGCCCATGGAAGCAGCAGTCAAGAAATCAAACAATGCAGCGCATTGGGCAAATGTGCTTCAAAAGACCTCTTTACAGTTTTAAAAAGCAAAGATGTCACTTAAAAGACTAAGGTGTGCCTGATCCAAGCCATAGTGTTTTCAATCCCCTCATAGGCATGAGAAAGCTGGACAATGAATAAGGAAGACCGAGGAAGAATTGATGTCTTTGAATTATGGTGTGGGTGAAGAATATTGAATATATCATGGAGTCCCAGAAGATTGAACAAATCTGTCTTGGAAGAAGTACAACCAGAATGCTCCTTAGAAGCAAGATTGTGAGACTTTGTCTCACATACTTTGGACATGTTATCAGCAGGGACCAGTCCCTGGAGAAGGGCATCATGCTTGGTAAAATAGATGGTTAGCAAAAAAGAGGAAGATCCTCAACAAGATGGATTGACACAATGGCTTCAACAATGGGCTGAACCATAACAATGATTGTAAAGATGGTTCAGGATCAGGCAGTGTTTTGGTTCTGTTGTACATTGAGTCCCTGTGAGTTGGGACCAACTGGAGGGCACCTAACAGCAACAAACAACTTATCACTTCTCCTCCCAGAATTTACACTGTTAGAATTTTAGTCATTATAAAACTATGCATTTTTCCTCATTTAGAATAGGTATAGATATACTTTTACAATCTTCCGTTTTTCCCCATGTATTTTCCCACGTCTTTCATAATTTTCAAGAACATAGGTTTTTTTTTTTGACTTTTTAAAAATTTTTATTGTACTTTAGATGAAGGTTTACAGAACAAATAGTTTCTCATTAAACAGTACATATTGTTTTATGACAAAGGTTAACAACCCACGACATGTCAACACTGTCCCTTCTCGACCGTGGGTTCCCTATTACCAGCTTTCCTGTCCCCTCCTACCTTCTAGTCCTTGTCCCTGGACTGTTGTGCCCCATTAGTCTCTTTTTGTTTTATGGGGCTGTCTAATCTTTAGCTGAACGGTGAACCTCGGGAATGACTTCATTACTGAGCTAAAAGTGTGTCTGGGGGCCATACTCTTGGGGTTTCTCCAGTCTGTCAGGCCAGTAAATCTGGTCCTTTTTTTGTGAGTTAGAATTTTGTTCTACATTTTTATCCAGCTCTGTCCAGAACCCTCTGTTGTGATCCTGGTCAGAGCAGTCAGTGATGGTAGCCAGGCACCATCTAGTTGTTCTGGGCTCAGTCTGGTGGAGGCTGTGGTAGTTGTGGTCCATTAGTCCTTTGGACTAATCTTTTCCTTGTATCTTGTCTCAAGAACATAATTTTGAAGGTTACACACTGCTCTACCTTGTGATTGTATCATAACTTATTTCACTAATTTTCTATTTTAGGGCAATTAGATTACTTCTAGTCTTCATTTCCATAAACAGTGCTTTAATAGCCCTTCTCGGCTAGCCTTCTTTATATTTAGCAAATTCCTTGTTCCACCTTTTTTTCTATGAAGTATCTAGATTTCCACAAGCCCTAAAGTCCCATGAGAGTCTCGACCAACACTGTAGGACTAGTCGAGCATGAGTTTGTGCTCTTCCCACCTGGGCCATCTGTGTTGGATGTGAGTGCCTGGACTTGCTTTCCCACCAGATTCCTGGTTCTGCCTTGCCATCCCACTTCTTCTCCACTTTGTGTGATCGGACTACTCAGCTGTAATGTTGTACAGCTAGAGAGCCATTTGGTCTCTCTTGGAAGCCACCTGCCTCCAACCTTTGTTTCTTTGGCACGGGATTGGTAGCCAAGTAGGTAAGTAGAAGAGAGTTCTGGTGAGTTCAAGTGCCTCAGCCCAGATGAATCTGGACTCTGAGGGAACTGGCCAATGGGAATTGGAACTGCCATTGTCCAACCAGCAGTTTAAAGAAATTGGTGAGCATTTTGAGACAGAAAGTTTTACTGAGAGCTAACCATCACATATTTTCATCTTTTTTTGTGTTCCATGAAGCAGGGGGATGTGGACAAGTATTAAATGGGTTGGATGGAGACCATTCAAGCCAGATCACGAGTGTGGAGGACAGACGTATTGAACCAGGTCATTTGGCAGCTGAGGGTTGGCACTCAGGTGAAGCCAGCCCTGAAGCGAACAATACTTGGTTGAGCATCAGCAGCAGGCTAGGCCTTCTGGAGAGTTCTTCTGCTGACACATAGAGGAGAGGACAGTCCCAGGGCTCAGGGAGTAAGGGAACCCAGCCAGGCTTGGAAGTAACAAGAAGTCAACCTGGATGTCACTGGTACCCAGACTGTGGTGGAGAAAAGCTGGAGAGGATGCGGCCCTGATTCTGATGCCCATGATCAGCCTGGCACACAGGAGCTGAGGGTTAGCACATCCCAGATCTCGGTGTGCACGAGCCACCTGGAGGTCTTAGCATGTCTGGGGAGGGTCCTGGAATTTTCCGTTTCATATCAGCTCCCAGGTGATGCTGATGCTGTTGGACCTTGACCACGGGCAGGGTGGTGACGGTTAACCAAGGGTAGCGATCACCTTGGTTGCAGTGTGAGCACCAGCAGGAGGGGAGGAAATGTGAGTTGAGCTGGTGCAGCTGGTCTCCTCCAAGGCTGGCTTCACTTGAGTTGCCAGCCCTCAGCTGCTCGATTTTCTGGAATATTCTGGTTTGACAAGTCTGTCCTCCACATGGGTGATGAGAGACTTGTAAGTTACACCGTAAGTCATGTCTATGGCACTGCTGGATTGATTGATAGTCAACATTCCTCCCCCCTGCCCCCACCCCCTGAAAAGAAAAGGTGAAGGAAATATTTATGGCTTGCTTTTAGTAAACCTTTTTGGTTAGCAGCCAAGTGCTTAACTACTGTCTTCAGGTAGGGTTGGTGTTCCAGCCAGAATGCCAGGTATCCGAAGCCGAGGACTGAGAGCAGGAGACCAGATCGTAAATATGTCCAGGAAGAATTTTATTAGCAACCCTGTCCAGTGGTGCCATAGCTTGAGCCAGTGTCAAAAAGCAATACTTCATACGCAAGTTAAAACAATCATCAACTCCAGTCGGGTTACCTCCAATCATTACAAAATTTCATTAAGCTGCTTTGCAGAACTTTGTTGTGGAATACATTATTTTTGTGTATGTATTGATGAAATCACGGAGTTCGGGGGAAGTAGGATTTCAAACGCACCCAAGTAGTTAACATAGGGAGTGTGGGAGTTGGGAGTGGGAGAGGTCACGGCTAGGACTTTTTAGGGATTCACGCAGCAGCAGACTGAGGGGTACAGGAAGGGTAGACCCTGAGTGTCTGTTCTTAAGCCCCTGGCACTTCCCACGATGTCTCCACTTCCGAATTTAAATTTGCACATTACACTGACTTTATTTAGACTCCAGTGCCAGGCAGTATCATTTTGATGAGAAGCCAAGCAGTATTAGTCTTCATGAACTGTGAATGTGACACTTTTATAATTCAAGTAGAATTATTTTTCCCTTGGGAAATCCTATCCATTCAACATGGTACATTGAATTAGGGGAGAGGTAAGAAAAAAAGATGGGGGCCATGGAAGTTGTGTATCTTCTTAAAACAAAGCAGGCTTCCTTCCTGCTTTGTAACCTTTAGATGCGGTGATTCATTGTCAGAGACGCTAATTTTTTAATCATACATCTTCCTCTCTGTCTAGTTAAATGATTAAGGAAGAATAACAGTCGTCAATGCCTGATTAGGTAAAACATAACAAATGTGCAATTAATTTTTGGAAAGGATCGTTTCACAGAATTCCAAGAAGCAGATGTTTCGATATTAAACTTTTACTGAAGACTAAGTGCAAACTAAAACCAAACCAAATCCCTTGCCATCATAGTGACCCTACTGGCCAGAGCAGAACTGCCCCCGGGGGTTTCCAAGGATGTCCCATTTCCAGGAGCAGATCGCCAGGTCTTTCTCCCGCGGAGACCTTTTGGTTAGCAGCCAAGTGCTTAACTACTGTGCCCCCCCGGGTTCTTTTAAGAGTAATTGCAGAGGTTGTTAATTCATGTCTGAGAAGTTAGGTGACCACTAAGTTCTTTCTTTCTTTTAACTGATTCATTTTATATTATGATGAAAAAAACAGTATGTGTCCTGCCAGTTTATATGTCTAGCTGTCCAGCTGTGATAGTTCTTGGGTCGGCAGATGTGTTCCCATCAGTACTTCCTTCATTTCACCTGGCCATCACCTTGCTGGTTGACATGGTCTCACTGTTGAGCCCTTTCTGCCTCCATCTTTTTGCAGGTAGAACAGGACAAAGCAGCGATTTGGCAGAGCTGTAGGTTAGCTCCTCGTTATTGTTTACTGCCGTTGAGCCCATTCCCACTCATGGTGCCTGTCTTAGTCATCTCGTGCTGCTGTAACAGAAATACCACAAGTGGATGGCTTTAACACAGAGAAATTTATTTCTTCACAGTAAAGTAGGCTAAAAGTCCAAATTCAGGGCATCAGCTCCAGGGGAAGGCTTTCAGTCTCTGTCGGCCTTCTCATCAATGTTCCCCTGGACTAGGAGCTTCTCCCCACAGGGACCCCGGGTCCAAAGGAGGTGCTCTGCTCCCAGCACTGCTTTCTTGGTGGTGTGAGGTCCCCCTGACTCTCTGCTGGCTTCTCTCTTAAAATTTCAAAAGAGATTGCCTCAGTATATAATCCAATCTTGTAGATTGAGTCCTGCCTCACTAACACAACTGCAGCCCATCCTCCCTCATTAACATCATAGAGGCAGGATTTACAACATATAGGAAAATCACACAATACCGGGAATCATTCCCAGCCAAATTGATAGACACATGTTTTGGGGGACATAATTCAATCCATGACAGTGACTGCATGTGTTACAGAGTAGAACTGCTCCATAGGGATTTCTTGGCTGTAATCTTTATGGAAGCAGATTGCTGGGCCTTTTCTTCCACGGTGCCACTGGGTGAGTTTGAACCGCCAACCCTTCCGTTACTAGCTGCGTGCAAACTATTTGTGCCACCCAAGACATAAACTCTGTGTTATACCGATTCATTCATTGAAATTTCCCCTTTGTGCATGTCCAGTATGGGAGTGCCCAGTGTTGGCTCCCTCAGGGCTGCCTCCTCCCTGCTGCATCCAGAGGCACTGTGGGAGCAGTGGTGGCCATGGAGACAGAGGTGGCCTTGGGTGCTATGTACTCTTTGTACACCATTATTAAAATTTTGCCTACAACAGACTCTTGAACCAACACATGTGCATAGAGGGCTATTTTTAAATGTAATTTACATTTCCTTATTGTGATTGCTTCTCAAAGGCAGGTAATAAAAAAGACAAAAGTACCATAAAGTGTTTGCTATCCCTGTTTTTAAGCGTGGTGGCTTGCTGAATCAAAGCAGCTGAATTTGATACAAGTTCAATGTCATTTCCTTCAAGAGTTAACTCATCTTTCTGGGCTTGAGATACTGAACAAGCAACACCTGCCTCATCCAAACCCTACAGATGTATTTTTCACCCAAGAAGTTTCGGATTTCAACAAGAGATCCACTCTCCTGAATAACGAAGTGAGCATACACAGACTTCATCTTGTAATGGAAGCCCAGTGTAACACTCTTGACTGCGTTCTGTATGTGACTACAGATAGTGTGAACTGTAGCCAGTTCCTTTCTATTTCCCCACCATTTGTCAATGCAAAGTCGCTTCTTTTTCTTTCCAGTGAGACTGAGTTCTACATTGATGTGACTGAAGTCCCTCTGCAAGGTTCCCTGAGACCCTTCGTAATAACTCTGCTTCTCTTGAGAATGATGTCGACATTTTCTGGAACGTTGACTGTCTGGTTGCTGAGAATGGTCTTCATTCTTGGGGTAGATGTGGCAAAGTGCAATAAAAATATTTTTAATTGAAAAAAGTTTTCGTGGAAAATTGCAAGTCTCCTTTCAGAGCTTTGTGGCACTCGTGTCGGGACCTCTTTTTCAAGTTGCATAGCTGGGATGCCCTCCTGGTGGCTCTGCCGATCTGACCTGGGAGGCTGCCAGTGTGAGACATGGGCCGCCCTCTGCCCCTAAATTGGTGTGCTCCAATGAGCTGGAGAGATGAGGAAGCATTAGTAGGATACCTGGAAAGTGTGTAGTCATTTTCTGTGTGTGCTGGTCATGTTCAGTAGAGAATATGATGTACGCAGAGTCTTGTATCTGACACAAAGGTGGTGCTGTCCCCTGCCTTCTGTGTTTCATAGCTCTCCTTTCTTCTGGGATCCATTCAGCTTTTCAGCTGGTCCTGTGTTCTCGCCTTCCAAATGTACTGGCTTAGTTTCCTCTGGCTGCCATTACAAAATACCACGAAGTGGATGGCTTTAAAGAACAGAAATTTATTGTCTCACAGTTCTGGAAGCTAGGAGTCTGAATTCTCCCTGTCAGCTCTTCTTCCAACTTCTGGTAGCCCAGGTTATCTCTTGACATTGCTTGGCTTGGAGATGTATTTTCAAGTGGAGTCTTCCCCCGTATGTGTCTCTCTCCCTGTCTGTTCTTTCTATAAGACATTACTCAGAAGGAATTAGGACCCATCATACTACGGTGTGACTTCATTAATTTAAGTGATGACAAAAGAAAAACCCTATTTTTAAACAAAGTTGCCTTTATTGGTTAAAGGGATTAGGACTTCGGTATATCTCTGTAGGGGATACAGTTCCATCCATAACACACCAAACCCTCTGGGGTTACTGAGTCTCCCTCAAGGCAGGGTCAGAGAGCACCGATTCAGGAGACTTGAGATCCTGGGCAAGTCCTTTCTTCTCAAATACCTCATTTAGAAAATATGTGGATGCTGTGTTATTGGGGGCTTTGGTGGCACGGTGGTTAAGCGCTTGGCTGCTAACTGAAAGGTCAGCAGTTTGAACGCACCAGCTGCTCCATGGGAAGAAGATGTGGCAGTCTGCTTCTGTAAAGATTGTAGCCTTGGGAACCCTATGGGGCAGTTCTCCTCTGTCCTATAGGGTCACTATGAGTCGGAATCGATTTGGTGGTAATGGGTATGGGTATTATTGGGGGCATAGCGATTTAAAATTATGATCTTATTGTTATGGAACACCCTCTTCATCTCTACTTATGATTCTTTCCCTACAATCTGCTTCTTCT
The DNA here is from genome assembly GCF_000243295.1 of Trichechus manatus latirostris. Taxonomy (NCBI): domain Eukaryota; kingdom Metazoa; phylum Chordata; class Mammalia; order Sirenia; family Trichechidae; genus Trichechus; species Trichechus manatus. The sequence continues at coordinate 16,568,520 of NW_004443967.1, forward strand.
GATATTACTCCGGCTGCACCGGCTTCCACTTGGTTAGTGTCTGTGTGGAATATCTTCTTCATCTTTTTACTTTTAATCTTTCTTTGTCCTTGTATGTAAGGACACCATATTGTCAGCAGAATATATATGTATTTTTTAACCCAATATGACGATCTTTCTCTTTTATTTGGAACAATTATGCACTTAACTTTTTTTTTTGTTAATATTAATAATCTCTTTATCAAAAAGCTGAATATTTATTAATTTACCCCAAGTACTTTAAATAAAAGTATGATTTATACGCAGTGAGATGCACACATCTGAAGTATACCATTCAGTTTGGATAAATGCTCATGTTCTTGTAACTCACCCATCTATCGAAATGCCATTTCCATCACCAGCTCCCACACAAAGTGTTTCTCCTGCCCTCTTCTCTGGAATCTGGGACCCTCATGTCCCAGTTGCCTCAGCAGCTCTGGTGCCATCAGACAGAAATTTTTCACTCTGCTGAATTTCCTTGTTCCCATTTGTAAAATAAAGGAAAGGATTTTGACTGTGTTCTGAGGTCGCCTTCTGCTTTTGCCCTCTTTTCTCCTCTTTCTAGAAACTACAAAGGCACCTCTTTAAACAGACAGCAAACATCAAAGGAATCCTTGCATACGCTCAGAAGGACAAAATGCCGCCATATGCTTGCTTTGCAAAGTCATTTTTTTCAGCGTGCATAGAGATGGATTTTTGAAAGAAATCTGTTGAGTGTGTAATGCAGCAGTCAGTCTTTTAGCAGGGCTGCGTCTTTGGCTTTTAAACTAATCCTGGCTACCAAAATTAGCAAGTCAGTGTGTGATATTTAGAGTCTTCTCTCTAGCTTGTTCTTTTGACACTACGTTAAGTTCATTGGAGCAAAGTCTCATTCACACCCCACTTATGCATAATTTGAGATAATTAATGTAGTGGCTGAGCTGTCACTCACCTCTTCCCACTATGAAAATCAGAGTTTGCCAGACAAATACATATCGCAGGCAGGATTAAGTCATTGATGGCACGTTCACGCTTCCTAAGAGAACACGGTCTTTTCAGGTCCTCTTCTTTCCACCAGGTCTCTACCAAGGAGTTTAGAGCCGATGAACTCCGTCCCCCTCTGGCTCAGTAATTCTGACTTCTTTGCAATATCTTCCTAAGCTGGGTTGTTAATCTCCTTAGAAAACTTGAAAGTAATAGCATTTCATCTTTTGAAAATTTATCACTCTTAATTCAGACTTTTCACTCCTTCCCCCTCAACTCCAGGATTTGATTGATGTTTGCTTTTGTATTATATTATTATTTACTATTCAACCTTCCTGAGGTTTCCTTCACCGCAGCTGCATCTGGAGCTGTTGAGAGAGCATAGTCAAGTTGTCTTGGTTTTTTCTGGCACCTCTGGCTTACGGCATTTCCCATAGCTGAACTACACATTCTTTCTTGAGATAGATAGATAGATGGATAAATGGATAGGTGGATAGATGGATGGATGGATGGGTGGATGGGTGAGTGGATAGATGGATGGATAGATAGATAGATAGGCATATAGATAGGCATATAGATAGACAGACAGAGATCTATAGATAGAAAGAAAGGCAGGCAGGCTGGCAGGCAGGGAGGCAGACAGGCAGGCAGATAGATGGTTGCCATCAAATCAACTATGGGTCATGGTGACCTAATGTATAACAGAATGAAACATTGTCTGGTCCTGCATCATCCTCAAGATCACTGGCATGTTCAAGTCCATCACTGCAGCTATCGTGCCAATCCATCTCACCGAGGGTCTCCCTCACCTTCATTGGCCCTCTGCTTCACCAAATACGATGCCTTCCTCCAGCGATTGATCCCTCCTGATGACGTGTCCAAAGCAAGTGAGTCGGAGACTATTCTGTTGTGATCCACAGGATTTTCATTGACAAATTTTTTGGAAGTTGATCACCAGACCTTTTTTCCAAGTCTGTCTTAGTTTAAAAGCTCCACTGAAACCTCCCCACCCTGGGTGATCCTGCTGGTATTTGAAATACCAAGCCCTAAATGTGCACAAAAAATGGTGTATCGTGGTTTAAACTGAGTAGGACTCTACCAGCCTGTCTTTTATGCTTGTTGTTCTTGTTAGGGGGCATCGAGTCGACTGTGATTCATAGTGACCCCATGTGACAGCAGAACTACCCCAGAGGATTTTCTTGGCTGTAGTCTAGCAGATGGCCAGGTCTTTGTCCTGCAGAGCCGCTAGGTGGGTTTGAACCACTCATCTTTTGGTTAGCTGCGGAACGCTTAACTGTTGTACCACCAGGGTACCTTTCGTTAATGCTAGGGTGTTGTAAACTTGTTTTGTGTATTCTGTGTTTGAATTTGGGCTTTCCTATCCCGTAATTTAAAATTTCTTAAGTGACATCTTTAGTCTTTTATTTGTCACGAGTGAGAGTAGAGCTAGCCAGCCCGCAATTTGCCTCTCCCCACTCTTGCTTTCCTGGTTTCTGCTCATTAGCTCATAATTGTTTTCCTGACCTCTTCAAAGTCTGGCGTGATCTCAGTCTCAACCCTGTGTGACCCTCCAAGGTAGTTAAATGAAGTTTGTTATCTCTATGAATTAAATCTGTCACCTCTATTTGAAATGTTCCTGAACCCTAGGGTGCTATGTTTTGGTGAAATAAATATACTTTCAGAGAATTTAAAACCATCCACTTATTTTTCGTTTTATTAAGAGGCAAAGTGATTTTATTAGGCGTGTAGCTCTCGGCTGCCATTCACATTCTGGGAAGAAGTGGCTGCTGCCAGCATTGCTGTCTGTGTGTGACAGTTCTTACTTATTGATTTGTACTCGTGTGTACCCTGAGCCCTGGCAGCATAGCAGTTAAAATGCTCAGCTGCTAACCATAAAGATACGCAATTTGAACCCACTGGCCACTCTGAGGGAGAAGGATGTAGCAGTCTGCTTCCATAAAGATTTACAGCCTTGGAAACCCTATGGGGCAGTTCTGTTCTGTCCTATAGGATTGCTATGAGTCGGAATTGACTTGACAGCGGTGGAGTTTTTGTACCCTGAGTGTGGGGCTTGTTTGCTTGTTTGAGACTTACTGTCTTTGGGAGCAGACAGTGGGCCTCACACTGTGGGCCACTTCCGTGGCCCTGAGGTCTGAGAAAGTGGCTTTCCACTGTGCACTCCCCCACATCAAGTCAAACCCAAAGGGTCTCTGTTGATTGGCTCTGCCCTGTCTTCATCTCTTTTCCTCTGGGCCCCTGTACTGTCACATGGAAATAGCTTTGGTTGCTGTCCCTCAAGCCAGAGCAGCCTCACTTGCCACAAATCTCCTGGTCTCAGTCTAAGACGGGGGGACAAATGCCCCGTATCCTGATTCAGAATGTTAGACAGCCTTCAGCTCTCCTGCATGCTGGGGACAAACAGAATCATGGTCCCTTATGAGCTCCTTTTCAAGTCAGTTTCATTGAGGCACAATCTACATTTTAAAAATGCTGTATGAGGCATCTTGTTAGGTGCTGTTGAGTCGATTCCAATTCATAGCGACCATGTGTGACAGAGAAGAACTGCACCATAGAGTTTTCTAGGTTGTAATCTTTCTAGCAGCGGATTGCCAGGTCTCTACACTGCAGAGCTGCTGGGTGAGTTTGAACCACCAACCTCTCGATTAGTAGCCGAGTGCTTAACCGTTGCACCACCAGGGTTCCTATACGAAACGTTTAGAACAGGCAAGGAGCCCTGGTGGCCCAGTGGTTAAGAGCTTGCCTGCTAACCAGAAGGTCGGCAGTTCAAATCCACCAGTCGCTCCTTGGAAACCCTATGGGGCAGTTCTGCTCTGTTCTATAGGGTGTCTATGAGTTGGAATCAACTCGACCGCAGTGGGTTTGGGTTTTCTGGGTTTAGGCCAGCGCCCTGGTCCTAAACAGGAAAGCAGTGGGCCTGAAGAGTGAATGAGAGCCCCCTCGCTTTGTCTCCGGCTCTCCTGGGCTCCTTCCTTCAGCCGCACATTTTCCTTTGTGTTAACTGTACTTTTTCTCCGGGTCTCCCGGGACTGCCGATCTCTCAGGCCACCGCCAAGGTTAATTGTAGTACAGGAAGGGCTTTTCTCAGCAGGAACTATCCCCGAGCCCAGGAAAGAGAGCCTGCCTCTTCCAGCTTCTCTTCTCCTCCGTCGGTAACTGGGCACATGTAGTTCAAGTCCTTGGAGGCTCTGGGAGCTGGTGTCTGCCCTGCCTTGTCTGGGCTGCAGTGGGGAGGCAGGTGGAGGCTTAAATGGGAGAAGTGACAGTGATGGTCTGGCAGGAGGGAAGTGCCCTGGGGCCTCTCTGCCCTGCACACCACCCAGGGGCTCCTCACAGCTGGCTGAGTGTTCCCCAGCCTTTTTCCTCCCCGGCCTCTCCTTTGCTCCCTCCCTCCTCCAGTGGGAGTCCTCACTTTTCTGACTGCACTGTGCTTCCCCTGCCCCTGAGTTTGCTTTCTCAGTAAGAGCTGAATAAGCCTCAAGCAAATTGATGGCATAGCCGTTTAAGGTATCGCAACTCTTTCTATAAAGACCAGTCCTCCTGTGCATTTCCACCGGGCGCCAGCTCCCTGCTGCTTGTGGACATGCAGGCCTCAACCCACCAAGCTCTGCAGGTTGCAGTAAACTCCAGGCCAGAAGGGAGTGTGGCAGTGCCAGGATCGGTGCAGAAGCCCTGTGTCCCACAAGGAGCGGACTGAAGCAGTCTTAGTGTGCACACAGCTCCCCTGGAAGGCTGCTCCCCTCATCTCTCCCAGGGGAACTGCTGATAGGCCTTCAAAACCCAGGGCAGCAGCCGCCTGGTTTACCAGTGTCTGACACCCCTTCCTCCACTCCGCAGGCCTCCCAGAGGCCTCTGCAAAGGACGCCCCCTTCTGTTAAAGCACAGAGAGCACGTGTGGCGGCGAATGCTGTTTGCGCCATCTTCTCAGACTGTAGCCCTTGGACAGTGAGCATTTGCCTGGCGTACCATGGGCGCCGACACCTTACAAACAAATGAAAAAATGAACTGCAGATCCGAATCTTGCTCTGAAAATGCTCCTGCTGCTGGCATTTGGGTATCCTTGCTTCCAGGACACATACACGCTGGCATGGCCTGGTTCCTGGAGGTCTTCCCAAATGTGTGCGCCTTGGCGCTGGGATTCTCACCTCTTCTTGCCTCCTTGTTTCCAAATCACTCCTGACCGGGCTGCCCTGATTTGAGAAATCCTTCGGCTGCATCAGGAGCCCTGGTGGCGTAGTGGTTAATTGCTCGGTTGATAACCAAAGGGTCATCAGTTGGAACCCACCAGTCACTTTGCAGGAGAAAAATGTGGCAGTCTGCTTCCATAAAGATGACAGCCTTGGAAACTCTACAGGGCAGTTCTACTCCATCCTATAGGGTTGCTATAAGTCGGGATCAACTCGACGGCCAGGGGTTTGGTTTAGTTTTTGGTTTTGGCTGTTCAGATCTGACTTAATCATATAAAAAACACGCTGACTGAAATTCATAGCGTGAGGAAGCATGCTTCCTGTTGACAGATAATAAAACAGAGTGGGATAATTTGGATTCTTTATAACGGATGTAATTATAAATGATTTCCCTGTTTACTCCCATCAAAGGCTAAATGGAAGACGCTTTGTGAGTTCTGTGCCTTGTTTCTCCTAAGGTGATTTCTTAATCTTCCAACCGAAGTCCTGGGATACGGAGAAGGGAAAGAGGAACCCATGAAAAGTTACTTAAAATCTCCACGAAGTTGTTCAAAGTTTTGGAAGGGTTTTTGTTTTTTTGGTTTATTATGTTATTAACCAGGAAGGAAAATATAGGTGACAATTCTGCTGTGCTTTATTAAGCTAGGGTCAAAATTACAAGACAGTGCTCCGCCCAGTACTGTGTGACCCATGCTTGTCATAAATATGATGTTGACTTTATTATATTTTTAAAATATTTACACTTTGCCCTCTTTTGCTGTATTATACTTACCACAGAAGTATTATTAATGGGTCTAAATCTTTTTAAATCTCGTTAGTCAATACTGTTGTGCCATTTGATGACTAAAAAATGTTACTGTTACCTCTGGGGCCCTGGTGGTGCAGTGGTTAATCTTTTGGCCGCTAACCAAAAGGTCAGCAGTTGGAATCCACCAGCTGCTCCTTGGAAACCCTATAGGGCAGTTCTACTCTGTCCTGTAGGGTCGCTATGAGCTGGAATCGACTTGATGGCAATGGGTTTTTTTTTTTTTTTTTAAATCCTTAAATCCTTCCCCCCATACTATCCTGGCCGTATTATTGGTGTTTCTTAGCTTATAATTAATTGTTGGTTGGCGAGTGATTATTATACATGGCAATTAAGGCGAGTGATTATTATACATGGCAATTAAGCAGACAATATATAAAGCCATTCTTAGTTAAATATGTGCTTGGTTTCCACCACACGTGGGTTCAAGAGGCCTCTCGGTAACCTTATTTTAATTATCTCCTACCTTATTTTTGTTCAGCAAAGAATTCTGGCTCAAAGCCCTTCACTCAGCAGCATGCCAAGAAATTGAATCTCAACCATATTAACGAGGACCCCTCACTAGATGGGCCTCTGTGTGAAGCAGAACGTGGGTTGGGGCAGTCTTCAAAGTGTCGGGTGAAGTGGAAACACACAAATGCAGTGAATGGCTCTAGGGGTGCAGCGCCCTGTCTGACCAGGCGGGTCTGCTTCCATAGATGGGAACGCAAAGCCTCATTTATTCATTCCTGTGCTGTACCAGCGAGAACCAAACACCAGTTATTACCGCAACAAAATAATAATTGGCCACATCTTTCTAATGAGTTTCTATGAGGAAGTTAGTTTTCAAGATAGTGTCCAACTTTGCAGAATATTCTATTCAAACTGACAAAATACTTCTAAAATAATAAAATATATTTATATGCTATTATACATGTACTAAATATAAGTATTACATATGTATATGCAATGATGTTAGATATGAACGCATAGTTATATTCATCAAATTTCATAAGTAGATGCTTGACTTTTATCTATACCCATAAAAGCATATTTATCTGAGATGTCCAAAACTTGAATTTCTGTCTTACATCCACTGGCACCTTACACATAGGTGCAAAAGGCAGTTCCCTATGGCTCGATGGGTGAGAGTGGATGTGATAAGAGAAGTTTATGGTGGGTCACATTGGCCTCCAGAAGGTGCAGGGATGTGATCAGGTTGGTGTGGAAATACTGTACATGTTGTACTTATTCTTATCATTGTTAGACAACATCGAGTTTGTTCCGACTAATAGCGACCCTATGTACAACAGAACAAAACACTCTGCCTAGTCCCGTGCCATCCTCACAATCGTGGCTATGCTTGAGCCCATTGTTGCAGCCACTGTGTTGAGGGTCTTCCTCTTCTTCACTGACCCTCCACTTTACTAAGCATGATGTCCTGTTCCAGAGACTGATTCCTCCTGATAGCATGTCCAAAGTACATGAGACCAAGTCTCACCATCCTCGCTTCGAAGGTGCATTCTGGCTGTACTTCTTCCAAGACAGATTTGTTCGTTCTTCTGGCAGTCCATAGTGTATTCAGTATTCTTTGCCATCACCATAATGCAGAGGCGTCAATTCTTCTTCAGTCTTCTTTATTCACTGTCCAGCTTTCGCATGCATATGAGGTGATTGAAAATACCGTAGATCGGTTGAGACGCACCTTAGTCTTCAAAGTGACATCTTTACTTTTTAACACTTTAAAAAGATCTTTTGCAGCAGATTTGCCTAATGCAATACGTCATTTGATTTCTTGACTGCTGCTTCCATGAACATTGATGGTGGATCCAATTAAAATGAAATCCTTGACAACTTCAGTGTTTTCTCCGTTTATCATGATGTTGCTTATTGGTCCAGTTTTCTTTATGTTGAGGTGTAATGCATACTGAAGGCTATACTCTGATCTTTATCAGTAAGTGCTTCAAGTCCTCTTCACTTCCAGCAAGCAAGGTTGTGTCATGTGCATCTTGCAGGTTGTTAATGAGTCTTCCTCCAATCCTGATGCCGTGTTCTTCATATAGACCAGCTTTTCTGATTATTTGCTCAGCATACAGATTGAATAAATATGGTGAAAGGGTACAGCCCTGATGCCCACCTTTCCTGACTTTAAACTACACAGTATCTCCTTGTTCTGTTTGAATGACTGTCTCTTGATCTGTGTACAGGTTGTTCATGAGTACAATTAAGTGTTCTGGAATTCCCATTCTTCTCATTGCTATCCATAATTTGTGATGATCCACACACTTGAATGCCTTTGCATAGTCAATAAAACACAGGTAAACATCTTTCTGGTATTCTCTGCTTCCAGCCGAGATCCATCTGACATCAACAACGAGATCCCTCATTCTATGTCCTCTTCTCAGTTGGGCTTGAATTTCTGGCAGCTCCCTTTCGATGTACGGCTGCAACTGCTTGTACTTAGAGCACAATATCCATTCAATGTCTTAACGGACATCTTCCCAAACCAGGACCTTTGTTAATGATATGTGCGTACTATATTCAGTCCGTAACTGCTAAAGTAAGATGAGTGTTCAGAATTGTAGTTTTCAAAGCAGCACACGAAACATCAGCTTCTCAAGTGGGTGCTGAGAAGTTCTGTGATGGCTATAGCATCAAGTAAGATGGAATCATTGCTTTGTACCGTTTAACTTGGCCTTGGCCCAAGTTCCAGTCAATTATGCTGGCCTCAAACCCTGGTGCTAATGGGGGTGGGGTGGGGTGCTGAGCTGTGGAGCATCTTGGGAAGAATACTGAATAGAAGGTTGGTCCCTGGAGCTTTTAAGGTAAGTTGTGGTCCAGCTCAGTCCTCCAGAAATCCATCAAAGATTAGCCCGGGGAAGGGACAGGCCCTCTTAAGAGTAAGGGCACTCCCCTGAGTGGAAGGGCTTCCAAGGGCAGTCAGTTCACAAACCCCATTCCCAGGAAACATCCCCCAGATTCTCCTCTTGGTCAAGTGTTCTGTGGGGTTTGAGGTTGTAGCCCAGTCTGTGAGAAGTTGCTCTGATGAAATGCAATAAGCATCACAGAGCTAGGAATTTGTACAATATGGCAGTATCTATGTAAAGTAGAAACACAATCATTTTGGTGTTAATTGATCATTAAAGAGATAAATGACTCTTTGGTTACAAATACAAATCTTGGAATAAATGGAGAATTTCATCCTGAGTTTTCTTCTTCAGAGCTTTATGTATTTATTTTTCTCTTCAAAAATTTGTACACAAATTGTTTTGTGGCATTGGTTGCAATCCCTGCAACGTGTCAGCACTCTCCGCCTTTTCCTTTCCACCCCCGGTTCCCTGTGTCCATTCATCCAGTTTTCCTGTTCCTTCCTGCCTTCTTGGCTTTGCTTTTGGGCATGTGTTGCCCTTTTGGTCTCGTGTACTTGATTGAACCAAGAAGCAGGTTCCTCCCGCGTGTTATTGTCTGCAGAGATTTATTTTTATGTACAATGGCGTTGATCAAATTCTAGACCTTCCAAGATCCAAAGCTGAATTATTTAATGTTCTCTGATGATCACATCATTTCATTTTTCAATAAATGTAATTATTTTCTTGCCGTTGCTTTCTAGTTTCATGTCAGAGTTTTCTCTGATTTTCCCTAAATCAGCCTTTACAGATGCAAAGTGAAAGCTAACCGTTTTTCTGTCCTGATGGTGGTAATTATAAGTGTAATTCTAAAATTCATTCCAAATTTTATTTAACTTGATAACTAGTTAACATCAAGTGACTTTTTTAAAACAAGTTTTTTTTTGTCATGCATTCAGGCATCAAATTGTGAAGTCATCAAATACCAAACCTTTTGTAGATTGAAAGCTTGTGGTTTTGTCATTTCCACTTATTGAGCTGTTTACTGCCATTAGCGTGTGCCATTTTTTCTTTGCTTCAGTCAGTTCTGGATTTATTTTTTCTTTCCTAGATTGAAAACAGGGATGTTGTTCTCATTTCTGTGTTAAACATGTTGTCGTTGTTAGCTGTCATCAAGTCGATTCTAACTTCTAGCAACCCTACAGGATAGGGTTTCCTAGGCTGTAATCTTTATGGGAGCAGATTGCCACATCTTCCTCCCATGGAGTGGCTGGTAGGTTCGAACTGCCGACCTTTTTGTTAGCAGCCAAGCGCTTAACCACTGCACCACCAGGGCTCCTTGTGTTAAACGTGCCCATCGGAAGTGATTAAAAGCTGTTCAACTGATGAGTGGCTACGTGCACAGGAGATACCTCAGCTGTGCTTTCTGGTTTTGTCCTGGCCTTAAGTCTTTATATGAACTCCTGTTTCTGTTGAGATTAATCTGGTATTTCTTCTGAAAATCACAATGACTGTGGTGCTTTCACACATAACTCACAATTTGTTTGAACTTTGCCTGGGAATGGAAACTTCACAGTTACATTTTCTGTCTTCGTGCTATCCTGAAAGATGAATTTGGAGCCAGGGTTTGTGTGAAGTCAGCTGATTTTTCCGTGATTCCCGTGTGACGTTTGTCACACCACAAAAGCGTCCACTCCTTAAAGGGACTGGGAATCACCCGTCTATGGCTTCACCTCCTCAAAGGTCAAAACGTCTACTCAGAAGAAAAAAGAAAAGTCCTGTATTTAGAAGGTTACTTCCAGAGGGATTCAATTAACTTTGATGAAGAATCCTGTTTGGAATTTCAACCCATTTTTTCAGTTACTTGATACATTTTGGTTGAGTGAGTGAGTGGATGGATGGATAAATGAGGGATGGATGGATGGATGGATGGATGGATAAATGAGGGATGGATGGATGGAGGGATGGATGGAGGGATGGGTGGCTGGCTGGCTGGGTGGGTGGGTGTGTGGGTGGATTGATGGATGGATGACTGAAGCCTGTGGAATGAGGACTCCTTGTCTTTGTAAGTTGGCTGAGTATTTCTTGGCATTTTCCCCCTGTAGTAACTCAGCGTGCAGTTACTGAGCACCTTGTCACTTCTGTTTCACACATCTTTCCCGAGTGCCCTGGTGCAGGTAGGGCAGAGTGCTGGATGGACCCTGCAGAGATGGATGAGGCCGTTCCCCTCAAGGGTGTGTGGTCCAGTGGGACGAACAAGGTCAACGAAGGGTCGTGATGGCGATGTTCACAGAGGTGTATCAGTCAGTGTTTCACCAGATAAACAATCAGTTGTTGTTAGTTGCTGTCCAGTCAGCTTCGACTCGTGGCGACCTTACGTACAACAGAACAAAACGTTGCCCGGTCTTGCGCCATCTTCATGATCATTGGTAGGTTTGAGGTCATTGTTGGGGCTATTGTGTTAATCCGTCTCATGGAGGCTTTCTCTCGTTTTCACTTGCCCTCCACTTTACCAAACATGATGTCCTTTTTAGTGACTGGACTTTCCTGATGACGTGTCCAAAGTCAGTCAGTCAGTCTCACCATCCTCGCTTCTAAGGAGCATTCTGGCTGTATTTCTTCTAAGACTGTTTTGTCTGTTCTTCTGGCAGTCCACGGTATATTCAGTATTCTTCGCCAATACCACAATTTGAATGCAACAGAACCAGAGGAGATCATGTATATATATATATATACACACACACATGCACACACGCACACACTGAAAGAGAGAGACTTATTATAGTAAAACCCGAGAAAGCTGGAAGCTGTGTAATGTGGAA
>NW_004443967.1:16580257-16596924 GCF_000243295.1 Trichechus manatus latirostris
AGCTGTTTGGATCAGGCCCATCCTGATTATCCAGGATAATCTCTTCTACAGAATACCTGCACAGCAACTTGTAGGTTAGTGCTGGGTCCAATAACTGGGTACTATAGCTTAGCGACAGCTACGCCAGCCTTTTCCTTGTTGTCTTTTTCAGTGTGTTGTGTTGATTTCTCCCTTTCTGTGCCTGCTCCCTCCACGTTTCTTGGAGCTCTTTCCTGGGGACACTTCTCTTCTAAGCTCCCCATTCCCAGAGCAATCCGACCTTGCCTCTGGCCTCCATTGCTACCAGATTGCTCCCATGTCTATACCTCCACCTTGCCGGCCAGTCGAAGCCCCCAGTCACACCGCCCTTCCTTCTTCATTCTCCCATGCATTCACGTTGACTTTTCCTTCCACTCCCCTGCCCTTGCCAGCCCCCCGGGACTCAGTGCTCACTTATCTTGGGGACCGCAGGATAATTGAGGATTCTGACCGCTGCATCTAAGGTGATAGGGTAGTCAGTCCCACCCGGGAGTGCTCGCTGGGCCTCCCGAGGCCACCACCAGGCTGCCTTCTGCCTTCCCAGGCACTGGGCGATCATTCGCGTGAGGATCAAGGCATTGCAAGAGATGGTGAAGAAGAGACCTTGTGAGCAGAGGGTTGGTGCTCTCATCTCCAGTGGAGACGGCGTCCCAGGGGCGGGTATCTGTGGGCGGTGCTGAGTAGTCGTAGTCTTCCTGGCCAGCTCATCCTTGCGAGGGAAAGAGACTGCCCCACACAAGCATTTCTCATTCTCGAATGCTCAGCGTTTCTTTCTCTTCTGGCAACATTTATAAAAATTCACCCTCCTACACCTCTGAATACATTTTTTAAGTCACTAACTGGGATGTTCATGACTTATACAGCAAATGTTTGCTGAGGCACGGATTGGAAGATTGTTGAAAACAATCAGGAAAGTATGGGCTTACTTTGGGGGTTGGGAGCAAGGGTGGCATTTTGGACCGTAGCCTGTGTCTGGGGCGTTGGGATGGCTGTCCTCGCTGGTTTCCCTGGATTTCTTTCTACCTTGGTGGATTGTGGTGCGTCCTACTTAATTAAAGCAGCGGTATCCATGGTGCCCGGCGCCAGGCTAGACGTGGCTGCCCCGGTGTACCAGGCAGTGACCTTGGAACTCACTGTTAAGATGGCTCATTTCATGCCTCATTTTAAAGACAGTCTGAGGCTTCATGATGTTTCCAGGGAGTTTGTCTGTCACTGCTGGAAACCATTGTGTGGACAAGTCACATGCAGGAAGGCATTAGTGACTGATGGTGGCTGGGAGTCATAATGAAGCGCTTCCTATGACCCCTGCAATGACAAGTGTCATTTTACAGGGATAGGACATTCCTTTCATGGTTTGGTCTGTATGTACCCCTCCTGGGGTCCTCGCTGAGTTACAAAGTCTGGTCTTTATTTTTTTCCTAATTAAACCTTTCCTGGAGCACAAAGATAGGGTGCTCTTTTGGGTTTCCAAGTACCTAGGGTCCTTGTTGGGATTCGGGGCCCAAGGAGCCAGCGCTCCTGCTGTGTCTGTCCACCAAAGAGGCGTGTCTGGGGGTGGGGGAGGAGAGCGTGCTAGAGGTGACAGCCACGGGACAGTAAGTCAGTCTTGAGATCTGAGAAGTTGCACTAGGTATGTGCTTTTTCCAGGAGCCCACTGTGTCCAAATACAGTGTTCCTAGGCAAAGAAATAAAACCAGTATGTACTTATTTGCTGTTGTTGTTAGGTGCCGTTGAGTCGGTTCCGACTCATAGCAACTCTACAGGACAGAGTAGAACTGCCCCATAGGGTTTCCAAGGAGCAGCTGGTGGATTTGAACTGCCGACCTTCTGGTTAGCAGCTGAGTAGAACCTACAGTGTGGAAGAGTGTCAGGTCCCAAAGAAGACATGGATCCTGTACTCAAGCAAATTATTGAGTGCCGGCTGTGTGCTTAGCATCTTATCTGCTCTGTCCTATTTAATTCTCAAAAGATTTGTCCTCTGGGAGAAACGGAGTGAAGTTAGAATTGAGGGTGCAGGGGTGAATTTGGGATATAAAAAAAGCAGAGTCATCTAGAGTCCCTGGGTGGCGCAAATGGTTAAGTGCTCGACTACCAGCCAAAAGATCTGCAGTTCAAACCACCCAGAGGTGCCTAGGAAGAAAGGCCTGGTGATCTGCTTCCAAAAGGTCACAGCCCTGAAAACTCTCTGGAACAGTTCTACTCTGCACACGTGGGGACTCCGCGGGTTGGAATCTACCCCAGGAGCAGCTACCAACCACAAGAAAGGCCTGCTCTGTCCTGTTTAAATTCATTCAAATCAAATAAATTTAAATTTCCCTTCCTCAGTCACTAACTTTATTTCAAGGCTCACTCACTGCATGTGCTTAGTGGCTATAGAATATTTAAATCATCCCATAAAGTTCTATTGGACAGCCCTGGGGAGCCCATCAATTTGGGAGTGGCCACAGCTGTAATGCTGAGAAGCTGGGGAGGGGGTGCTGGGTGGGGGTGCTGAGTAGGGAGGAGGTGCTGGATATGGGGGGGAGGTGTTGGATGAGGGTGGGGGTGCTGGATGGGGTAGGAAGTGCTGGATTTGGGGGGAGATATTGGATAAGGGAGGGGGTGCTGAGTGGGGGAGGAGGTGCTGGATATGGGGGGGAGGTGTTGGATGGGGGAGGAGGTGCCAGGATTTGATTCTGAAAATGTAACATCATAATCCTTTCTCTGTCAGGCCTGAGCAATGTGTCCCCACTGCCTGAATGCCCCCACCTCCCAGGCCTCAGCCTGTATGTGTGTGTTTGTACGTGAGTGTGTGCGGGCGTGTGTGTGCGCTCCTGTGCATGGGTGCGCTTGTGCGCATGTGTGCGTGCCTGCATGTGTGCGCGCGTGTGTATGTGTGCCCTTGTGGTGCACGTGTGTGTGGCTGTGTGTGCTCATGTGCCTGCGTACACTTGTGTGTGTGTGTGTGTGTGTGCATGCGTTTGCTTGTGTGCGTGCATGCGTGTGTGTGTTCACGCATGCGCGTGTCAACATAAGCCTGGGACCAACTGCTCTTTGGGGTAGCGGCACTCAAAGCAGGGTGGTCCCTGGACCCGTGCCTGCCCAGGACTGCTGCTACCCCTCTGTGGTGAGACAAGGACAGACATCGGGAGTAAATGATTAGAAACTTTCATTGGAATTTGACACTGCCATGTCAGCCAGGTTTTTAAGAAATTTCTAGAAATTAATTTTTATTGTATATTAAAAAGGTATTTGACAGTGACAGATTTGAAAAAAAACAAACAAACAAAACAAAACCTAGTTTTCGCTATAGGAAGTTGGAGAGTCCGTCCCTGCTGTGAGGAAGTGCCTTTGGCTCAGGAGCAGGGTGGGGTGGGTGTGGGCTGAGAGCACCCAGATGAGGGTGGGCTTGGGGTTAGGCAGCAGTGGGGGTGGGGGTGTGGAGGGAGAGGGATGGACGAGCCCCTCTTTGCTTATACTGTTTGCTCTACCCGAAGGCCTTGCCTTGGTGGTGCAGTGGTTAGGCGCTTGGCTGCTAACCGAAAGGTCAGTGGTTCGAACTCACCAGCCACCCCGTGGGAGAAAGATGTGGCAGTCAGCTTCTGTAAAGATTACAGCCTAGGAAGCCCTATGGGGCAGTTCTACTTTGTCTCATGGGGTCGCTGTGAGTCGGAATTGACCGACAGCACCCAACAGCAACCGATGATACTCTTACGTGTCCTCTCTGATGGGCTGTCTGGGGGTTGGCGGGGTTGGCAGCGGCTGGGCAGCCTGCCGGGATTGGAGGGTCACCTGTAGGTTTCCACTCTCCTCCATCGCCTGCAGAGAGAGGCCCCTTCTCGCCCACCTCAGTCCCTCACGGGATCCGTTTTGTCTGATTATTCAGACCATGAATAAAACACAAGTGTGGCGTGTGAGCTTCTGGCTGTTTTCAAAACCACTTCACTACGGTTCAGCCCTTAAGATGCTTTTGAACCAGACCATTTTCCTGTCTGTCAGCTTCTGAATCTCAAGTGTTTTCTGGAAAGTCTCCATCATTTGGAAGTCAGGCCTTGCCTCTTGGAAGCTGTCTAGACAGGTAACCAATTTTCACCAATTTGGAGGTGACGGAGGCCTTTTCACAGGCTCGCTCCCCTTTCCTAGGCCTCTCAGCTACACAACTGTGCCTGCCGGGATGAAGTTTTTAAAAAAAAAAAGTTTAGTAATTTACTTCAAATTTGTTCTTGCTTAGATTATGGTAATACCCCTAATTTAGCGTGACTTAATTCCTGGCAAATGGATTTTAGGAGGTTAAGGATAACACAGCAGGGCCGAAGTAGAGGGCTCGTTCTCTGACTGCTGTGGTTAGCAGATTCACCCCCTTCCACTTCCTCTCACCTTGTATTTTTGTGCCTAAATTCTGCAAAGTCATCTGTACTCTGCTGAGTCACTGTAGCTCTCTCCTCACTCCCTGAGTCATGGAGGCTTCTGCCCTGACCCTTTATTGTTCTTACAGTTCATCCTGTTCTTGAACAAACTCCCTCCAGGTTTCCTGTGTGCCAGACACTGGGGGCAGAGGGATGAAATGGCACAGGCCTCAGATTGCTCACTCGAGGGTGGTTCTTACCACTTATCTAGAAGGTTATGAGAGAGAAGGTCCCTGGTGGTGCAAACAGTTTGCAGTGCCAAACGACTGACCTAAAGGTTGGAGGTTCAAACCCACTCACCTGGCAATCTGTTCTGTAAGGATTACGGCCAAGAAAACCCTATGGAGCAGTTCTGTGCTGTAACACATGGGGTCGCCATGAGTTGGAATCAACTCGACAGCAATGAGTTTTAGGTCCCTAAGTGGTGTGAACAGTTTGCACTTGACTATTAACCAAAGGAGCCCTGGTGGCGCAGTGGTTAAGCAGTTGGCGATAACCAAAAGGTCAGCAGTTCAAATCCACCAGCCACTCCTTGGAAACCCTATGGGGCAGTTCTGCTCTGTCCTATAGGGTCGCTATGAGTTGGAACCGACTTGATGGCACCTAACAACAATAACAAGACTAACCTAAAGTTTGGTGGTTTGAACCCAACCAGAGGCACCGTGGAAGAAAGGCGTGGCGATCTGCTTTGGTAAAGATTATAGCCAAGAGAACTCTATGGAGCAGTTCTACTCTGCAACACATGGGGTCGCCATGAGTCAGAATTGACTCAGTGGTAACAGGCTTGGTTTTTTGGCTTATATGCGAGAGAAGAGCAGGAGTTATACTGTTGCCCAGTGATTCCCAGCAGTTTTCATTTCCTGAGACACGTAGAAAGTGGTAATCGACGTATACCACAGCTGTCGCGGTCAGAGTGGACCAGAGTGTCAGATCCGGTGGTCCTGGTCTTGCCAGGCTGTCCCAAAGGGTGAGGACTTTGATTTCTCTGTGCATTGGAGACCCATTTCACAGGTTGGGTAGCTCTTATATAACCAGGTGGTGCTCAACCAGGGGTTGTTTGGGAATGTGGGGTGGGGGGGGCATTGTTTGGTTGTCACAGTGACTGTGTGTGTGTGTTGGGGGTTAGCCCTGGCATTTAATAAGCAGGAGCCAGGGATGCTAAGAGCAATCCTATACAATGAAGATAACATCCTTCCCCTTGAGAAATATGGCGAGCTCCTTTGTTGAAATTCCCTCAGGAAGGCATAACAAATTGAGTTTATTCAGTATAGGGGCTTGTATTGGATTCACCGACAATCTTAGTAAGTTGTGTTTTCTCGGTCAGTTTTTTGGTACGTGCTTTATGCTAGATAAACATGCAGATACTCATAGGAACGATATTCCTCAACTGCTAAGTTGTCATCTGGGATTGAATGAACCAAAGGGTTGGGAGGAGAAGTGGAGAATGCTGTTTGAAAGACCAGAGTGTGCTTAAAGGAAGCTTGATTACAAAGAGAAGAGGTTATTTTTAGATCTTCATTATTTAGGGTCTAGGTAATCTTTACTGAATAGGAGATAATGAATAGGAGCGATTGTTCTCATTGTCTTTCTTTTTGTTCTGGAGTTCTTCAACATGTACAACAGGGCAGCTCCCAATAACACATCCTCGAATCTCTCCAAAGAGCTGTGAGATTCTGTTCTTCAGCTGCATCAAGCAGTCACGCCCAGCCATCTGCCCTGTTTCATTAAGTCCCTGTGAAAGGGACGAGGTTGGGCCCAAGGACACCCATTGGCAGAACTGGTCTCAACCACACTTTCCTGCTTTAGGATCTGATAGTTCTTCTGAGGCTGTTTGACTGTGCCCCAAGTCTTCCAAAGATGTAACACTTAAGTCTGAAAGGACAATGTGTGGACCATATATATTTTAGCTCAAAACCTCCAAATGGAATCAGTTTAATATGTGTTTTCTTGAGAAATATGTAAATTAATAATTGCTTCATACATTATTCAAGAAAAACTTATTTTGTATCACTGATAGCTCTTCTAATCTTATATAAAGATATGCTAATGGATTTAATTAAAATAATTATACTGAATAATGTAGCCTGAACTTTACCCTAAAATAGTATCTATTAATCATCATCCGTAGTAATATTTTTAGCCAGAGAGACACTTACAACATTCAACCAATGCTAGATAGGGAATACATTTTTTGTTTTGTTTTACAGTTTGGATTAAGTTGGCGTTCTCATGAGATGCATTGACAATTAAGTTTGCTTAGAGGAGAGTATAAAAATTATTTAATTTTTTTGAACCTGAGTTATTTCAGTAATTACAAAACTTTTAGCATTCGCCGCCATTTTCATAATCCTTTTGTGTGCTTCATTTTTCCCCCTAAAACTTTGATTTCAGTTTCTTTGGGAGCCCAGCTCTGCTCCAGCTCTCACCTGCCTTGGTTAAGAAAGGTGGCCCAGGGGGGTGAGGTGACAACGGGCCATAAAAGGTGTGTTGTGTTTGTCATTGTCACCTTCGTCCTTGTGAAATGGTATTTTTAAAGTTCCTACTGGCAAACGATGCTTTGTTGGGTCCAGGATAAAACACACGAAGCTGATCCGTCCTTTACCCTCTGGACATTCACGAACTAAACTTGACCCTTTTAGAGTCCGAGCAGGCAGCCTAGCGGACGCTTATTATTAAATGTCAAGGTAATATTTTTTAGGCTTTCAAAGCCACTCTGAGGTAGTCGAAGCAGATCATTAAATCAGAGTGAAATTATTTCTACTTAATGCCCTTTTTAAAGGTTGTATCTCAAAGCAGATACACTGCAGTCCCATTCTGTGGCCAGCACCGGAAGATAGGACTAATACCTAGAAAAAAACAACAATGATAATTTTGTGGTGGAGATTGAAGGGGTAAAAAAGGCTTACCTGTCCTTTATCGTCTTGTCTCTAAGGAGCTGTAGTTTCTGATGAGTGTGGTGGCTTCACAAAGCTCGCTTTGGAGATGTTCAGACTGAGCTAGTTCAAACCTTAGCCCCAAGTCCTACTATAGAGAATCTGGGCAAATTACTTCCTCTTTTGTGCCTCCACTTTCTCATCTGTGAAAGGGGGTAATAATAGAGCTCCCTCATGAGGTTGTCATGAGGATTTAATGTGTCAGTAGAGGAGAGAGCTAGGGAAGTTTCCGGATGCACAAGAGATTTACGTCTTACAGACAGGAGACTTGAACTCAGTGCAAGTGTCCTGAATCTGGCCACTGAGCTCATAAGTGGCCGAGTTGGGAACCAGGCCTGGCATTCTCCCAGGTGTTTTCTGTGCATATCTACCTGTGTCATATGTTTTTATTCATTTTTAAAATTAAAGTATAATTTACCTACAGTAAAACCCACTTTTCCTTATTGGACACTTCTAGTTTTGACAAACACATGCAGTCATGTAATCATTGGCTTAACCAACGTATGGAGCAGTTTTCAACCCACGTGTATAGTATTCTCACCCAACACATAGACAGTTCTCAACCAACATATAGAGCAGTTCTCACCCAACATATAGACAGTTCTTAACCCACATATAGAGCAGTTCTCGCCCAACATATATACAGTTCTCAACCAACATATAGAGCAGTTCTCATCCAATATATAGAGCAGTTGTCACCCAACATATAGAACAGTTCTTAACCCATATATAGAGCAGTTCTCACCCAACATATAGACAGTTCTCAACCAACATATATAGCAGTTCTCATCCAATATATAGAGCAGTTGTCACCCAACATATAGAACAGTTCTCAACCAACATATAGACAGTTCTCACCCAACATATAGAGCAGTTCTCACCCAACATATAGAGCAGTTCTCAACCAATATATAGACCAGTTCTCAACCAACATATAGAACAGTTCTCACTCAACATATAGAGAGTTCCCAACCAATATATAACATTTCTTACCCAACATATGGAATATTTCTCATCCAACATATAGAGCAGTTCTCAACCAGTATGGAACAGTTCTTGCCCAACATACGGAACAGTTCTCACCCAAAATATAGAGCATTTCTCAACCAACACATAGACAGTTCTCAACTGACATATATAGCCGTTCTATTCGCCCCTTAACTTTCTCCAACTCCTCCAGCTGCTGGCCACTAACCATCTGTTCTCCATCTCTATACTTTTACTTTTCACACAATGTTATAAAAATGGAATCATATAGTGTATAGCATTTTGAGAAAGCCTTGTTTTACTTATCAGAGTATATTTTAGTTTCATCCCTGTTGAGTGTATTTGTGATTTATTCGTTTTTTGCTCAGTGGTGTTCCATGGTATGGTTGATCATAGCTAGTTCGTCCATTCACCTCTTGAGGACATTTGGGTTGTTTCCATTTTTTAGTGATTACAAATAAAGCCATTAAGGTATTCACGTACAGCGTTTTGTGTGAACAAATATTTTCTTTTCACTTGGGTAAATACCTAAGAGGGGGTTGCTATGTCATATAAAAATTGTATCTCTAATTTTATAAGAAACTGCCAAACTCTTTTCCAAAGTTGCTGAACTATTTTAACATTCAGGTCAATAATATATGTAAACAGCGCTGGGTATTGTCAGGTTTGTTTTTTTTTTTTTAAATTTTGTTCTGTTTTGCTTTTTTCCCCTTTATTCTTTGTTTTGTGTTTTTGCTTATTAGCAATCCTAACATGGCTACCATGAGTAGACCTTACGGCAACTAACAACAGCACAATAAGTGTGTAGTGGTATCTCATTGTGGTTTTAATTTGTATTTTCCTGATGACTAATGATTCTGAGCACCTTTTCAAGTGCTTATTTGCCACCCATATATCTTCTTTGGTGAAGTGTCTATTCAAGTCTTTTGCTCATTTTTTGGGGGGAGGTTATTTGTTTTCTTATTATTGAGTTTTAAGAGTTCTTTCATTCTGTATAAGGAGATATGCTTGGTGATAACCTAAGGGTCTGCGGTTCGAACCCATCATCAGCTTTGTGGGAGAAAGATGTTACAGTCCGCTTCCATAAAGATTACAGGAAACCCTATGGGGCAGTTCTCTTCTGTCCTGTAGGATCACTGAGTCAGAATCAACTGGATGGCCATGGGTTTGGTTTGGGGCTTTCTGAAAGCAATGACAACAATTTCTTCTGCAACAATTGTAGTATTTTCCAGTGTTCAAAGTGTTTTTCTGTCCTCTTCTTAATTTGATTTTGAGCTTTGTGGAAACCGCTTGAGGCATTTGGTATGAGTGTTATTTCCCTGTTTCATTCAGGAAGTGGAGCCCAGCCTGCTACCACAAGTTGATGTTATTCAGAGATAGAAGGGCAGAACCAGGGTCAGAATACTTAAAATCCAGGACTTTTCCCAGCAGGATATGGCTGAAGGCACCGTGCTGTGGCTTCACAACAAACTGAAATTTTAATTCTAGCTCTGTTAGGTACTAGCTTTGTGATCAGGGTCAAAGTAATTAATGTTTCTATTGTCAGTTTCCTCTCCTTCCAAAACAGCTAACTCCCAGCTCCCCGTAGGAGTAGCGTCAGAATTAAAGACAAAATATTCAGAGGTCTTAGCACAGCGCCCAGTGTGTAATAGGATCTATTACTATGACTCCACCTTTCGAGGGTGCGTGTTTTCTGGAAGATACAGAATATCATTACAGAAGGTAAAGCTACTAAAAAAGAAAATGATTCTTAGTTAAGGGGTATAGCAATGCAGGAAGACATTTTTGGAATGGAGCAAAGATGATCATTTCAATTGGTGGATTGAGGTGGAGCTGCTGTGAATCCAGTGGAAGGGATTTCTTCTGCAAGGGCAGGTCTTGACTTGCTGTAGCTTTGCCAGGACGGAAGGAGGAAATCACTGAAGCATCCCAGCATGGTCTAGCCACTTGGTCAGTAGACGGGGAACGTTGGCTTCCGCTCACGTTATGTGTCAAAATAACCACGGAGGAAATCACCATCCTTTGAGAATCAGAGATTTCTTTTCCCCTTGCTGTCTTTTCCTCATATTTAGCCACCAGTCCATCATCCTGAAGTGATCTTTCTCTTTTTGATGATTTTGTGGCTCTTCATTGTAACTGTAAGTTTGTGTTAACATTAGCCAACCCGTATAAGGCCCAACTTTCTTCTTTGTTTTTTTTTTTTAGGGGGCAGCGCTGAAGTACTTGCCAACGATTGTCAATGACGTGAAGTTGGTATTTGATCCCAAAGAGCTCAGGTAAGGGGCACCTGGAGCAAGCACTTCCCATGGGCCACACTTGGCCTCCTTTCCCGCGTGTTCAGTTTATGTGAGGTGTGTGGTCCTATCTAATGCGCGCAAGTGTCAGCGCCCCCGATCATTCCGGGGGACGTGCGGCTGCTGATGTCTGTGGCACTGTGATAATCATGACTTTATACAGAAAAGAAATCCATCAACAGTCAAAGTGTTTTCTTTAGAATAGTGTTCATAGCCCACTGGGTACATAATGCAAATTTGGCATTTTGCATATTTTGGGATTTAAATTTTAATACGTGGTTGCTGATTTTTGGTTTTGTTTTGAATACCTGAAAAACTTAACGCAGGTGCTTTAATATTCTCGTCTCCACCCCCCTTCTGTGACACGCAGCTCTTCTCTTCCCAAGCTCCTAACTAAGGGGGTGTAAGCCTCAGGCAGAAGACTTAGAAGTTGTGGGGTTAGAAAAGAGTAAAGGAAAACACATGTGGGGAAGCTGGTTGGTGGGCTTGCAGACTGAGGAGTGAGGTGGGGACCAAGTCCTTCGTTTACCTCCCAGTGTTCCCACCCCTCACCGTCCAAACCTAGCGTTCATTGTTTCCTCTGTGGATGTTACTGTATTCCGACAAGGGCTCTCGTAGGGGAAGGGAAGTGTAGCTTTCTTCACCCCAGACATCCAAGAACACAGCCCTCATCTGCTTTTGTTTTGCTCTTGGTTTGGCATTTGACACAATAAACTGCCTCCTGGGGGATGGCACCATCTTCCCCAGCCAAAAAAGGCTTCCTAAATATTACTAACGAGCCATCTGTGCTGGGTGGTTTAACTGAGTGAATAATGACCCTCCCTCCTACACTTTACGCCCGCCATAGTTCACTCGTGACCTGGCGTCGGAGGGCGAGGGGCTCTCGGCGGGGCACTCTCCGCTGTGGATCATCCGGTCTTTGATGTGTCTGAGGATTTAGTGTCATGCAGGGATACACTTACTTCCTGCTCTCGGAGCACTGACAAGGTGAAATATGGATTAGCAGGCCCTAAGCAAGGAAAGGAAAGACCAAGCTGATCGTCCAAGGGCTGTGTCTGCCCACTGGGCATTTGTTGCCTTCTCTCTGGAGATGGTTCTCCGTGGATCGTTGCAGAATGGCAGGCTCAGCAGCCCCTGGGAACATGCTAGAAAAGCAGAGTCTGGGGTTACTCCACAGACCTTCTAGGTTAGAAGCTGGGAGTGGGCCTGGCCATCTGGGTTTTAAGGAGCTTTCCTCATGCCTGTGCTGTGCGCTGATGTCTGAGTCCCTCAACCCTGGAGGAGCCTGGGAGGAAGTGGGGACGCTGCAGGCCTGGGACGATGGCCATTCTCTGGGTCTGCCCCTCTGTTGGGCACAAGGACCTGCACGTTCATTGCCTGTTAGTGGGTTGCAGTGTGTTCTTACCATTGGTGCTCGAGCCTCTTGGCTGTCGGTGCCAGTCTGCTCTTTATGGGTGTATGTGCCCCTACAAGACCCTCTGTGTGCATTAAGAAGATGAGATTAACAATCATGCGTGTACTTTTTCCTATTTATAAAATTGGTTCATGTTTCAAAAAACAGAAGAGCTCACAGAAGAGAATAAATGTCAAACTTAATGCCACTACCCCAAAATAATGAGAAGGATCTGGAGCCTTCTCGTTTTTCTTGCACACACACACACAGACACACACACACCCCTACCAATAAAATTCAACACTGTATTCGATATTTTGCCATTAATGCTTGAACATGCGACATCTTGTTTTCCCAAGTAACGAAGTGGTCCTCTGCATCATAATTTTTAATCACTTGCATGACGCTCCATCCTATGCTGGAACATCATTTATTCAAGCAGCAACAATAGATGCTGACATCTATTATGTGCTTCCTCCATACAAAATAGACTTTACGCAGAGTACTTTCCACATACTATTCAGTTAATCTTTACAACAATGCTGTGACATAGCTTCTATTATTAGCCCAGTTCTATGCTAAATACCTTGTCCATGGTGACTCAGCTGGAGGGGACAGGGCTTCGATGCCAACCTGGGCTTCAGCTGGGTGTTAGGTTGTCTCCAGTTTTTATTGTTATAAAATATGCTGGGATAAAATTTATTGTAGCCTAATTGTTATTAATATCATTAATATGAGTAATATTAAATTATTTATACCATTAGGATAAACACAGAAGTGGAGTTGCTGGGCCATGCATTTTCTTAAAAGGCTCTTAGTAGATATTATCAAATTGCTCTTCACAAAGGTCAAACCAATATTCTACCAGTGTGTAGAATACTGAGAATTATCATCTTATAGAATCTCACCAATGGAGCCCTGGCCGCACAGTGGTTAAGAGTTCAGCTGCCAACCAAGAGGTCGGCAGTTTGAATCCACCAGCCGCTCCTTGGAAACCTTATGGGGCAGTTCTACTCTGTCCTGTGGGGTCAATATGAGTTGGAATCGACTTGATGGCGACAAGTTTTTTCTGTTGTTGCTGTTATTGCCAATGTGATTGGTGGAACAGTATCCCATCATTTTAGTTTTGCATTTCTTTGTTTACTAACAAGAATGCTTCTTCCAACATTCCTTCATAGGTTTATTGCCCATTTGTAAAAATAATATTTTTAAAAATCGCTTTATTGAGACATTATTCATATGCCATAAAGTTCACCTGTTTAGTGCGTTCAAGTCAATGGTTTTGGTATCTGTACGTAGTTGTGCCACCAGCTCCATAATCCGATTTTAGAACATTTTCATCATCCCAGTAAGTTTCCTTGTGCCCATTACCAGTCACTCCGCATCCCCATCCACAGCCCAGGACAACCGCTAATCTATATTCTATATCTATAGACTTGCCTTTTCTGGGCATTTCGTATAAATGGGATCGTCCAATGTGTAACTTTTCTGACTGGCTTCTTTAACATAGCATAATGTTCTCAAGGCTCCTCCCACATTGTAGCATATATCATACTTTATTAATTTATTTTATGGCTGAATAATACCGCATTGTATGGATATACCCATGATGGACATTTGGGTTATTTCCACATTTTGGATATTCTGAATAATGCTGCTATGATTCATGTACAAGATTTTGTGTGGACATATGTTTCCATTTTTCCTGGGTATATACCTAGGAGTGGAATTGCTGGGTCTTATGGTGACTATGTTTAACTATATTATAAAGATATTGCATGTTGTTGGATGAAATTTTGAGGAAATGACAAACTTTTCCTGAGTAGCTGCACTGTTTTATATTCCTGATTTTGTGCTAAATAACAGTAATGTATGAAGTTTCCAATTTCTCCACAGCCTCACCAATACTTATTGTCTGTCCTTTGAATTATAACCATTCTGATATGTGTGAAGTGAAAAATAATATTTTAAAACATTTTGTTGGATGAAATTTCATCCATATTATCTTGGTACTGTCTTGTAATAGCGTTGGGTAATTTTGTTGCTTGAGTGCATCTCTAAATTCATTTGCTTGTGTATTTTCTCATAGCAAAATGTTTACTGAATTCATCCTCAATGTTCCCCTGGGCTTGCTGACCATTCAGAAGCTGTATTGCTTGATTGAAATCATTCACAGTGATCTCTTCATACAGCATGGTGAGTGGAACCCCAGACTCATGAAATTGTCATTTTATTCATTGTCTGCATAACTTGACCCCTCTGAATTCTCCCTTCCTTGCTGGAAGGAGTGGAGGTTCGACCAATTAAAACATCTCCATTATGAGACAGTAAGATTTAGCCCTTACAAGAGAATGGTAATTGACATAGTGCAGGTAATAGATCATTGGGAAATGAAGACAGAACCTCGTGGTTTGTATTTTAGGTGTCCACCGAAGCCCGAGGATAATCAGCACACATTGTTGCTCTTAAAACGGGTGATTGTCTGCCCTGGGAAAGCAATTGCCTGTTTCCGTTGAGGTGATTGCAAAGAAAAAATTCAAGTTTTCTTTACATTTAGAAGTCATTTTTCTGTCTTACCCTGAACTTTGCATTCTTTGACAAGGGTTCCTTCAAACTCTACTCCAAGTAATGAGAATTTTAATGATTCCTCAACTCATTTATCCTGAGGAACACCTTCTGTTCCCCCACTTTATCTCTCCACCCTTTTTATTAATCATTTTCTTTCTATTTGGACAGATTGAATTAATATTTTACACTTGTCAAGTACTTTTATTGAAAGCTTAAAACCTTTGCATAATTCCACAATCTTCCTCATTTATTGGAGGCAAAGGCAAAGACTTGAGTGACATTCTGACTGAGGGTGTAGATTTAGTCTGTTCGTTTATGTGCAGCTCTTGGCTGATCTGTTCATTTCCTTTTGCCCTTGTGTGTTGGTTTGTTTGTAATTCCCTGTGCTTTTCCAAGGATGGAGCAGCCCGGGACCAGGACGTCCCCACTGAGTTTCTGACTGGACTAGGAGCTCAGTTTATGTCTGGCTTAGTTCTTTGTACCCTTTGTACTCCTGGGACTGTGTTTGTCTGTTGGTTTTAATCTTATTTCTTGATTTAACTTTGTAAAATGTACTTGTCTATGCTTATGGCTAATACTTATGTTAGGAGAAGATGTTAAGACTTTATTTGGTCGCAGCGTTCCTCTCGAGGAAAAACTAAAACCAAGAAGTGGTTGGTTTTCTACAGACCTCGCTCTGGACCGGAAGCCCCTACTTCACATTTCATACAAACAAGTCAACTCTGTTTGCATTGTCTGAGATTCAAAGCCAGTGAATCTTGTTTGAGGCATGAATCTAGACTGTGTGTAAGCCTCCCACCTGAGGCTGAGTCTTGAGTGTCTTGCTCTGCAGATACTTTCCAAACCTTGTAGAATACAAGTGGGACTTAAGGAAGGGCTAATGGTGAAGGTGATGGCGGGGACACTGCCTTGTGTTTTCTTCTCTTATTGACTAAACTTTACACCAAAACAAAAGAAAACAAAAAACCAAACCCATTGCCATCGAGTCGATTCTGACTCACAGTGACCCTATAAGACAGAGAAGAACTGCCCCATAGGGTTTCCAAGGAGCCGCTGGTGGATTCGAACTGCTGACCTTTTGGTTAGCAGACGAGCTCTTAAGCATTAGGTAAAATCACCTGAAAGCTTTATATCTTGGTCTTATTAGGTTACTGGTGTCCCAGCTCCCACCCATCCAACCCTAAGTCACACACGTGTGCATGGGTGCGCGCACACACACACCTAAACATCCCATCACCACCACCACCACCAGTGCCTTCACTGAATTAACCAGTGTCCGTGGATTGAGCTGGACTTTTATCGAGGGCTGAAGTAAGGAAGACTTTCTTGAGCACATGTTTGCTTGTATTTCAAAATTTCCATTGTAAAACTTTATTCAGCTTGTTGTTTAGTTGGCTTTGAATAAGCGCTGAAGATGTAAAATGTTCAATTAAAAATACTTTATATGTAAATTCCCTTAAGAAATAGTTCAAGGAAAAAACAGTTTCTCTGTTGAAACATACTCTATTTCTTTAGCTAACAGAAAGCTTGACGGGAAACGCACTATTTTTTGGTGATTTTGTTATCCTCAGTACTCAGTGACTGTTCTTCTCTTTCTCAGCTTTGTTTGCACGCTCCTGGTCTACAAGTCTTTTATTATAGACTACCTCATATTCTATTCCAGGAGTCTGCAACATGTCAATAAATAATTATAAAAGCAGTTGCCATTCAGTCGACTCCGACTCATGGCGACCCCACATGTGTCAGACTAGAACTGTGCTCCACAGGCTTTTCAATGGATGATTTTTCAGAAGTAGATCACCAGGCCTTTCTTCTGAGGTGACCTGTGGGTGGACTCAAACTTCCAACCTTTCAGTTAGTAGCTGAGTGCTTAAACATTTGGACTATCCAGGAACTTGAAATAAATGCTTAGCTTTCTTTAATAAGGAGCCCTGGTGGCACAGTGGTTAAGAGCTATGGCTGCTGACCAAAAGGTCAGCAGTTCGAATCCACCAACTGCTCCTTAGAAACCCTATGGGGCAGTTCAACTCTGTCCTGTAGGGTCGCTGTGAGTTGGAATCAACTTGATGGCAACGGGTTTTTTTTTTTT
>NW_004443967.1:16597024-16599380 GCF_000243295.1 Trichechus manatus latirostris
GTAGTTTTCTTTGTATAGGTCTTTTACATCCCTGGTCAGATTTATTCCTAAGGACTTTTTTTTTTTTAGGGGCTATTATAAATGGTATTGTTTTCCTGATTTCCTTTTCATCCTTCTCTTTAGTGTTGTATATGAATCCAACTGATTTTTGTTTGTTTATCTTGTATCCTGCTACTCTGCTGAATCTATTAATTCCAGTAGTTTTCTTGTGGCGTCTTTTGGGTTTTCTATGTATAGTATCATATCATCCACAAATAGGGACAGTTTAAATTCTTCATTACCCATTTGAATGCCCTTTATTTCTTTTTCTTGCCTTATTGCTCTAGCTAGGACTTCCAGTACAATTTTAAATAAGAGTGGTGATAAAGGGCATCCTAGTCTTGCTCCTGTTCTTGAGGGGAATGTTTTCAGCCTCCCTCCATTAAGAGTGATGTTGGCCATTGGTTTTGCCTAGATGCCCTTTATTATGTTGAGAAATTTCCCTTGTATACCTATTTTATTGAGAGTTTTTATCAGTAATGGGTGTTGGACTTTGTCAAATGCCTTTTCTTCGTTGATTGAGATGGTCATGTGATTCTTTTCTTTCCTTTTATTTATGTGATGCGTTACATTGATTTTCTAATGTTGAACCATCCTTGCATACCTGCTATGAATCCCAGTTGGTCATGGTGTATGATTTTTTTTTGATATGATGCTGGGTTTTATTGAGTAGAATTTTGTTAAGGATTTTTGCTTCTATATTCATAAGAGATATTGGTCTGTAATTTTCTTTTTTTGTGGTGTCTTTGCCTGGTTTTGGTATCAGGGTTATGCTGGCTTCATAGAATAAATTTGGAAGTGTTGTTTCCTTTTCTATGTTCTGAAATAGTTTGAGTAGTACTGCTGTAAGCTCTTCTCTGAATATTTGGTAGAATTCTCCAGTGAGGCCATCTGGGCCAGTGCTTTTTTTGTTTTGGAAGTTTTTTTTTTAATCACCTTTTCAATCTCCTCTCTTGTTATGGATCTGTTCAGATTTTCAACATCGGTTTGTGTTAGTTTGGGTAGGTAGTATGTTTCTAGAAATGTGTACATTTCCTCCAGGTTTTCAAATTTGTTGGAGTATAGTTTTTTCTAATACTCTGTTATGATCCTTTTTATTTCAGTTGGGTCTGTTGTAATGTCCCCCATTTCATTTCTTATTTGGGGTATTTTCATCATCTCCTGTTTTTCTTCTGTTCGTTTGGCCAGTGGCTTGTTAATTTTGTTGATCCTTTCAAAGAACTGACTTTTGGTTTTGTTGACTCTATTCTCTGTTTCATTTATTTCTGGTCTGATCCTTATTATTTCCTTTCTTCTCGTGGCTGTAGGCTTGTTTTTCTGTTCACTGTTTGTTTGAGTTGTGTAATTAATTTTTAGATTTTGTCCCTTTCTTCTTTTTTGATGTGTGCATCTATTGCTATAAATTGTCCTCTGAGGACTGCCTTTGCTGTCTCCAAAGGTTTTGGTATGATGTGTTTTCATTCTCGTTTGATTCTAGGAATTTTTTGATTCCATCTCTGATTTCTTCTATCTAGTGGTATGTAAGCAGGGTGTTATTCAGTTTCCATGTAATCAATTTTTTTCCTTCCTCTTTCTGTTGTTAATTTCTACCTTGATGGCATTGTGGTCATAGGAGATACTTTGTATTATCTCAGTTTTTTGGATATTTTTGAGGGTTGCTCTGTGTCCTAACATCTGGTCTATTCTGGACAATGTTCCATGTGTGTTGGAGAAGAATGTGTACTTTGCAGCTGTTGGGTGGAGTGTTCTATATAGGTCTGTGAGGTCAAGTTGGGTGATTATGCCCTTTATCTCTTCTGTATCTTTGCTGAGTCTCTGTCTAGATGTTCTGTCCTTTACTGAGAGTGGTGTGTTGAAGTCTCCTACTATTATTGTGGAACTGTCAATTTCTCTTTTCAGTGTTGCTAGAGTTTGTTTTATGTATTTTCGAGCCCTGTCATTGGGTGCATAGATGTTTATTATGGTTATATCTTCATGATGGATCATCCCTTTAATCATTATATAGTGCTCTTCTTTGTCTTTTATGGTGGATTTTGTTTTAAAGTCTATTTTATCTGAGATTAGTATTGCCACTCCTGCTCTTTTTTGTGGCTGTTTGCTTGATATATTTTTGCCATCATTTGATTTTTAATAAATTTATGTCTTTTTTTCTAAGGTGTATCTCTTGTAGACAGCATATTGATGAATCCTGTTTTTTATCCATTCTGTCACTCTCTGTCTCTTTATGGGTGCATTTAGGCCATTTACATTCAGTGTAGTTGTTGACAGGTGTGAGTTTATTGCAATCATTTTGTAGTGCTTTTTTTGTGGTGCTGAC
>NW_004443967.1:16599768-16601526 GCF_000243295.1 Trichechus manatus latirostris
TACTCACCAAAGTAGAATGTAGAACATTTTCTTTATAAACTATGTTATGCCAATTGAGCTAGATGTTCCCCAAGACCGTGGTCCCCACAACCCTCTGCCCAGCAATTCAGTCCCTCAGGGAGTTTGGATGTGTCTGTGGAGCTTCCATGACCTTTCCTTGTACAAGTTGTGCTGACTTCCCCAGTATTGTGTACTGTCTTACCCTTCACCAAAGTTACTACTTATCTATTGTTTATTTAGTGTTTTTCCATCCCCATCCTTCCCCTTCCTCATAACCATCAAAGATTGTTTCTTTTTGTGTGTAAACCTTTTCATGAGTTTTTACAGTAGTGGTCTAATACAATATTTGTTCTTCTGTGATTGACTTATTTCACTCAGCATAATGCCCTCCAGATTCATCCATGTTATGAGATGCTTCTCAGATTCATTATTTTCTTTATCATTGCATGATACTCCATTGTGTGTATGTACGTTAGTTTGTTTATCCATTCATCTGTTGATGGGCATCTAGGTTGTTTCCATCTTTTTGCTATTGTGATCAATGCTGCAGTGAACATGGGTGTGCATATGCCTGTTTGTGTGACGGCTCTTATTTCTCTAGGATATATTCCCAAGAGTGACATTGCTGGATCTTATGGTATTTCTGTTTCTAGCTTTTTAAGGAAGTGCCATACGGTTTTCAAAATGGTTGTATCATTTTGCATTCCCACCAGCAATGCATAAGAGTTCCAATCTTTCCACAGGTTCTACAACGTTTGTTATTTCCTATTTTTTTGATTCGTACCAGTAATGCTGGGGTGAGATGGTATCTCGTTGTGGTTTTGATTTGTATTTCTCTAATGGTTAGTGATCCGGAGCATTCCTCCTGTGTCTGTTGGCTGTTTGAATGTCTTCTTTGGTGAAGTGTCTGTTCATTTCCTTTGCCCGTTTTTTAATTGAATTATTTATCTTTTTGTGGGAGAGGTGTTGGATTTTCCTATAGATTTTAGAGATTAGACCTTTGTCTGATTCGTAATGGCCAAAATTTTCTCCTACTCAGTAGGTTCTCTTTTTATTCTTTTGATGAAGTCTTTTGATGAGCGTAAGTGTTTAATTTTTAGAAGATCCCAGTTATCTAGCTTATCTTCTGGAGTTTGTGTGTTGTTGGTTATGGTTTGTATCCTGTTAATGCCATGTATTAGGGCCTCTAGCATTGATCCTATTTTCTCTTCTATGAACTTTATAGTTTTTGGCTTGCTTTATATTTAGGTCTTTGACCCATTTTGAATTAGTTTTTGTATATAGTGTGAAGTATGGGTCCTGTTTCATTTTTTTTGTGGATAGACATCCAATTTTGCTAGCAGTGTTTGTTAAAAAGACTGTCTGTTCCCCATTTGATGGACTTTGGGCCCTTGTCGAAGATTAGGTGACAGTAGGTGGATGAATTGACATCTTAGTTCTCAATTCTGTTCCATTGGTCAGTGTATTTGTCATGTCCCTGTACCAGGCTGTTCTGACTACCATAGCTGTATAGTAGGTTCTGAGGTCAGGTAGTGTGAGTCCTCCTATTTTATTCTTCTTCTTTAATAGTGCTTTACTTATCCGGGGCTTCTTACCTTTCCATATAAAGTTAATGACTAGTTTTTCCATCTCTTTAAAGAATGCTGTTGGTATTTGGATCAGGATTGCATTGTATTTGTAAATTGCTTTGGGTAGAATTGTCATTTTCACAATGTTGAGTCTACCTATCCATGAGCATGGTATGATTTTCTGTTTATG
>NW_004443967.1:16601626-16644676 GCF_000243295.1 Trichechus manatus latirostris
TAGGTTTGAACTAGTCTATTATTACTTGGTATTGCCTTGTCTTCCTCGCCATTAGAAAGTTCTATACCTACACTCTTTATTCTCTCTTTTATTATTCTGACGTTGTTGTCATTTACAGATTAACCTCTCTGGTTCACTATTGTAATTCTTTTGGTTTTGGATATTCCTTGAGAGTTCATTTCCTAGGTTGGTATCTGGCTGGTTCAATCTTGTGTCGTATATTCAGCTGTGGTCTGGTGTTGTTTGTTCTCAGACCAAAGAACTTCCTTTAATAATTCTTATAATTTTGATTTGGTTTTTACATATTACCTTAATTTCTGTCTTTCCGGAAATGTCTTAATTTCACCATCATATTTGAATGAGCGTTTTGTCAGGTATATTATTCATGGTTGGCAATTTTTTTCTTTCGAGCTTTTAAATATGTCATCCCATTGTCTTCTTGCCAGCATTGTTTCTGCCAAATAATCAGAGCTTAGTCTTATTGTTTCTCCTCTGTATGTGATTTTTCGTTTTTATCAAGCTGCTCTCAGGATTCTTTCTTTGTGTTTGGTTTTATCGAGTGTGATTATGATATGCCTTGGTGATTTTCTTTTGACATCTATCCTATATGGGGTTCATTGAGCTTCTTGGATGGCCAGCTTTTCATCTTTCATGATATTAGGTAAGTTTTCTGTCAGCAATTCTTAAATGATCCTCTCTGTGTTTTCCGTTTTCTCCCCCAGTTCTGAAACTCTGACCATTAGCAAATTTTTGCTTTTGATTGTATCCCACATAATTCTCAGGGTTTCTTCATTTTTCTTTGTTCTTTTTTTCTGATTTTTTCTCAGAGTTGTATACGAGTGTTTGTCTTCAGTTTTGCTGATCTTGTCTTCCATCATTTCAAACCTGCTCCTCAGTCCTTCTGTGACACAGTCCGTTTCTGAAAACTTGTTGTTTATCTTTTGGATTTCTAATTGTTGTTTTTGTATGATTTGTAGTTATGAATTTATTTTGGCATTTTGTTCATGTGTTATTTTTCTCCATTCTTGCTTTTTTTGTCTGTATTTTCCATGAATTTGTCTATTTTTTCCTCATTTTTGGTGCTTCTTGCTTCAACTCTTGGATAGCTCTGAATATTAGAGATTTGAATTCCCTATCAGGTAGTTCTAGTGCCTTTTTTTCTACTAGAAAGTCCATGTTGTGTTATATTTTGGATGCCTATTAGAACCATCTTGTCCTGTTTTTTTAGTACGTTTTGTTATTGTCTATGCTGTCTTTGGGACATTCAGTAGTTATTTTCTTTGTTTACGGATTGTAGATTTGTTTGTTTTGTCCTGCTTTTTTGTTTTATTTGGTTATTTCTGAGCAGGTGGGCTTTGCGTTCTTTGTCGTTTGCTCGTCTGTGGGCATGATACTTTTCACCTCCTTGTCCAATGGGCAGGGCCAGTCACTCAGCTGGGGTGTAGCAGGGCAGGTCTAGTGGTCATTGTTTCTCCTGCTGGGAGCTCTGTGAAGCTTCTTTCCTGTACTTCCTGTCTTCCAGTCTCCACTGTGTGCGGCGCAAATCCAAGCAGCACCGACCCTGCGTTTCCTGGCCAGCCAAGCAGCTGCAGGCAGCTATGAAGCGGCAGATATCGAGCAGGGGGAAAAAGATAGGGGGTGTGAAAGTGTATATTGCTGGTTACCGGGTACTCTGTCTCTTCCTGGGAGCTCTGTGAAGCTGCTTTCCCATACTCCCAGTCCGCTGATTTCCGACAGTTGTCCAAGATTGCGATTCTGTGCTGTGTTAACTGATAAGGGACCTCCGCACGTATCTGTCCTCTCTTTCTATTCCCTGTCAGTTTCTTATTCCATTTGGTGTTTGGCTGAGTTCTTCACCTCTTCATTTGATGCTTAGGATTCCAGGATTGATATTTGTCTCTGTTTTACTTAGTTTTTTGGGTCTTTGCTGTGGAGAGATGGCATGGGCTTCTGTCTATAGCTTCATGTTGTTTCCTATGAAAGTTAGGATTTTTGATCTTAATAGAAAACCTTGCCCAGCATAGTAAATGAGATTGTATGAAATATATGAGTAAAAAACTATTGTGAGCTAAATGAGCCCAAATTTGCCTGAAGCTTCATGTGTTATAAGCAGCTCCAGAATTGCCCAGCCCATACAAGTTAACTAAGCCATCAGCAGCAGCCCCTTCAGGGCTGCTGAGGGGTTGCTTGAAAACATTTTGGGATACGGTGGCCAATGTGAAAGTAATCTCACAAACAAGCTTTGAGTGTTAGGAATCACCTGGTAAGAATAGCAAAGACAGCCCCGATTTTTCTAATCTGCAAGCTCCCTAGTCCTTCAGAGGAGCCAGTAGCCATCTTACCTCCTTGTCAGAAGAGATTTAGGGGTGGAAATCTCCTGGTTGGTATGTTCTTTCAAAGATACCATTGGTTTTACGAAATATCCTGTGGTACATTTACTATAAATATTTAAAGTGTATCCATTTTCTGATGATATATGATGGCCTTGGTTTTCACGCTTTGTTCTATATCTTGTTAATTTGTAAAGACATGGAGTTGTCTGTGTCCTGTTTCTCATCCCAGGGGAATGAGTCAAACTCACTCCCTGTGTCTGCAGATGATTCCAACTTGATACCACTAGACTTAGCTGCACATGCGACTACATATGTTAGCAGCGCTGAGTCAGCATTCTCTTGGTGGCTTGGTGTGAATGCATCACTCCAGGATCTTCTCTGGGGGCTCCAGGGTTGGCGTATGTGTTGAATTACTCGCAAAGAGAGACACTGCTAGTTCCTTTGCTTAAAACCTTTCTTCCCATTCTCTCCTGGTAGCAGGGCCACTCCGTCGCTTAAGAGTCTCGCTTCCATGGGAACAACAATTTGAGGTATGCACAAGCATACGGGCAGTGAATTCTCAAACTGAAATCACTTCCCTGCAGAAAGTGTTCCCTTGCCAGGTTTGGGTTCCATTTGGTCATGACTTACAGCATCCTGGTTGCTTTCAGCCTCACTTCCTCTATTGCTCCTTTCTTGTCCTTTTTCAGGACATGGAAACCAAATGTGTGTCCAGCTCAGTTTGTTAAGCTACAACAGGAGATGTGTGTTTCAGTAAAGGGGGTTGTGTTTATCTGGCTGTTTCTCGGCAGTGATTATGTGTCCACTTTCTAGGGTGGTGGATGGCTGAGAGACTTAACATACCACGAACTGCATGGCATAAAAGAACAGAAACTTATTGTCTCACAGTTCTGGAAGCCAGAAGGCCAAATCAGGGCATTGGCTCCAGAGGAAGCTCCTTCTTTGTCTCTTTCAGTTTCTGTTGTGTTTGTTAGTTGCCGTTGAGTCAATTCGGACTCATAGCGACCCCATGTGTGAAGAGAAAACTGTTCCATAGGGTTTCCAAAGGCCATATGTCCTTTCAGAATCAGATCGTTAGGCCTATCTTCCGAGGCACCTCTGGGTGGGTTCAAACCACCAACCTTTCAGCTAGTAGTCGAGTGCTTAACTGTTTGCACCACCCAGGGACTCTTTGTCTTCTAGCTGCTGGAAAATCTTGGCATTCCTAGGCTTGTAAATGTGTCTCCTTCCATCATCGCATAGCATCTATGTCTCCCTTGTGTGTCTGTGTTGATTCAGTTGTTTTCTAAGACACCACTCAGAAAAGATTAGATTTAGGACTCACCCTTCTTCAGTATGATCTCATGAACATAACATATGCCCCCCTCCAGATATTTTGAAGCAAACTCTAGCCATCACAGCATTTGATGAGGCTGCCTTTCAGAAAGTACAAGGTTGATCCCAGCATGAATGACACTGTTCCAGAAAAGGGGAGCTGCACAGTGGGGCTGGTTCCCATGCTGATGTCTTTCATCCACCTTGGGTGTCTCTGCTCCTGCTCCCTTGCCAAGGTGAAGGGCCTTCGACTCGTTAGCATGCTGTGTGTGAGAGCCAATGAATGGGCTCTAATGGCTTCCAATTGCTGTCGCACGATGTGACTTGACTACTTGAGAGCTGGTTAAATAGATTATGTGCTTCACAAAAAGATGACTCTTGCATGTAATCTATGGTGTGGAGCCAGCAGATTTCCAAAGCAAGATGCACAGAGAAGGAGAGGTCAGAGCATTATAATTTGTGCATTTGTAGCTTGGTTCCCATGTGATTAAACTGTTGCCCACATATGTGACAAAAGTTGTGAAAATTAAAGTGTAAATCTTGTTATAGAAAGAAGAGGTTTCCATGTAATTAAAATAAGCATGAGAACACCAAGGTTTAGGATTTATGCTTGTAGAAGTATTTTACATTAGTGTTATAGACATTGGAATAAAATGAATCAACCTGAGCCAGCATTAGCTTTTGAATTAGGCAAAAGCATTGGGCATCCTTGCAGGAAGCCTGGGGAGAAGGTAGAGACACGGGAGCACGAGGCCTCACCTCCATGGCTCCCTTTTCTCCTGTGGCTCTGAACCTGAGCCTTTTGGAAGCTCGTTCCAATCAACACTCAATCGTTTCTTTCCATAGTTCTCTATTGAAAGTGGCCAAAGTGATTGGCAAATATTTTCAGAGCTTACTATGTACTTATCATGTGTCCCAAGTTTTTTTTTTTTTTTTTCTGTTAAGCAGGGATATATAAGATTTAAAGAGTAAATATTTGAAGATTTAGAGGAGTAGAGTCCAGTGGCAAGATGATCCTTTATGGGTCTTGGGAGATTACTTTGTTGTCAGCCCAGTATTTATTAGCCCCCTCTTGTGGATTGAATTGTGTTCCCCAAGATATGTATTGAAGTCCTGGACACCATACCTGTGGATGTGATCTTGTTTGGAAATAGGGTTTTCTTTGTTAAGTAGGTCATCAGGGTGGGTCCCAAACCTAATCACTTCAGAAGTATGACAAAAACAGAATAGACACAGGGACAAACACAGGGGGAAGATAGGTTCTATCTATGGGTGGAGGCAGATGAATCTACAAGCTGAGGAACATCAAAGATCACTGGCAGCTACTGGAAGCTCAAATAGACAAAGAAGGACCCTGTCCTGGAGCCACGCCCTGAATTTGGACCTCTTGCCTGCTAAACTATGAGAAAAGAAACTTCAGTTATTTAAAGCCACATGCTTGTTGTATTTCTTTTACAGCAGCACTAGAAAACTAAGACACCTCCTCTCTTTGTTTTTTTTCTGGTGGTTGTAATCTAGCTACGGGTAGGAGTGGAAATGTGTCATCCCCTAGCCGTTCCTCTGCTGTCCCCTTCACCGGGACAAACAGGCTTTTTTTTAGACAGTGTTCATCAATGTCCTGAAACTTCATTTGGGTTCCATTTTTGAACAATAGAGAGCTTTTTAAAAATGTAGATCTAGAAAGCTCGAATTATTTTCCTCATTCTTATTTTCAAGGTGAATGCTTCCTACAGTTATCAAGCAGAGTAAAACTCTCCTTCTTAATAGGAGAAACATTAGTTACAGTAGCCCTTTGAAATCGGAGGGCAAAGGCTCGGATACCTATTGGGACTAGACATTAGGAAGTACCAAAGTCTGATTCCTAGACTATGTTCAGTGTCATTAGATCCAAGATAGAAAATTCATATCTCTGAAAAGTACCCTGTTAATCAACTTCTTGTGCTTTAAATTGTAGAAAATAAAAGCTGTGTGTTTAATACAGACCTATAGTGAAATATATTTCTTAATGCTTTGATCCTTAAACAGATCAAAACAAAATCTCTGGAGCTTCTCTACTGTTTAAACTGAAGAGAAATT
This sequence comes from Trichechus manatus latirostris, assembly GCF_000243295.1. NCBI lineage: Eukaryota > Metazoa > Chordata > Mammalia > Sirenia > Trichechidae > Trichechus > Trichechus manatus. The sequence continues at coordinate 16,607,350 of NW_004443967.1, forward strand.
TCTCCTTACTGAACAGGATCTTAAATCCAGAGCTATTTTGTAGTAGTTTTGTTAACCTGATGGATGTTGTATAGAAAGAAAAGTTCGGGTGGGGACCATCGCATGCAACAGGCACTTAATGTACCACTCCTACAGCATTCTGGAATACTTTAATGAGATCGTTGTGCTGATGACTTCTAATGAACACTACCAGCTGTGAACCCTGAAGACTGATTCTTTTAAATAATGGTGGAATAGAAACATCATTTTCTTCTCTTGTTTTTTCATGCCTTAAAAAAACTTTTAATCTTTATCTGTAAAGTACTGTACCCTTTTTATCCCTCATTCTGCATGTCACTCTGTCTTTCATTATACGGTTTTTTTAAAAGACCATTTGTTGAAACAGTGCAGGCTTTTAAAAATGGCTTATTGAATCTGCGTGAGTGAACTCAATTTCAGTTTATATGCATTTCGATTCCATCATAATTTATTGAATACCTATCATGTGCTTGGGACTATTCGTTAGCAGATTTGATTTCTCTGGGAGGCTTCAGAGTCATCAAGCTGAAAAGGCAGAATTGGAAGAGTAATTCCCTCAATTTGTAGATAAGGACACAGGAGTTAGGAACTGGTAACAGGTCCTACCTAGTCTGTAAGCTGAATCCCAGGCGGGGAGCTGTCCACTCTGTTGGTGCTGATTAAGGACTTGGCTCTTTACAAATCCATCATCCACTCTTTTCTTAAATGGTTTCGCACCCACCAGATGAGTAATGTGTTCTGAAAACTCAATTCACTTCACCGCCATATGGAACAAGACATGGTACAAATAAACATAAATAAGCCACTTAATGTTGTGTTATGTTCATGGAGTTTTCTTAATTTTTCTCGTTCTGTGTAGGGATGCTTATCTGTGATCAAACTGGCAGTGCTAACAGTTCCTGATGGTGTCATCGGTCTAACCTGTATCATAATCTGTTGACTTTCTGTTCTGTGCTCACCCCTTGGGGGGCCCATGCCTGTTGCTTGATGCGGAGAGCAGGAAGCGTAAGCTGAGAACAAGCTGCCTCCATTGTCCCATATGCAGTTGAGCTCACACTGGGCACCAGGACAGCAAGTCCCCAAGTCTCCGCAGCCCATGATTCCTTCTAGGCCTTGAAGCTGATGAGAAAGCTGAGCTCTGTAGCTGCACTGTGTATTGACTGCATGAACTGACCTGGCATAGTGGCAAGAGCCGCAGCTCAGCCTGCAGTTTTCTAGGCTCCCCTGGGGACCCCATTCTTTTTCTGCTGCATAAACCTTTCTTGAATGTCCAGACCTTCCACCAAAGTGGAGTGGCCACACGTGTTTAACATATTTTTATTTACGTTGTTGTTGTTAGCTGACATTGAGTCAGTTCTGACTCGTGATGGCCCCGTGCGTGCAGAGTAGAAAGAACCGTGCCCCATAGGGTTTCCAAGGCTCTGGCCTTTTTGGAAGCAGATAGCCAGGCCTTACTTCTGAGATGCCTCTGGGTGGATTTGAACCGTCACTCTTTTTGTTAGTAGTCCAGCACTTAATCATTTGCACTACCCAGGGAGTCCTTTTTAAATTTATACATTACTTTTTAAAAAGTAGCATTTCTAATTATAGGGTAGGATCTCCTTGTTACAGCAACCAGGAGGGGAGCGTGTGCAGACCACGATGACCAAGACCTGTGTTGACTCACCTAGTTCAGAGAATGCTAGCCACTCCACACCCCTGCCTGTTCTCTCTCTTTTGTTCTGTCATCCTCTGTGTGGTGACATTCTGCCCAAAGACTGGCTGATCTCCAGAATTCCTTCTGAACTTACCGAGGTACCTCCTTGATGCCTTTGCATCCACTGAGAGGATAGATTTCCTGTCTGACCAGCACTTCCCCCAAGTCTTCTCCAGTAAACCACTTCTCTCTGGTTTTTTGATTTCCTTATAGATAGGGCTCATTGTGATTTTTCTCTACTGGTTCTTCTTTTCTCTACTGGTGGCACAGTGGTTAAGAGCTCAGCTGTTAACCAAAAGGTCAGCAATTTGAATCCACCAGCCACTCCTTGGAAACCCCATGGAGCAGTCCTACTCTGTCCTGTAGGGTCACTATGAGTTGGAATCGACTCGACGGCACCAAGTTAGGTTTTTTCAAGTGGTTCTTCTTTCAATTCTTTCCTGTGACATAGTATTCACTACTAAAGTACTAGTGGGCATTTAACCATGATCATTGTATTTCTCCAAATCAAAGGATACAAAATGTCTGCTGTCCCACTGACTTCTTCCAAAGATGCCACACTTTTTATTGAACCCAATGGCTACATCGGAAGACAACCTATCTTTGGCCAACTTCTTTCTCCCTTTGTTATGCAGTCTACACGCTACTGTGATTCTCCTTCTCATTTCCAAGATGCTTCTGATTGCTTGGTCACCCTCTCATTTGGAATTCTGTGACACTGGGTACCTGGAGGCTGAAATGCATTTCTGAACCATCTCAGCTGAGGGGTGGTGAGGAGCTCCTGACCCGAACCCCTTCAGAGGTGCTGCCCAGCTGGTAGGACAAGAAACATGGCGCAGGGCGGTTGTGTTTACTCCATTTCACAGACAAGGAAACTGATGTGCAGAAAGGAAAATGGCTTCCCCAGAGTGACTCAGTGCTCATTTATCCTCCTGGGTCTGCAGAGCATCATGACTTGTTCCATTACAATGATTCTTAGAAAATTTCCATTTGTATGTGTCGTGAAACATACGGGAACCATACATGTTTACACACATGTGCACATACATGGGTCATTTACTCAAAGGGCCTGTGGCCTGGGGAGTGGGCATCTCACTGGCTGGGCTGCTGCTTAAGTGGTGCGACCCCCACATGTCCCTCCAGTCTGGTTTCTGGCTCTTGCATCTGCCAGACGTGGAGAGGAATAGATGGACCGCATGGCCCCATCCAGTCTGGCGCCATCTTCCGCCTTTCTTGTTTGGAGGAAATGCATTTGAACGAATTGGATCATGTGGGTTCAGAATTCTTAGATGGCTGAAAAATGAAATGATTGTCTATAGAAGATGAACAGCAAGCACCTTCCATTTATATGGCTCTTACTGTTTAATTCTCATTAAAAGTGTTAATCTGGATCTCAGTTCTATGTACCAGGCACAAAGTTATTAAATGCACTTTATGGATCATTTGTTTAATGTGACCAAACTAAAAATTAAGAAGCACATTACTCAGTGTTCATAAAAATGAATGTTTTAAATAGACAATTCATTCTTGTATTTGCATCTCACTTTAATGTAGAGCTGTAATGGGGTTATAGACGGATATTCTGCATGGACATTTATAAGCTGATGAAGCCTGCTGAATACCTTTTATAAAGATTAATATTTTTTACTCTGTGCCCATTACCAGAGCATTAATCCTCATGGCTTGGCTCCCGAGGCTGAGGATGAACAGATGTCGAATTATTGCTGTCTGTAATCATTGTGAATCACACGTGAAGGAGGATGTGGAGGGTGGCTGGTGGGCTGCGGGACCTGTGATCCCCACAGCCTATGGGTGGGGATTCTGGGCACAGTGGCTCCCTGCCTGTGCATGGCAGGGAAAACCAGTACCACTGTGCCTGCCCACTCCATCGTGAGGTTGTGACTGCACCTCGAGTTTGCACTGACATGTCCTCGAATCACATGTGAGTGATGGGATGTCTGATAGAAGAAAGCCTGGTGCTTGATTCTGCGTAGAGGGAGAGCATCAGACCACTAAATGAGAAATTGCACACGAGGCCTTTCACATCTGCTTCTAAGCATGCTTTTCCACTGCACGGTCTGGTGGAAACAGAATGAGAGCCACATATGTAATTGTAATTTTTTAGCAGCCACATTGGCGCAATGGTTAAGCACTTGGCTGCTAACCAAAAGGTTTGTTGGTTTGAACCCACCTAGCAGCTCCATGGGAGAAAGACCTGGTGATCTGCTTCTAAAGATTGCAGCCAAGAAAACCCTATGGGGCAGTTCTACTCTGTCATATGGGGTCACTATGAATCGGAATTGACGTGATAACAATGACAAGTAGCCATACTAAATAAAAGTACAAAGGAATAGGTGAAATTAAGTTTCATAGCATATTTTATCAAACCTAACATATCTAAAATATTATTGTTTTAACATGTATTTATTCACTATAAGCATTATTGATGAGATAGTTTACCTTCTTGTTTTTTCACACAAAGTCTTTGAAATTTGGAGTATGGTTCACACTTAACGCGACATCTCAACTTGGACACTAAATATTCATCAAAGATGCTTCGGCTGTATTTTTAATATTTTAATACAATTTACCGTTGACAGAGTAGATTCACATACCCAAGGTGTTCAGAGTGGTTGCTCCAGACAGTTTTCAATAGCTGAAAACTGTATATTTAAATTTAAATTAATTAAAATGAAATAAAATTCAGAATCCTGTTCCTTGGTGATATTACTACATTTGAAGCTTTCAGAGGCTGCTGTATTGGATAATACAGCTCTCAGGGATTAGTAGGAGTCTGTGGGTGGTGCAAACAGTTAAGTGTTTGGCTGGTAACCCAAAGGTTGGAGGTTGGCGCCCACCCCGAGGCACCTCGGAAGAAAGGTCTGGAGATCTACTTCTGAAAAATCAGCCATTGGAAACCCTCTGGAGCACAGTTCTACTCTGACACACATGGGGTTGCCGTGAGTTGAATTCAGCTCAACAACAGCTGGTATGGCGTTAGTGGTCTTTGTGTACTTTTAGTTGGAAAGGGAAACTTCGAATAATAATATTATTATTTCTGTTACTGGCATTAACAGCTACCATTTATTGAGTGCCAGATATACACAGCACATCATTTAATTCTCGCAGGAAACCTGAGAGGTAAATAGCAGCATCCTTGTTTTGCAGATAAATAAACTAAGGCTTAAGTTGCTTAAGTACATGCCCAGGCTTCAAAGCAGAGCGAGCAGGGTGGATTTTATTATTTCCTTAAGTGTATTGGCAAACTGAAGCTTAATGAGATTAAACGACTTCCAGAATCTCATACAGTGACCCAAGTTCCTAGACATCTGGTCAAGTTTTTGTCCGAGCAGTTCCCAACTACTAAATAAATTCCAAAAGATTAGTACTTGCAGATAGTTTATTTAAAGAGTGTCTTCCTTTTAAAATAGAAGGCATTTTTATTTGATGACTTCCCAGACCATCTGTTTTGGATCTAATAGGACTATGGGCACAAACCATGGTTACAGAGATGGCATTCTGCCCGTGGGGAAGGGTATTCAGGACGTCAGGTTGGAATACCCAAAACATGGCTGCTGGAGACAGGCTCTCCTGCTTGAAAATATTTCATTGTAGTTTGTGTGTGTGTGTGCATTTGTATGTGTGTGTGTGCGTGTGTGTGTGTGTGAATATACCTTCCACAGAACTCTTGATTTGCAGTCTTGATTTAAGATAAAAATTTGAGGGTATTTAGTGTTATTTAAAAGTTGTGCCCCAACACTTTTTGGGAAACCTTAAAGGACTCAGTAAAGTGATACACGGAGTAAGAGAGGCCCTTTAAAAGAGGCGGTTTCGTGAAGCCTGCATTAGTTTTTGCTCTGGTGTAGGCAGCTGAGTAGCTGGAGGCAGCACTGGCATGTAGACTGGGTTTTCACTGCAGACTATTTAATTGAAGCCCATGCACATGTAGTTGTAGATTAAACCAAACCAAACAGCCACACACACACACAGACACACACACACGTGCTCACACACTGTTGTCCAGATTAGCTTGGAAACTGGCCAGGAAAACTGGGTCACCAGAAAGGTGGGAGAGAGCGTGTTATGACGTCTTTGTCCTTCTGATGTCTTCCAAGTGTGGGACGAGGCTGCTTTGGGCCACAGGAGCTTCTTTACTACTTACAGTGCAAAGCACCGTAGCTTACAGATAAACAACAGTTATGGTAATATGGACAAAGTAAATATTCACCAAGTGTCCTGCTAGGAAGGAAAGCTGTTCTCCACATTGAGTATGTGAGCACGGACATGCGCACATGAGCACACACACAATACCGCTATCAGACCTTGGCTGCGTGTCGGGGGCATTCCCGTTAATGAGACCAAGAAGACCTGTGGTCTTGTGGAGATTGCATTGAAATAAGGGAGGGCAGAAGATGAACAAACAAAACCAAAAAACGACTCAGTAATTTAAGGTGGTCCAAGAACTGGGCATGTGAAGCTTGCCAGTACCTAGTTTTGTCAGTGGGCTGAGCGGGGGCCCACAGAGACCAGGTCCCCAGGAAGGCAGCTCGGCTGGCTTATGCTGCCGCCATCTTTGGCTGTAAGCCATCAGGCCAGCCCCTCTGAAGGACTCTGGGGAATTGCCTTTCCTTCTTTGGGGGCCTGGATGGGTTTCTGTGGAAGGTGAGGAGGCAGTGCTGAAGGGTGGTACTGCCACTTGACCCTCTGTCCTTGAAGGCCTGCAGGGATCTTGAGTGTGGTCATTGTGACCTGTTGGCCTTTTAGGAAAGCCTGGGCATCTAGCTCATCAGCTTCCGTGATCTGGCCCTGTCCTGATTTGTGTGTGGGCTGGGGGGCAGAGCTTCTGCCGCGGGAGCTGCCTGATGCGGGTGGTGGTGCTGTTGGTGCTAGTGCCGATGGTGTTGATGGGGGTGCCGGTGTTGATGGTGCTGATGGGGGTGCTTATGCTTATGGTGGTGCCGGTGTTGATGGTGCTGGTGGCGGTTCTGATGGTAGTGCTGGTGGTGCTAGTGGTGGTGTTGCTGGTGCTGATGGTGGAGGTGAGGGGATAGTGACCTTTCACTTTAGATTTTTTTATTGCTTTTTACAAAGTCCTTCAGCAATTTTATTGTCTCAATAAAAGGACATTTATCCCCATTTCCCCACATTTTCTTGACCAAACATGGATGGAGTGGAGGGTAATGAATGGAGGGACAGTTTCCCTGCTGATACTGAAAATATCTAAGCTGTGGATACTGGTCCATCAGAACGGTTATAACAAATGGGTGTTTATCTTCTCAAGAGACTAAGAAAATGAAACATCTTTATTTTCTTTTTTTATTGTTGTACTTTAAGTGAAAGTTTACAATTCAAGTTAATTGTACAAAAATTTATGCATACATTGCTATGTGACCCTAGTTGCTCTCCCTATACTGTGACAGCACACACCTCCTTTCCACCCCTGATTTCCCATGTCCATTCAACCAGCTTTCTGACCCTCTCTGCCTTCTCATCTCACCTCCAGACATGAGCTGCCCATTTGGTCTCATGTATCTACTTAAGCTAAGAAGCACATTCTTCACAAGTATCATTTTATGTCCCACAGTCCAGTCTAATCTTTGTCTAAACAGTTGGCCTCGGGAATGGTTTTAGTTCTGGGCTAACAGAGAGTCTGGGGGGCCATGCTTTCTGGGTATCCTCCACTCTCAGTCAGACCATTAAGTCTGGTCTTTTTACTAGAATTTGAGTTCTGCACCCCACTTTTCTCCTGCTCCATAGGGACTCTCTGTTGTGTTCCCTGTCAGGGCGGTCATTGGTGAAAATGAAACATCTTTAAATGTGAGAAAAGAGCAGTGAAGTTTCTGAAAGTCTTGCTGTTTCTCATGAAGAGAGGCTAGATAACAAAAAGAGGCTAACACAGACCTCCGGGCTAGGTGGCTGCTGGGTGTTCCCACCAGGTAGCCAAAGATGGTTGACAGCATCTCCCTGCTGAAGAGGAACAGGGCAGACATCGCTTCCTTCTCTCTGGAGTAATTCTGACAAATGAGACCAACACACTCAATTACCTCTGAGGACAGTGCAGTTCACAGCAGCCTGTCCAGCATGACAGATAAATGGGGCCATGAGGGATGGCTTTAGGCCACGGCATCTGAGCACCAGAGCCCAAAAGGCCATTTCTGCCTTCTCTGAATCCAGAACTGTGTTCCTCTGAATTTGTAGAACCGTACCTGGACACACTTCTTCCTTCAACATGTACCGGACTGTCTATTAGGCCTTCTACCTATTTCTAGTTTCTCCTAACCTTATTCCAGTATATAGCTGTATCAAGGTCACCTAGTCATTCCCCCCCACCTCAGTCACATTGCTAAGAGGTGTTGTTACCTACTCAGTTCTTAGTGACTCTAACTTCTCCCTCTGAAATGTCTTGGAAGTTCAACTTGTTCTTCAGAATAGTGGCAGCGATAGAGATGGCCAAGTGGATAAAGGTGCCGAGGTCTAGCCCCATGTTGTGGGTGGTCATATTGGTTGTTGTGTTTCAGGCCAAAGGGAAAGAAGACTCATCCTCTGATATCGTGGCTGTGGATCATAAGCAAGGGCAGGCATGAAGGGGCTAAGCTAAGTTTTGCCAAGGTCCCTTTCTAGCCCCTTGGGCTTGGGAGTTTGGAGTGTAAGCTCTTCATTGGATATTGCGTTGCAGTTCAGGTCAGCAGATCAAGAGTTACTGAGGTAGGTGTAGTTTGTGAACATCAGGATTCTGTAGTGATGACACTGGATTTTGGAGATGTTTGTGGAATCAGTACATTCAGTGAGTCAACACTTCTTGGCTGGATTTTAAGGCTAGATTCACTGTACCTGAGGTCATTTTCTTGTCCTTTCTCTCGGGCTGGCTTTGTCCTTGGGTGACTCACTAGCATCTGTGGGCTCTCCTATACTCATATGACATCTTAGCTTTTGGAGCCCTTCACTAATGAGGTGAAGGGGTTGTGGTGTTTGAAGAGGAACTCTCCATGGGGCCTCAGTTCATCCACTGGCATCACAGGAGGGGCTGGACTAGAAGATAAGGGAATCAGCGTGAAGCCCTCCTGGTGCCTGGGAGTACAGACATCGAGAGGCCGTCCTGGTCCCACCAGGGCTGCGCCATCTTGGTTTGCTGTGCTCTTCCTCCCTGGTCTTCTGGCATCATAGCCAGCGAGGCTGGCCTGGCTTCTGCCCAGAAGATGTGCAGGCACCTGAGCTTCTCATACATTACTACTGCCCAGGTATTGATTACTGTAGTTGTGAAATCAACAGGTAAAGTCATATATTCATGTATTCATTGGATGAAACTCCTTCTGGAAAAATGGAGTTGCTATCACTCCTTTCTGGGGGAATATCAACATGGAATTTGAAAAAGCCTTAGCATGAGCTGTCTGCATGCAGCCCATAGGAAGACAGTGGCTCAGAAGAGTGTGTGCTGTTTCTGAGTCCTGGTTTTTCCCTGCCTGCTCTCTGCTGCTGCCACCATCCCCCATACTTCATTATCCAGTAGTCCTTGGGAAAGTCTTCTAAGTAGGTCTCCGCATATTTTCAAGAACCAAAAAAATTCACAAGAAACATTAATGCAAAACATGCTTTTATGTATCATTAACATTGTAAATCCTAAAATGTGAAACCCTAAAAACCAGCTGAGTATATTTAATGTTTAAGGGCACTGCTGTCTCCTCCTGTGCTCTGCATTTTAAAGGAAATGGTAATGGCTAGGCTAGAATCAAAACACAGCCCTGGTGCTGTAAATAGATAGATGGATAGTCCACATCAGAAAGCTGATGATGCTAGAGTTAAATTGGCTTTCCCAACTGGAACAATTAGTAATTGCATTTTGTTTTTAATCTTATTTGTAACTGTTTCCATATTTTTCTTTAATTTTTGGAACATGCTTTGTATGCGCCTATCTGCAAAACAAATAAAAGCTTGAACATTCTTCAGTCTATATTCTTACATGCCAGTGCTCCTTCCTGTCACAGCCCTGCTTGCAGGGGTGTTGTCTGTGCTCCTATCTTCACATCCTTGTGTCTCCACAGACCTTTCAGGAAGCTGCCTTGGGAAGGTCTCTGGGCCCCTCTCATTGCCATACCCCAGGCTGTCCTCTTTGAACCAATTTCACGACCACATCTGGACACCTTGACTGCTGTGTCCTCCCTTGGTCTGGGCGTCACTCACCTCTGCCTCTTCTTCCATCTGTCCTCACTTCCTCTTCATCGTCTTTACAGATCTCCTGTTCTAAAACTTAATCCTGATGCTACTCGGGGCTTTTCCTTCTCGCTCTACATGCTCTCTCACATAGTCTCAGCCACATACTTGGTTTTCATGACTGTCTAGAGGCTGATGATGCCGCAGTCTGTGTATCTGCACCACAGGTCTTCTTCTAGACTACTAGCTGAGGTCACTGGGTGCCCTTCGTGACTGTCTAGAGGCTGATGATTCCACAGTCTGTGTATCTGCACCACAGATCTTCTTCTAGACTACTAGCTGAGGTCACTGGATGCCCAACAGGCGACTCAAATTCAGCCTCTTCAGAACTGAACCCTACTCGTCTCCTCTCCCGAAACACACTTCTCTTCCCTGTTTCCTCTCCTTGGATGACAGCGTATCCCACAGGTGCCCAAGCCAGATCCTGGGCATCGTCTGTGACTCTCCTTTATTCCCTGCCCCAGTTAGTCACCAAGCACCACGTTCATCCGGCCTCCCATTTGCTCTTGTCATGGCCTCTTCTTTCAAACCCACACTGTAGCCTGAGCTCAGCCTTGGGCCATCACAGTGGGTAACTGCCAGTTCTGTGCTTCCGTCTCCACTGCCCTCCTTCCACACCATCCCAAAAGACCTCTCTAGCCTTCTGACCTGTTCACATGTCTCCCCGCAAAATCAGTATGTTTTCAGTCTCCCCACTGCCCTGCACCTCACCCAATTCCACCTCAAGATGGAACTGAACTGCCCACCTGGCCTTCTGTTCTGCTGTTCTTCTCCCCAACCTTCTGGCAGAGTCATTGAGCCGTGTGCGTGGCTCTCTGAAAGTGCCATTCTCTCTTGCCCTCTTACTTTGTTCCATTGCCCTCCCTCAGGGCAGCTGGCTACTCCTCCTACAGGCAGGCTACGGTACTGCCTCCTGAAGGAAGCCTCCTCTGACTTACCTCCAAGGGGATGCTTGTTCCCCGTGCCCCACCCACATGCCTGTGCATCAGGCTAGAGGTCTGGGAGGCCAGGGAGAGGCCCTGGCTCTTCACCTCTCTGTGTCTTCATGGCAACTAGCCTGTATGAGTGCCTTAGTTACCTGGGGCTGCCATAACACAAAGGCCCCAAGTGAGTGGCTTTAGAGAACAGAAATTTATTTTCTCACAATGCTGGAGGGTAAAAGTCGTAATCAGGGTCTCAGCTGTGATTCCTTCCTTGTCGGTAGCCCCAAGTGTTCCTTGGTTTCTTGGCATTTCTTGGTGTAGATGTTTGTCACGTGGCATCTGTCTTCCCCACGTGTGTATCTCTGTGTCTATTCTGGTCTTCTTATAATTCAGAAGTGATTAGGTGTAGGATCCACCCTACACTGGTCTGACCTCAACTGGGTGATTGATTACATTAGATTGCATTATGGAAGGTAATTACATTACATTATGGAAGGCAATCTTCTCTACCTGAAACCAAATGATTTAATCACATGTAACTATGACAGCAAGTAGACTAATGTTTTACCAAACAACTGGGAACCAAAACCTAGTTGGATAGATACGTAAAATTAACCATTACACCGAGCATCTAACCTGTGCCAGGCACGGTGCCTCATGCTTAACCAAGTAGGATGACACTGAGCCTCATACCTGTGAGTAGGTAGTATTACCCTGCTCATGTTGGAGATGAGGAAAGCGAGGCACAGAGAGGTGGACTGAATTGCCCGAGGGGCATTGCTGGTAAGTGAGGCACCTGAATGTGAACTTAGACAAACTCACTGCAGAGCCGGAGAGCTCAGCCCTCTGCAAACTGCCCCTGCTGCAGGCATGGGCCCAGCAGACAGTTCTCCCTGAGCGGACAGAGACAAAGCCGGGAATTTGGGAGGTTACTGAGCAGGCCAGGTAAGCTCAGAAACCACAGCATATGGCCTTGGGGAAGGCACTGTGCTTTGGTCCTCCTTGGAATAGATGAGAAAGTCTGCAATTCAAATAATTTTTGTTATGAGAAGCATTTCTTATAAAAATTGCCATTCACTGTTGGCACGGTGGTAAAGCACTCAGCTGCTAATAGAAATGTTGGCAGTTCGAATCCGCCAGCCGCACCACGGGAGAAAGACGTGGCAATGTGCCCCTGTGAAGATTACAATCTTGGAAACCCTATGCGGCAGTTCTGCTCAGTCCTGTAGGGTTGCTATGAGTTGGAATCAACTTGATGGCACACAACAAGAACAACAGCATAGTTCTATACAGTTAGTTAAAACCTCAACGTGCGTGGTTGTGTTTGTGCACGCTATCTGCCTATATGTTTATGTGTATATGTTTGTGAACTATTGTCTACGTACGTGGAGATACACACATACATGCATGACCATGTGTGTGTTTGTCTGTTAACTATTAGCATGACACTAACGATTTCCTTCCTCCTGGTCAAAGAGATGCCAGTATCACGTCCCACAGAATGTAAATGTGGTGTGCTTGCAAGAGGCAAACCGCTTCTTACAACCCTGAGTTGTCTTTGGATGTCCTGCTGAAAGGCAGCCCTGTGTCCCCTGCAGACTGCCGGGAGATACTGCTTCCCATGATGACGGATCAGCTCAAGTACCATCTGGAGAGGCAGGAAGATCTGGAGGCCTGCTGCCAGCTGCTGAGCAACATCCTGGAGGTGCTGTACCGGAAGGACGTGGTGAGTGATGGTTCTGCCTGCTCAGCCTGCTTTCAGGACTGTCCCGGACGCGGGGGCCTGTCATTCTCGCCAACCGCAGCCTCATGGTGCAAAGCCATTATTTCATTCAGTTAGAAATGATTTGCCTTAAGTTCAAGGTTTAGCCTCTCTTTCTCTCTGAAGAGTTGCATTCTTAAATTATTTTTATTTATGGATAAGGCCTGATTATTATATTAGGATGTTTATTCTTCTGCACTGAGAATAAATTGTTTTAAAAGTTGATTTCCCACGTCTCCTCAGCTCTCAAGACCTAGATTTTAATCCTTAGGTTCGGACAAAGACTTTGATATTAAAAGCTGATAATAAGAAAAGGAAGCTAATTACCTGGATTCTTTCTTCCAGTTCTTATTTTTATTAGTGAAAATATGCACAGAGGCTTAAAAATAAGTCAGTGGCACCTCCAAGATTGATGATGAGAAGCGTGGCCCTCCACCCTCCTCCCCAGATACCTCTCCCCCCAGGAAAATGCTCTCAGTACTTTTTAAGCTAGTCCCCACCCCCCAACACCTCCGCCTCCATATTTCCCTTGTATTTCTAATTTGTATGCTTATACCACTGACTTTTTTTTTAATCCAAAGGTGGTAAGAGCACGTACTGGAAAAGTTGGGCCCTATTCTTCCCCATCCTCAGATACCATATGTATTAGTGCACATGTGTATACAGACACACACACAGGTGAAGCCACTTATTCTCTAGGTGTGTCAGCAAAGGTGAAAACAGGGCCTGACCAGCCAGTCCACTCTCCACCTCTCCCCATCGGCTTGGACAGACTGGCCCGGGTTTTCACGTAGACAGAGCTTGTTCTTCACTCTCTCCCACAGGACCTACAGACATCTTCCTGGTCAACACTCACTCCCCTCTTCTTTTCTCAAATTCTGGTTGACTTTCTTGAAGGAAGAGGTCAGATTAAATTGGTTCACGTTGATGGTGGCGTTGCCTTTGGAAAGGCTTTGGGAGTCTTAACCCAAAGGCCAGCCTCCTATGGGGCCACTCTAGGCCCTTCCTGTTTCTTACTGGGCAAAGGGTCTGGTGTAAAGAGGGTTTAGGAGCCCTGGTGGTGCAGGGTTAAGTGCTTGGCTGTAACCGAAAGGTTGGAGGTTCAAACCCACCCAGCAGCTCTACCGGAGAAAGACCTGGCGATCTGCTTCCATGAAGATGACAGCCTAGAAAACTCTACAGGACAGTTCTAGTCTGTCACATGGGGTTGCTATGAGTGAGAATCGACTGGACGGCACCTAACAACAACAAAGAGGCCAATCGTCACAGAGAAAACAGCGCCTGCCCCAGCCGTGTAGGGAAGGGCCTATCTGCAAAATTTATGAAGAAAAATCAACAATCCTATCACACACAAAATAAAAGAACCAATCTTAACGGATAGAAAACTCCACAGCCCTGTGGATTTTAGATAGCTTTCTGAAATGCTATTTAAACCTTCTATTCTGTGGGATTGTTTGATCCACAGGTCAGTTGGGTTCTGACATGGCTGTTACCTGCCAAACTTCTGTTTACAAATGACCAAGTTGTCTTTGGAACACCGATTGGTGAGGTAATAGGGGATCATAAACATTCTGTTGTTTCAACAGATCTGCTTTTATTTTTAAGGTTCGCTTAAATTAAATTACTATAATTATAGAACAAATGATCATTAATGGGCTATAATTAATACAATGCCTTGAGTTTTCTTCTCGAAGGCCTTCTTGCCTTTGACAAGGCCCATTTTTCCTCATTAAGGGCTGTAATTGATTGGCTCTTTCCAGGGTCAATGGATTCGGTTATAGCCACCAGGGCCCGCACTTTAATGGTGGTCTCTGGGGTTGGTTCTCACGGGCGTGTCTTCCTGCAGGGGCCTACACAGCGGCACGTGCAGATCATCATGGAGAAACTTCTCCGGACAGTAAACCGAACCGTCATCTCCCTGGGGCGGGATTCCGAGCTCATCGTAAGTGCACAGTCTCCTACGCTTGTATATTTAATTGTGGGCAAAGGCGTCTTTCTTTCCTGCGAATGTCATTTAATCTCAAGCCCTAAAGTCTATCTGGTCCTTTTCTAACTGCCTTTTACAAAAATGAGCTTTGTTTTTGTGTGTTTGTTTGTTTTACCAAAATATAACAGGCAGTGGAGATGCATCTGTGCCGTCTCGGTGTAGGCAATGCACCGACTTCCCATTGTTATAGAACCAAGTGTCAGTGGGTGAGGGTCTGCAGGCCGACATTTTGGAGACAGAAGCATTTGCTTCTGTTTGTCTCATTCCGTTCTGCAAATGCCGTGTATATGTTTTTCTAAGTCTTTCTGCTAGTTCCTTTCTACATATTTACATTTAAGTTGCCATTAATAAAATTTTATGAAGAAAGACCTAAAAAAGTAATTGAGATACTCCCACCTAGCTATTTTATTGTTGATTCTAATGTATTGTAGGTTTTTCTCTTATACAGAGTATTTAGGCATGGACAAATAACCATTAACTTTTTCTAAAGAACGTTTTAACAATAATGTAGCAGCCTTTCCAGTTTTATGCTCTGGAGTGTGTTTTCCAGAGTTTACCTTCCACCTTCTATTATTCTTAGTTTGGGTTCCTTAAGCCAAAGATCCACACATAGGTCCCATTTAAATTTCTTCGATTTCTAGTGTGTGTTACCATTTAACTAATCTCAGGTGATGACGTTTCCAAAAAATAACTGCCTTTATCAATGAACAAAAAACCTATTTAGAGTGTCCACTAGTCATCAGACGAGGCGAGTTGGCCTTCCTTGGTGTGGGAGCTGAATTCTTCCTGCATATCTAGGGGATGGGACAAGTAGGTTGAAACATGTCTCCTTCTGAAAGCAACGCGTGAACATAGTACGTGGCTTGTTTTGGTTTCTGTGGCGGGGTCACACTAAAGGACGTTCTATTTGATGAATCATAGATAACAAAGAAGCCGAACAAACCCTGCTTTGCTGTTTCTGTCTAGCAACATAGTCTAGTTGATGTCTCAGAGCTTCAGTATCTGTCGTGTTTAGATTTTTCCTTTTTAAAGTAGATCTCGTTTAGTTACGGACCGTACATGTATAAATCAGGAAATAAAGCATTTCTGTGTAAATTTGCTTGATTTGCACTTAACTTTTCCATTTATTCTATAAACATAAGTTTGCCTGCCTCTTGCTATTCATCACGACTATTCTTTTCTGTGATCTAGAAACATGTTTATGCGCTCGAGGTGGGTGGACTGTGAGCCCCACAGAGCGGGACTTGGGGGACAGTAGCAGCACCCCTGAGGTGTGGAATTCCTGGCTCCTTGGGGTCATGCCATGGGTGAACTTTGAACCTTCTCACATCATAGAGCTGGGAAAGAGCAGCAGAAGAGAATGAATGGTGTGGGGCTTGAAGTTGTACCAAGTTTTGTATGGTTCTGCTGACATCATCCTGGAATGGGCTAATGGTTACAGAGGTTGGGGGTGAAGTGGTGGGACTCATGGGGGTTTAGTGAGTGAGTGACGGGCACTTCTGAAAGTGGTCTGTACGGTGGGCACCTGGGGGCCATGGCAGATGGGGAGGTAAGTGAAGTGATGAGACAGGTCCTATCTCTAGTTAGGGGAAAGTGGGGATTGAATCTCAGGATGCCTTCACTGGGCTCATGGCCAGCCAGTCAGAGTTAAACTAGGGGTGGGGAGCAAGGAGGAAGGCCCCCGAGAGTTCTGGATGGGCACACTGGGATGTGGAGCGATTGTAAGATGCGGTCACATTTCAGTCAGAGGATCTAACAGGTGGAAGAGTGCATGCCGAGCGTGGCGCCTTCTCTCTGATGACGCCTCCCAGGAATGCTGGTATCTCAGGTATCATAACAGTGGTCCTGCTAACCTTGCAGCAGCTCTACATCCAGCACTTATTGTGTGCTGGGCAGTGTATACCAATGGGAAGAGTCTCATGTAGTTCTCCCCTTCCTTGCTCATACGCACTGCAGAAAATGCCCCACAGAGAGGTAAGAAATTGTCCAAGAGCCACAGCTAGGGAAGCAACGCTTGTTTGGAGCCCGGATGTGGTGCCGGTGCCAGCTCACCTTGTCTCTCCTGAGGCACATGATGCCGAAGGCAGTGGACCACTTGACTGTGACCTGCTCTCGGCCTCCGTTCTAGTTAGGGAGGCAGCTGTCTGGGACATAAGCACCTTCCTATTGTAGTTATTTCCATGGGCACCAATTCTAGGAGCTCCTGGAGGTGGAGAGGCCAGACCAAGAGGTGGAAGCCCATTTCCTGAAGGGGTTAGGAGCCCCTGGCTTGCAGACACCCATGTGTGCCCATATGGTTGACTTTGCAGACGTCCTGCCCGGCATATACTAAGAAGGGGGATACCCAGCTGTGGCCCTGTTATTCTAGGCAGTAGGCAGGGGTCTGAGACACTGGCAGGCACAGAGGAAGAAGAGCAAAGTACGCGCTTCCCAGAGTCCTAAACTTCATCTCAAGCAGAAGTTTCTAGAAGCAGGAAGGGGATTTAGGTCCTAAGCTGCCTCCTACCAATTCCAGCATCTCCAGTCTCTAGAAGGACTTAAACATTCCTTTGTGTTTTCTTTTGTAAAACCAACTAGACTATCATGGGAGAAATCTCAAAAAAAATTCTGAATAAGCTTTAATTATTTAATGAGCAATGACAGCATCAAGATGATTTCGAGACGGGCATTCACCCTTTAAAATTGGAGCTGTTCAGAAGGACCTTTCGGTCATCCTGCACAGTGGGTTGCCTTCGTGGCGCCTGCAAAGTAGTAAGATTGAAACACAGCCTGTTTAGCATGCGCAACCTTGCTCTCATGATTTGCATTGGGTGTAGGTTTATGCAGTAACTTTTTAATGTCACTGTTGTTGCTCTGGGAATTTCCATGAGAGGAAGATCGGGGAAAAAATATCCCTGACAAGGTGGACCAAAAACTTAATCAGTGGACCTTTTAGATTGGAAGGAAAAAGAGCAGAAAATAGTTGATAGATTTGGGGTGAGCTGTAGCATTTCTTTATGCCATAGAGATTTCAATCTCTATGTGCTACTCACTTTTGCATAAATGTAGTGGAAGCTGTATAACTATGAATCATCTTAAAAGTTCTAAGTAATCACTGAAAATGGATTTAGAAAAAAACGAATGTGGTTGGGAGAAAAACCCTTACATAGATACGCTTCACTTAATGATTTATTCCATGATACTGTCAAGAATAATATTGGAATTGTGACCTCTCTCTCCATTAGAAGGAGGTATTAATTAGTTCTCCTGGTGTGGCTTGACAATTTCCACTTGTCTATTGATGTATGGGATAGAGAATTGGAGACCGTCACACGTAATTGGATATGTTGTGATATACTACTGAGTATCTGCTTCCCTTCTATCTGTACCTGTGGTATTTATAAAAATTCCATTAAGCAGTTGGTTGTATGTCATTTTAGTTCACTTTATACTTTGCAACATTATATTTCAAATGGGCTATTTGAGTGCATCTCATGCTTAGACTAAAAATACACAGTGATCCTAAGTACTAGACTTTTTAAAAAAGAAATAAACCTCCTTTTGGCAATTGTAGAATTGTAGGTCACGCGGATGCCTAAAACAGGCTGTCAAACAGGAGCCTTGCAGTGACTTTGCCGCAGATTAAAAGGTCATCTTATTGCTGTTACAGTGTAGCCTGATAACTGCAGAATAATTGAGTGAAATACTTAGGCTCGTGTTAACTGCGATTTCAGATTTTTGTTTTTCTCTTCCTGCTTAGAGTCTTTCTAGACTCTCAGCGTCAGGCGGTATTCTTCGCCGTCGTGCATGTTTATGCGCAGGTGGTCGTGGGGGACTGTGTGCTCGTGTCTTGTGGGCAGGTGCCTGCCCGGCCATGTGGTGTGTGGACTGGTACCGTCAACGTGCAGGCCGGTGCTGGGCTGAAAGCAGATGAGATGAGTAACATGTAGCTCCTTCTCCTGTGATACTTGCTGCTATTGCTTCTTTTAAACGATCAGATTTACACTCTGCTAATGGGGACTTTAAAAACGTAATGGGGTGAGAAGGACTTTTTAAGATTTTTGTTTATGGCCCGGATACACACCAGAAGACTAGAAATTACTAATTTGCTGAAACGGAAGTCTGGGTCTCTTCTAAGACAAAGTACCCCTGGAAAATTCACAGAAGCAGGCACAGGGCAGGGAAGCATTCTGCTTGCCTTCCCCGCTTATGCTTGTGGTCACCGCAGCCTCTCCACTCACCCAGCCCTGATTGAGTTTTTGTGTTTCCCCTCTGAGCACTGGCTGGGGGGTGGGCTTCTGATGGGGGCTTGTGTCCAAGGGGCAACAGCATCGTTGGCGGGAAGTGCTGTTCGTGGAAACTGGAGGTTTCTTGGAGCCAGGGTGATGGACAAGGACCTGCCATGCTTTATTTGGAAAACAGTGTAATAGAATTAGTCTCCCAGTGAATAGGGCCTTTTTACCAAGCTTCATAACCAAATATTTTCCCCAAGATATTATGTCTCCAAGCCGGAGTGCTCATTTTGAGATGTTTATTCCGATGGAGTTTAAATAGGAATGTTCTTCTGCACAGATGCTATTTTTAAATCTTCATTTGCAATAGAAAATAATAGGTTATACATGTTTCCAGTGGACACTGTCAGAGTATCTTTAACTGTGTTGTTTTGCAGTAAGATCTCCTTACAAATGTGGTTTTAGAAGATCTGCCTAACACGTTTGCCAGTGTGAGCAGTGATGGCTTCGTAAATTCATTCTTACGTTGATACGGCCGTTTTCCCTGCCTTTCTCAGATCCCTGTGGCCCTCATATTTTTTCAAGGTTGGTCACTAACTGAAGGTTTACTGCCAGGGAAGAAAAACAAAACATGTAAGTGCCTGGGTAGAATATGCTCTGTGATTCCTATATATTCCCTCTCACCTGTAAAGTTATCTTAGATAAAGAACTGAGCCACTTAACAGATACTGTGCTGCTCACACATGACCTGGTCATGCACCAAAATGTATGGTATGCTTTATAGCATGATCAGAAAAACAAAACAGCTGCTGTCGAGCCAGCTCTGACTCATGGCGACCCCAAGTGCATCAGAGTAGAGCTGTGCTTTAATGCCTGATTTTTGGGGAAGTAGGTCGCCAGGCCTTTCTTCCAAGGCATCTCTGAGTCAACTTGAACTTCCAACTTTTGGGTAGGAGACACGCTTAACCGTTTGTACCACCCAGGGACTCCATAGTGTGATTCGTTAACACTCATTCACCAAATGAACTCTTATCTCTCGTCTTTGCATCACGTAAGTGGCTCCTTCCGGTAAATAAATCAGGCACATACTTAGCCCATGCCCAGTGTGCCATCACAGAGTTTTGGTCGACAGAAGATATATCAGTGTGGGAAGCAGCTGCTGTGACCCTCGGGTGACACAGCCCTGTGAAAGTGCCTCACTCAGCAGTCACAGGCAGTTTTACTTGCTGATAAGGCGCTCGCTGAGAGCCGATCCACCAGCATACTCAGTAAATGTGCCGTTCCGCTACAAACAGCGTGGGGTGCAGAAGTTCATGGCCCGTTTGTTGTTTTTTCTGTTCTTGTTCTTGTCTATGAAAAGAAAAACGCAGAACTTTTCTATGTCCTGGCATGTTGTCTCATTTCTAATCAAAGGCTCTGCATCTTAATTATGGTGTCCTCAGTTGGTCTGCCAAAGATAACCGTGCTGCCAGGGAATCCTAATTGCATCTGCTTTGGGAAATTGGAATCAGTCACCTGGTGCCTGCTCCTGGACTATGACACTATTTATATAGTGTCTTATATAGTCCAGCCACACCTCAGGTTGGCAAGGTAACAGACGACTCGGCAACCTGGTAGAACACGGGGAAACTTAGGCCAACCTCCTAAGCCCCTTCTAACACAGCAAGGTTTGCCCACGCCTTGCCCACCTTCCTTCCTCCCTTCCTCAGGTGCAGGGGAAGGGTCGCAGGTCGAGGGGGCAGGTGCAAAGGCCCTGGGACTTCTGCCTTGGAGGCCGTGGTCCACATGGCGGTCGGTGTTGGGTGGCAGAGTGACCTCGCTGTCCCTAGCTGTTTACAGAAGAGTCAGGACCTTTGGGGCAGCACCCGTAGGTGGCACCCCAATAACTGCAGAATGTGACTCAAGTATTCTCCCGACTGTTCTGGAGTGGCGCGCTGGTTCTTCCTTCCCAGTGAGCACAAACCCCTTCTTTTCCCGGAGGAACGTGGAGCGGAGTGGCAGCCTCAGGGCTCCCTCCTTGCAGGTGGACCTCACTACTGGAGTGACCAGAAAGGGGGTGGTGACCCTCTTCGCGCAGGCCAGCCCACCCTTGGGCAAGGGGTGCGTCAGTTTCCGAGGGCCGCCATGAGAAAGCACTACAGCCGCGGGGCTTAGAAGAACAGAAATGTGTTGGCTCCAGTTTGGGAGCTGGAAGGCTGAATTCAGGATGTGGGCAGGGCCAGGCTGTCTCCAAGGCTCTAGGGGTGTCCTGCTTGCCGCTTCCAGCTCTGAGGGCTCCATCGCTTCTCAGCTTGTGGCTGCATCACTCCAACTCTGCCTCCCTCGTCACGTGGCCTTCCCCCATGCCTGTCTCTCTATTCTTTTATTTTTTTTATTGTTGTACTTATGTGACAGTTTACAATTCAAGTTAGTCTCTCATACAAAAATTGATACATACATTGTTATGTGACCCTAATTGCTCTCCCCATACTGTGACAGCACCCTCCTCCTTTCCACCCCTGATTTCCCATGTCCTTTCAACCAGCTCCTGACCCTCTCTGCCTTCTCATCTCGCCTCTGGACAGGAGCTGCCCATTTAGTCTCAGCTCTATCTACTTGAGCTAAGAAGCTCATTCTTCCCGAGTGTTGTTTTATGTCCCATAGTCCAGTCTAATCTTTGACTGAAGAGTTGCCTCCTCTCCTGTTCTTAAAGGACATCATTCATAACCTGCTGAGGGCCCACCCTCATGATCTCATCTTCAGTTAATTAATCCCATCTGCAGTGACTGTTTCCAAAGAAGGTCACGTAACAGGTGCCGGGGGTGAAGACTTCGGCCTGTCTTTGTGGGAGACCCAGTTCAACCCATAACAGGGTCAGTATTGGACTAGTGTCAGCAGGAGGGGCGAGCGCTTAGCCTGCCTGGGACGTCTGTTTTCCACCCCCAACCAAAACCAAACCCACTGCAGTTGATTCCGACTCATGGCGACCCTATGTGTTACAGAGTAGAACTACCGCATAGGATTTTCTTGGCTGTAAGCTTTATGGAAGCAGATCACCAGGCCTTTCTTCCATGGCACCGCTGGGTGGGTTGGAAAAGACAACCTTTAGGTTAGTCGCCAAATGCAAACCATTTGCACCACCCAGGGACCTGTCTTCATCCAGGGAAGGGTAAAAGAAAGGGCGGCGGTGGCCAGTCCCTTGGCCTGAGGACCAGTTTGATGATGATCTGGGGAGAAGCTGCCTCCGCTGGGCCACTGGAGAATTTGCCCTGGAAGCATCCATGAGGCCAGATGTCTCCTGTGACATCTTTAAAAATGAGGTTGCAGATAGGCAGGCCCTGCTGTGCACCTGCAGTTGCCCTGTGCCTCTTAGACTGTCTTCGTGACCTCCTGGTGGCCGTGGTCCCCCACCCTGGGGTGCATGGCCTGGCCAGCCGAGCATGCGCTGGGTTCCAGCCACACCAGCTGGGCAGCCTCCTGCAGTGGTCTCATCCCCGAAGACCCTACGGAGTTCCTTTTTGCCCAAATGGTCTTTTTTTATTATTGTTTTCTTAACATTCCTTTCAGTTCTCCAAATTATCGAGGCCATGCAATAAGCAACACAAAATGCTACCTTTGATTTTTTTATTTAAAAATTAACAAAGAACTTAGTGACAAGTATGATAATTTAATCTCTATATGTAATGCCAGGTGTACATCTACACATGAAGGAACACTGTACTTTTTACCTTGGTTTTGGATTGAAGTTTTTTACTTAACTCTTTCTAAGAGAAGAATCATCTGCTAGCAACACAATGCAATTAAGATATGGAATGCTTTTGAAAGTTTTTTTTTGAAATCTTTTAGATATAGTTTTATTTTTAAAAAGGAAGTAGTATATTTTCAGAAATTCCTTTTTGAGTCTAAAAATTTTAATTTTTTTTTTTTTGGTTTCGACTGCTTTGAAAGAGGAACACTATTTAGTTTTACTATCGTTATGGTGTCCCCTTGTTTAGACAGATGTATAATCCTAATTAGAAAGCGCTACACCCTTATTTCAATTCACTGAGATCGGTGGGATTCTTAAACCATAAGGAGGGATAACTTGTTGCAAACTTTTTTTATAACTTTAGTTAAAAACAGTATAAAATACATGAAACACAGTTTTAAATGTTTTGTGTACATTGAAACAATTGCACTTCCTTCATGGTATGGGATCAACATTCTCACCTTACTCTTACACAAAGAATACTTCTTAGTGCCGTTGACTGATACTCAAGGATTGGCCCTCATACAGTGCTACCACCGAGGATGTTTTCTTATTAAAACGTACATCTACAGTATAGTTTGAGTAACCAACCCCTGAAGAAGGTTTACAACGATATGCTCTTCTAATTTTTTCCAAGTTCAGTTCCGATTGCTGCTCCCTAGGTCCTGGTAGAATTTAAACACTTAGAACAAAAATGGACTAGCTGTTGAGTCAGGAGGAAAACGCACAGCAAGAAATAGCTCAAATCTGAAAAATGCACATTGAGACCCATTCACCAAGGGGAGCCACTTATTTTTTTGGCATCTAATCAATGAGTTGTACACGTCAGCACTGGGTTAGACACAACTGCTGGGCAGAAACATGAAGACTTGGTGTCCTTGTATGTTCACAAACTATTCGAAATCGAAGTTGTACAAAAAAAGGCAACGTAAGAGTCCTGCTTACTATTATGAAAAGCAAAAAATTGATAGAGTCATCAGTACACCAGGGGCTTTGGATTTCTATAAAAAGAGACTGCAAAGGTGCAAAGGAATGAGTGAAAAAATAAAGAAACCAAGATTTACATTGCAATGTGTAATCAACAGAGAATCCTAAGTGTCACTGTTTATTTAAAAAATACCTAAAAACATTTGATTCACAGCTTTCCCCTATGAATGTCATTGAGTACAACTGATGAGTAGGCTATCCGTAGGTGACATTGAGTTTGTTCTTTTGTAGCAGCTAAACTAAACACACTGTTTCTTGCTGAGATGGCCGGGTCTTCAAGAGTTGTTACAAAGCATAACGAATTGTACAAAACTTCTGGCTGAGCTTACAGTGATGTACCATGTCTCCAAAGATGGATCCACAGAAACGCCTTCCGCGGTGGCACAGGACGCTCATCGTGATTTATGGGTAACGGTGTTATCCGTTGTGTATCTCTATGTGTGTTTTCAAATCCTTGCCAGAATTTATCATTCGGCCTTTGGGTACCAAAAGATTAAAAATGAGATCTAAGAAAGCTTAGCGTTCTATAGCTCTGACCCTGTCCACTTGCAGTGATTAAAGGCATGTCCTGACGGGAGGGGACTCTTGGCTGCTTGCTGGCCGTTCGGAAAATGAATAGTAAACACGTCGTAGGTCTGGAGATGAAGAGGATGCTCGATTTGAGGTGTCACCGTGACATGGAGATGTGGTCGCTTGGCTTAGCGCTACAGCACATGAAGGCAAATATACATATTGTCACATTTGAGAGATTATTCATGGTCTCCGACCACTTGAAAAATTGTGCTTTCGCCAGAATTTGATGTGCTGAAAATTGCACTCACCTCCTGCTTATTTGCAAAACTAAACGTAAAAATGAAGTCCTCTGCAAACATAAGGCTTGCTTTTTCTTCTTCTTTTTTGTTTTTTTTTTTAAAAATTAGGGCTTGAAAATAACTATGAGTTTTAGCTGTGTATTGAGTAACAGCCCATCCTTCTGCAGGTCGATAACATGATACTTGTGGGTCTGGGGAGAGGGGAATAGAGTTTTTACTTGTTGTCTTTGATTACAGGAGTTTTATTTCCACTTTTATATCCCACACCAGCGAACTGCAAAGAACAGCTGGCAAGGTATGGGTGTAATACCTTGCTTCTGTGAATTATCTGTTGGTTACAAAGATCTTTTTGGTACGCAGGGTAAGAACGTGGTGTCGGCCAAGTCAGCACCACAGTTCACTCAATCCTAGTCATCTTGGAAAAGGATTTACTTAACTTCAGTGAGTTTTAAAGACGGCCTTATACTCCAAACACTACGAGTTTCAAAGGAACCAGAGTTTCCATCTACCGTGCTTTTTAGATTCAGTTTTGGATTTTTGCTTGGGAGTTGAGGAGTAAGTCTCCTGAGAATAAGGCGAAGGTGCGACCTGAGTTTCCTCAGTAGGATGGAGTTTCCTCAGAACTGGTTGGAGTTTGTCTTCTTGCTGCTTAAAATCTAGCTCCACACTGGAAAGAAAAGAAAATGAAGAATTCAGTGCTTGATCCTTCATATGTAAAGATCCTACTTAGTGACAACAAAATTTCGGTGAAATCCTACCAGGCTAATTGTAGGTGACATTGAGTTTGTTCATTGTCATTCCTATTATGTTTATAACATGATTTTATGGTTTAGTATTAAGCCATAATATGGTTTAGCTCTGTGTCACTGTGACATATTTCAAATAAGTTCTTTTTCTTTGAAAAAAATGACTTACTTGCTTTCATTGTAAACCTCTGAAGTTTTATCAATGTACATAGTTGTGTCAAAGTATATAGCATATTTGTTGAAATGAAGGAAGTGAAGTGTGAGTAACTCTATTGTTTGTCCATAGACTTCACATATATGCTTTAAAAAATAAAACAGATAACCAAAAGTATGCGTGTTCAGGGGTCATCTCAGTGCACGTATACCAACGCAGAAACCAGCAGGTACATGGGAAGCTCTTTTCCTGTGTCACACAAGATCAGAGAAATCTGTCTTACCTGAAACCATCGTGAAATGAAATGACCTTGGCTTATATTCTCCTTGCAGAATCTTACCGTCTGAGACACTGGTAGGAACTTAAATATCCAGCAGTGTGGAAATAGTACATTTATTGAGTCAATACCGTCGAAGGTTACTCAGTCGTTATCAAAGACAGTTTTTCAGGCAGAAACATGGTCATTATCAAAGACCGTTATTTTCAGGTGAAAATGACTCAGCATAGTAATTATATCACTGCAGCCCGTGTGGAAGCATGTCAACCAGGGGTGATAATGCTTGTGATTAAAAAAAAAAAATCAAACCTGTTGCCGTCGAGTCGATTCCGACTCACAGCGAACCTACAGGACAAAGTGGAACTGCCCCGTAGGGTTTCCAAGGAGCGGCTGGTAGATTTGAACTGCTGATCTTTTGGTTAGCAGCCAACCTCTTAACCACTGTGCTGTGACAGAACGATGGTATTGAAGGTGATTTTAAAAATATCCGCCATTTCTTTTAAATTTCTCTGGAGAGTGATACTAACTTGCTTAGAATCCTCCCTTCTCTTCATAGCTTGGAAAAGGACCAACATTGGTCCCACTAACTCTTACAGCGTCCTAATGGGTCCCCTTGGCATTTGGTCAGGACCCCTGCCCCACATGTCCTTTCTCTGTGGCGATTCCAGCTTAGATGAGCCTTTGCTTCTTTGCTGCCTACCCTGCCGCGGCCTCGATGGTCTGAGCCTGGGGCTTTGCATCAGCCAGACTTCCAGAGAATTCCTCCCATGTCTAGTGTGGACGCCAGACTAAATGTCAGTAGATTTCAGGGAAGGATCGGTGATGATAATAATACATGCGCTCATAACATTTTATGACCAGTGAAACTGTAAACCATTTATAAACATGAAGTCCTATTGATTCAGAGGACCATTAATCCTTGCCAAATTCTGACATTTTGGAAAGACAAAACAGCCAAGTAGTATTATCTGGAGTTTTAAAAACAGTTCAAGACCCATCTAACGGACCATTTTATGTTTTAAATCCACTGTTCCAGTTTTCTTATTGTCAAAGACTGTAATATTGCTAAAAAAAATTTAAAAAATTGTCAGGAAAGTTTACGGCTAGTTACCCCTTGCTACCAACACAAGAGTTATTTTTCCTCCATTTCGAAGGGCTCCTATGAGTTATGCTGCAGTTTATGGGAAGTAGAGTCAGAACTCATAAACACATATGTGGCTATCCAGAATATGTGTTCACAGAGGCATAGTCCCTCTTAAGGAAAATTCTGAAATGTGCAAATCTAAGGACATACTGCATTTATGGAAATGAGTCTCATGTCTGTTACCCAGTAGAAAGAACACAGGGTTTCCATTCCGCCTTTTCCACTCAACACCAGGGGGTGACAGTCGCAGAAAGGTTGAGTCCCTTACCCACTTAGAGATTCAGTTTCCTTTGCTTAAGGGGAGGATAAGCATACGTGCCTTGGCTGTCTCGCCCTGTTGTGGTAAAGATAGTGAAAGAAGTTTCTAAACTGCACGATGCTCTTAAATTTTATCACTTTATCCTTCACTTGTTATTATCTGTTGGTTATTAAAACCCTATGGAGCACAGTTCTACTCTGCACACGTGGGGTCTCCATGAGTTGGGATCGGCTAGATGATAAATAACAACGACAGTTAAGAATTCTCCAACTTGGACGTTTTACAAGGCAAACATGACTCTTGAGTTTGTGAGATGTTGTAATATCCAGTATGGTATTTTAGGTACAAAAGAGCAGCCTGACCAAGGCCCTTGGTTAATACTGAAAACTTGCTTTCCAGAACATAACCATTGCAACAGTCCCAAATGGGTTCTGAGTTATTAGAACGGAGGGAGGGTGCTAGCGTTCTTAGGTTCACGGTACAATCCTGGGTACCTGTAATTATTGAATTTCAGTCCAGCAACTACACTGGGAATCCTGTTACTAAGTAATTTATCACACGGAGGAACCATGTAATCACAGAGAAATCTAATCTGAGTTCTTGTTAACAAAATGACTCGACTTCATCTGTCAAGTTGAATCCTCTCTGGCTGCCCCATCGCGCTGCTCTGGGCCACTGCACCCCGGAGCAGGTGCCTGAGGGAGGAGAGGGCGTGAGAGCCAGGTTGCCGCTGTGGGGGACGCCCGCATGGCTTGCTGGGCTACCTGCAGTGGTGCTCTATCCTCTCCATCCGAGCTGACTGCCGTCCCACCTCCCCTGGATGTGGCGTGATGCCTGGGTACCAGCTGGGTAAACTGTGGAGGGGTGTGCACGTGCATTGTTCTGCAGGCTGCTTTCAGGTAGGGGAAGCTTCTTTTCACAGAAGGAACATGTCAAGCTGCGGGTCTGAGTCTGAAGCAGACAGCTGGCTGAGAGGCCACCGTCAGAAGGTTAATAGTCCGGCCCACAGGGAGGCAAGGTCTCTCTCCCTCTGAAGAGCCAGAGAGCTGCTGTCCTGGTTGGAGGAGAGGACTTGGCCAAGCCACTGGTCCCTTTGGGGCTGGTGTCCATTTCTGGGTACACATCTCCCTCCCTGGTCCAGACAGGAGTCATCCAGACAGGCCTGGGGGGCTGTCCGGTGGAGCGGAGACAGCTCACACATTGGGGTTCACTGATCTCTGAGCGACACCCAGGGGGACTGGCGCCCGGCATGCTGCCCAAGGCACGATCTGGTGAGGGGGATTCCTGCCCTGACCCCATATCTGCTTCCGTCTTCATGCTTGTTCCTTTCCCCAGCCCTGGGTATGGCTGGTCACTTCTCGTCCTGCTATCCCGCAGGTGCCCAGTACCTCCGTATTCTCTGGCCATCCGAAAGATCCCCATCACTGCTCCTTTGTTATTTCCTTCTCTTCACTAATCACAAATAATTAGTTTTTTTGTTTCTTATTTATTTACCTTTTTGGACTCCATCTTCCAGACTGTAAGGGCCACAAGCAGGGAAGAGCACTGTCCTGTTTCTCTCTCTGTTTCCACCATCTAAAGCAGGGCCCGAATCAGGGCCACAGGGAGATCAGCTGCCGTGGAGTCGACTCTGACTTACGGCGACCACATGTGTATCAGAGTAGCAACACGCTCCCCAGGCTTTTCAGCAGCTGATTTTCAGAAGGACGGAGGTCCCAGCTCTTTTTCCGAGGTGGACTGGAACCTGCAGCCTTCCTGTTAGCAGCCGAGCACTCAGCCGTTTACACCGTCCAGGGACTTCTGACTCACGGCAGTACCTAGGCAATATTTACTGAGTTGGTGGATGAGGGCAGAGTCTACCTCGGCTTTTGTTCCGGTGGCCCTGGACTGCTGCTTTTTCAGATCATATTGTTGTTACCTCCCCTTTGTTCTACAAGGAGCGCCTTTTACTATGGAGAAATTGGGATTCTCACACAGACAGCATTCTGGGGGCCGCTCAGCTGGGTCTGTGGCCTGGCTCCATTCTATCAGAACTTACTCGAAGAAGATTCTGGGAATTTTCTCCAAAACAGATGCACACCAGGACCTTCCCAGGCACCCCCTGCTCCCCACCCTCTGCTTTGTGTGTAAGCCTAGTGAGCGGCCAGCGGCTCCTATTCCTTGTCCAGGGAAGCTGGAGTATTTCTGCTCTGTTTTCACTTTTCCTGTGGATGCAGGAGGGCCCTGGTTTCCTTCCTGATGTTGCTCTGTGTGCTGTCAAGGGCAGCATGCCCCCCACCCACCACTGTGAGCAGTTCCAGCCAGAGGCTCACCCATAGACAAGTTGTCTGTCTGTCCTACAGACGAATGGGGGCGTTTGTTTTCCACATTTGCAGGCTAGATCTCTTGGTCTCTTAGGATGAGACTGGGGTTCTCACAGCTCCCCTGCAGCCTCGGGGGCCAACAGTGCACCTAGCTGGGTGGCCGTCGGTGGGCTGCCGCTCTCCGGCCACAGGCTCAGGTATCTGTGATGTGTCAAGGGCGCCTGGCCCCTGCACACTCAGCCTGAAGGGCTTAGTCCTCAGGAAGATAAACAGCCTAGAAAAAGCCCTGAGTCTGGAGTTTCCAAGGATGAGTCTGCGTGGCTGGACCGAGGCCCATTACCTGTACCGGGTGTCTTCTTCTTTAACCTGCAGACTGGGAAGGTGGGACACCAAAGTCCCAGGACTGCAGGGGGTTTTGCACGCGTGCATGTGAAACCCTGGGCACTATGGTCATGACCTTCACGTTGCTCCTGACCCTTGCCTGCACCCCTGCTCCCCCAGACAACTGCACCATCCAGCAGAACACCGAGCCCAGGAATCCCGGTGAGCTTGAGCCCCTTCCTCACCTGTGTGTTAGTTACACAGTCGCTTGCCACACGGTATGTGACTCTTTGCAGTGAATGATGAAAACAACTGGGGGTCCATTTAATTTCTGGAGTTAGTCTTTTCCTCTTGAAAATGAAAGTTTAAGTGTGAGGAGTTTCTGACAACATTATTATCCTCGACATTTACAAAGAAACAGATATCCGCCTGGTTCCCAGGCTGCCAGCGCCAGCGCCCCAGCTTGATTTCCCTCCCAGGGGCCGTGCGAGCGAGGCTCTGGAGTAACACGTGGCCCCGCCACCTCCTGTAATTTGGGAGCGGAGTGCCATTCTTGCTTTTTCCGTTGACACTATGATTGTCTAGTGTGCCTATAAATACTCAGGCCCTGCCGTACTTTCTCCAGCCAGCTGTCGCCGAGGACGCAAGTTAATTTAGAAGGAACACATTACAAATCTCTCTCCAGTCCTCTGTGTCTAGCAGTTAGGAGTTAAAAGCAGGTGAGCTGGGCCCCCAGGCACTGGCCTGCTTTCTGGAGTGGAAGGAGAGAGACCTGAAGCCCTCCACTCTCCAGGGCTCCCCCGTCCGTGTGGCTCGGCGCGCGCAGAGCCCAGGCGCCTGGTTTTAACCGTCCTAGAAGGGGATGGAAGAGTTCCCCTCGCGAACCCCGCTCTCACTGACTCGCTGCTCTGCAGGTGTGCACAAGCCACCTCACCTTTGAGAGCCCGAGCCTCCTAGGCCGTGGGATGATGGCCGTGATGTGCCTACCCACAGGAGGGTCCGAGGAGCAGCCCCATGGCGGGAGACACGTGCGAGTCAGGAGAGCTGGCTCAGCAGGGTGCGTGATGGCGCTTATGCTGTGCTGTCGATGGACAAACAATGTCCCCCAGGCCCAGCCCCATGTGCAGAGAGGAAGCTGGCCCGAGTCTGGCCAGCTTTACGTTTTAGTGCCGCGGACAACACCAGCATTATTCAGAGGAAGCGGAAAGTGAGGGTCTAAATTCCTGACCTCTGTCACTGGCAATTGGGTGAATTCAGGGGAGACCCTTCTCCTGTCTGGGCCTCGGTTTATGTGTGTAACCGTGGCCCCACATCCAGGCAATGGGAGAACCAGGACCAAAAATAGCCGACATTCTCCGAACATATCTCCATGTGTCACCTGACATGACCAAAATCACATCTTCCCATGTGAATATCGGGGGACACTATAGACACCCAACGTGACCAAAATCACATCTTCCCATGTGAATATCGGGGGACACTAGACACCCAGCGTGACCAAAATCAGATCTTCCCCTCAGGCTGTTCCTCTGTCCTCCCAAACAGCCAGCACCGCCATCTATCCAGCTGGCCAAGCTAGGGACCCGGGAGTCAAGCTCCACCCTCCCACGACAGCCAGTCCGCTGGGTCCCGTTGCCTTGTCCTCAACAGTGCCCATTTCCTTCCCATCGGCCACTCTCACTGCCCTTGTCCAGACTCCAGCAGTTTTCTCTTTGGCCATTGAAATACCCATTCTCCTTCTAACCCTCTCCTACGTTCTCTCCTTCCCAACCCAGGGTCACCTTATGAAAATGCAGATCTGGCAAACTCCTTGAGGAACTCCTGCTCAGCCTTCAAAGCCCAGCCCCCATGTCCCCTTTCCTTTCCGTGGCTCTCTGAGAATGGCGAGGCCTGCCCACCTTGTCCGAGCCTTGTCTTGTCCGAGCCCCTGCGTCCCACCCGAGTCCCTCTGTCCTATCAGAGCCCCCCTCCTCCAGCAGGGCTCACTCCACACTTGTCCTGGAGCGCGTCTCATTGGATCGTAGCTGTTTTTTCTCAGTTCCGTGAACTCATTGAGGGATTGGACCATGTTTAATTCATCCATTGTCTGCAGTACATTTAGCACAGGGCCAGGCTCAGAACATTCTCTCCTTGTTTACTGAACTGAAAGAAACTGATAGATTGAACCCAAATCTCCTTCTAATCTCAGCAGAATGCTGATGCCCTATTTCCTGTTTTACATATATCATTTATTTCATCAAAACTAATGTGTATATATGATGATGTATACACACATATATATGAATATTATAACATAAATGGATCCCATTCTAATAGTTTCAGGTATCAATCATTTGTGATCACTGGCTTTTTAACACTTTGAACATGGACATGATTCATCATATCTTTGTATCTTTCTTCACCACTATTTTACATGATCAGTGTTTGCAGAATCCCTGTAAGAATGAAATACCAGAAATAGATGGATATCCAATAACATTAATACTTGAACTATAAGATCTATTGCCCTTTCCTGGTATGCTATGACAAGGAAATCAGCATTACAGTTAAACAAACGCTAGCCAGGTATCTTCGCTACAGATTATACTATGAAGTATGCAACATTCTAGTTAGACAGTGACCTTTCCAAATGCATTCTGCATTTCCCCCCTGACCAGACAGAAGAACCATCCTTATCCTTTTAGGATTAACTAATGCTCTGTTCTCAAGGAGCCCTGGTGGCGCAACAGTTAAGTGCTCGGCTGCTAACCAAAAGATCGGTAGTTCAAACGCACCGAGCCGCTCCACAGGAGAAAAGACCTGGTGATCTGCTCCTGTAAAGATTACAGCCAAGAAAACCCTATGGGTCAGTTTTACTCTGTCACACATAGGGTCGCCATGAGCTAGAACTGACTTGGTGGAACCCAGCAACTACAACAATAACAAAACTCCATCCTTGGTGTCCCTCTCATCTTCACCTTTCTCTGGAGTACAGATGCTGGTCTGGCACTCAGGCTCACTCTATGCATGGGGACAAGGAACTGGATTTTTGGTCTCCCGTAAATTGTACCAGTGAGAGGTTGAACCAGAAAGACTTACGCCTTATTTATTACCTCTGTCCGTAATAATTGCCCGAGTGACAAAGGGACCCAGATAACTAACAAGATGTGTATCAGGCATATTTTATGCCGCCATCTTAGCAAGCCACACAGATCATACAATACAATGAGAAGAGATCAATAACTGTTAAACATAGCCTGCCAGTACTCTGCTATCCCCGCCTCAAGGAAGAGCATGCCGAGTCCTCCCTCAGGGCAGAAAGTGCCTTGTGCCTGCAGTTAGAAGGAGAAGACCCACGACCGCCATGCATCCCAGCTTGGCTGCAATGAGCTTCTCAGGTGTCAGCGGTGGGATTCCAGGCCAGGAGATCGTGTGCAGTCGGCCCTCACCTTGCCTGCCTTCTCACTTTGAAGACAGGCAACCTTCTGCCCAGAAAGGGCAAATAACTTGCCTGAGGTCCCAGTGCTGACCCTAAGGGTGCAAAGCAGCCCACCCCTCCTAAGCCATCAGCCTAGAACTCTGGTTTCTAGTATAGTATAGGGTAACCAACAGGTCAGTGTTTCAAACTCACCAGCCACTCCACAGGAGAAAGATGTGGCTGTCTGCTTCGGTAAAGATTACAGCCTTGGAAACCCCGGGCAGTTCTGCTCTGTCCTGTAGGCTCGCTATGAGTTGGGATCGACTCGATGGCAATGAGTTTGGGTTTTTTAAATTTTATATAAGGTAACTGGCTGATTCAGACCTGTGGCAGTCCCCACGTGTGTCAGGGCTGAAGTGTGCTCTGTAGGGTTTTCAATGGCTGATTTCTCAGAAGTAGATCACCTAGCTTTTCTTCTGAGAGGCCTCTGGGTGGGCTCGAACCTCCGACATTTCAATTAGTAGCTGAGAGCATCACATGTTTGCACCACCCAGAGGCTCACGCTATAAAGTTGTCATTGTCTGCTGCTGTCGAGTCAGCCCCTGACTCATACTAACCCCATGCACAACGGGATAGGACTGATCTGATCCACAGGGTTTTCATCAGCTGATTTCTGGAAGTAGATCACCAAGCCTTTTCATCCTAGTCCATCTTTGTCTGGAAGCTCTGCCGAAATCTGTTCAGCATCATAGCAACACACAAGCCTTCACTGACAGATGGGTGGTGGCTGTGCATGAGGTGTGTTTGTTGGCTGGTAATAGAGCCCAGGTCTCCTGCACGGAAGGCGAGAATTCTACCCCTGAACCACCAATGCTCCCATTTTCCCTGGCTAGTTCTAGGTAATTAGGCAACAAACAGCTGGAAGTTTGGGGCTCATAAAAGTTTGGAGTGGATGGATTGCAGAAGAGGTGGCCTTTCTTACTTAAGCTTTATGGGAATCCCCTTCCGTGAAAGTATGTTGATGCTGGAATGGGCTCCAGGAGGGCTTTGCCTTGTTGACTAGCTGTGCTGAATCCACACACTGAATCCAGGCAGTATCTCCACTGATGCGCCCTCATTACACACATCAGAAAACCATCAGCTTCACTGGTGTCCTTTGGTGGCACCAGTGGCCAGTGGAAACCCCATCGTATTCACGGGACCCTGGGGCCGTCATCTCCCAGCTCGGAGTTCTTTCAGGATGACTGACTGACGGCAGACAAGAGCAAGCTGAGCAGCCCTAGCAACCATTGGACTGTCTGGTTACTGTGTTCCCCGTGGAATTTCACCGGAGCTAACTCAGAGCATGGTGGTAAAAACTGAATCCTGTATTAACACCTGGGAAAATTTCCATATTCATCTGAAAATGAATTGCATTTATTTTCTCATGAAATTGACAACAGAACTCCCTCCCATAGTTTGGGACCCCAGTGCTGTCTTTTTAGCCTTTGCCTTTGGGCAAAACCCAAGGTGTGGGTCACAGGAAGAGATTTATCAATATAATTAGCCTTTCTCTGCTGAATAAATTTTAACTAACTGCTTTAAAAATAAAATGTCACCATGTCAGTTGAACTTCAGAGATGCATTTAATAATTAAGGTGCTACCAAAACCTAAATCCTTACATATCGGTGGAAAAGCAGAAATAATATATCTTGAGAATTCAAATAGAGTAGAAAAGGTTTGGGGATTGCTGGCATTGGAAAATTTCAAGGAGAATTTAGAAGTCTGTCCAAATCATTCTTTTTTTCTGCCTTGTTGTTGTTAGGTGCTGTCCAGTCAGTTTCAACTCATGGCGACCTCACGTGGCAGAGGAGAACTGCCCCAGAGGGTTTTCTTGGCTGTAATCTTTATGGAAATGAATTGCCAGGTCTTTCTTCCACAGAGCCACTGGAATGGCCAACCTTTTGGTTAGCCAGCTGAGCGCCTAACCATTTGTGCCACCAGGGCTCCTTTTTTTCTGGCTTAGAATTTGCTTTATTAAAAGAAAAAATTCCTTATACCAGAATAACATTGAATATGGTTATCACACAACAATTCCTCTCTGTCATCTTCCCTCCCACCCCATCACTCAGCAGAGTGCTAAATATTCAACAAAAGGCTAACTTTGTCCACATTAGTTTGTGTGTTAAGTGGTGGTAACTGAAGGGGGGCTAGAAAGGGCAGTTCCATTAAGAGATAATCACTGAATGACAAAGGTTGCAAAGATTTCCCGCCAGGTGGGCTCTGGACAGGACAGAATTGGTACCACTTCTGCATACAAACGCAATGACCTCTCTTAACAGTAAGACTTAATTAGTCCTGAGTCTTCCCTTCTGCTGGCTGTCTGGGTCATGCCCTACCTTCGGGGATCGCTTTTGGCAGGACAGTATCAGCCAGTGAAACAGCCACAACAATTCTGATTTTCCCTGCTCATTTGATCTGGAAGTCTTTGCAACCTGAGATTTCATGCTGTTATGGGTGCTCCCCTCCCATTCCTCCCTCCCTCCCTCCCTTTCTTTCCTCCCTCCCTTCTTCTCTTCTTCCCTCCCTGCCTCTCCTCCCTCCCTCCCTCCCTTCCCTTCCTTCCTTCTTCTCTCCCTCCCTCCCTCCCTTCCATTCATTACTCATCCACCACCATCTTCCTCCCTCCCTCCCTTCCTTCCTTCACCCATCCACCACCATCTTTCCTCCCTCCCTCCTCTTCCTCCTTTCCTCCCTCCCTTGCTTCCTTGGATGTTACTGTATCTGTGACACACACCTTCAGCGTGGAATACTCCCTGTTCGTCACAGCCAGGTATTATGGTAGGGGTGTGTCTGGGCTGTAGGCCACCAAATTGCAAACCTTTCCCAGTCTCCCCTGTGCCTGGCGCACAGCCTGTCTCCTAGGAGGCCCTTGATGGGCATATCAGCACCACCTGGAAAGGGCTTAGCATTTTATCTCACTGATGGTTTGAACTCCTATGCCTGAGCATCATATGATGGAGACATGGCAGAGACCAAGGGGCACTCCACAGGCCTGCTCCCTCGCTGGTGCTGAGAGCAAACCAATAGGAACACGTGGCCTCCCTGTTTGTTCAGGTTCCGAGCCCAGACATTTATCCACTGCATATTTATTAGTGCCACCCGAGGCCAGCTCAGTGGTGGCCTTGACGGCACAGAAATAAAGAAGGCGTGGGCAAGGTCCTCCCAGACTGTACAATCCCTTCAAGTCTTGTGACTAATGATCAGAATCCTAACACTTTACAGGAAGATTTTAAATTCTGCTAAAGATACTTATTTAGTCAATCCAAGTCAGCATGCTTATTATTTTTAAAATCTTGCTTTCATCCCCAAAAGCCTTTGCATTGAGGTTGGCACATGCTATTTCCATTAGAACGTAAAATTTGAATTCAAGCTATTTTCTTGCAGTCTTATTTTACAAATTAACCACTTCAGGAAAGGAAGAAAGTGATAGACTTGACAATGGTATGTTGCATTGCTCCCTTTCTGAAACAAAATCAGAACAAAAGCTGAGTCATCAGTAGGGTGACTCACCCAGTTAGTCTGACAAAAGAACTACCAAGATGGGCTGGATGCAAAAGATTCCACAGTTTACGAGCAGAGATTATATTAGTAATTTATCCTTAAAACATTTTCTGAAATAATTACAGCATATTTTGACAGACTATGGATGCTCACCCAAAAAAGTTTTACTAAAGAAAACTGAAACTGGATTCCCTTTTAATCCTGTTTCATGCTGAGGTGGTCTTTAATTAGAATTGCACAATTGGTCCAGATCACAGTTGAAGGAATGTCATCTTGAGAAAAAAAAACTCAATTGTGTCAACCACCTCAAAATTCCCAGTTATCAAAAATATCACTTTTGAAACTGGGGGCTTCTGTGGACTCGTGAGCAGCCAGCTGATTCTCCACCAACGAATGGTGGTTCAGCTCCACGTCAGTTGATACACGAATAACGGGAAGGCTGTTATTTGGTGACGATGTGCCTTCGTGACTCTCCACGCTTCCAGTTCCACGCTCAGCTGACACTCTCGGACCCATTTCTTTCATAATTGTAAATTACAGGCTCACAGGATTTCGGAGCCAGAAGGTACTTCCCGATTATTTAGTGCAATTCTGCAGGATCTAATGATTTAATGGGCACCTGGTCAAAGAGAGAAGCCCCGGTGGTACAGTGGTTAAGAGCTCGGCTGCTAAACAAAAGGTTGGCTGTTTGAATCCACGAGCTGCTCCTTGGAAACCCACTGGGGCAGTTCTGCTCTGTCCTATAGGGTTGCTATGAGTTGGAATCCACTCGACGGCAAGGGGTTTTTTGGCCAAAGAGAGGGAGTCCCTGGCTTGCTCAAATGGTTATGTGCTGGAATACTAGCCAAAAC
>NW_004443967.1:16646290-16650332 GCF_000243295.1 Trichechus manatus latirostris
ACTCGATGGCACCCAGTGACAACAAGGTTGTGTCAGTCTCTTGTGTTCAGATGGGTCTCGGGAAGCCATTTAACCTGCATGCTGGATTAGCCAACCCTGTCTCTCTTCTCTGTGAGCTAGCTAATGCCACCGCATGGCCAGCCGCTCCGGGCTGACGGGCGACTCTCCTACTGGCCCGCCACCCTCTGCTCCTACTCTTCATGCTGGGTGCTTACCAAGAGGATGTTGTTGCGTTTGTTCCTGGACCTGTCTGAGCCATTCGTGTTTGT
Source organism: Trichechus manatus latirostris (assembly GCF_000243295.1). Taxonomy (NCBI): domain Eukaryota; kingdom Metazoa; phylum Chordata; class Mammalia; order Sirenia; family Trichechidae; genus Trichechus; species Trichechus manatus. The sequence goes on from NW_004443967.1 coordinate 16,646,560, forward strand.
GATTGAAACTGTGTAATTTACACGAATGTGATGTAAACCGAAGAACTCCGAGACAAGAGAGAATTGGTATTTCTGGGAGCGGATGCTTTGGAAAGAGTAGAGTGCTAAAAAACGTTGAGTATGAAAAGGGTATGGACAAATCCAGTATGTGTCCTAAAGAATTCTGAAATCACAAGACCTTGGGTCATTTTAAAGAAAGGAACACGGGTACGATTTTCAGAAGAGAACGTGGAATTCTGGGGAGCTCTAGTGGGGGTGCCCACATTCAAAGAATCCATCGGGGCCCCACTGCAGAATACTGGCATAACTTTAAATCGTATCCATGTAAGATTGCAATTTATAGGATTCAAATTAAAATAACAATTTTAAGTTAGGTAGATATTTTTTGATGATCCCCTATGATAAATTTTCCAATTAATTGACCACCTCTTAGTTCCAGATGTGAGCTTCTCCTCTGTCTTCTCTTTTCACCTATTCCTACAGACCTCAGAAAATTCTTGTCCGACACCAATAACCATTGTAAAAAGTACCTGTTAAATTTCAAGTATTCACAAAATTTTTTAAAAAAAACATTGCCTTTGAGCCAATTCTGACTCATAGCAACTCTACAGGACTGAGTAGAGCTGCCCCATAGGGTTTCCAAGGCTGTGATCTTTACAGAAGCAGACTGCCACATCTTTCTTCTGTGGGGTGGCTGGTGGGTTTGAACTGCCTACCTATCAGTTAGCAGGTGAGAGCTTAACCACTGCACCACCAGAGCTCCTCTATAATATAAAACCAATAGGAAGACTGGGAAACAGAGTTTGATAAGCTATGTCTAACTGGGTTGTAATATCGAGGACTTTATTTGAATGAAAATAGGAACATTCAATGAAATAGCAAAGGCTGGGGACTGTGGGAGTCCTGCAGAAATGTCAATGCACACAAGGTGCCGAAGGCCTGCTCCGCCAGCCTCCAGAGTAACTTCTGTTTGTACCGGGGATTTGAGGGTTGGTTTTTGGTTGCCGTTACCTCTCCAAAGGGAGTGATTTTAAAATACTTTCCTGAAAGGGAGACCTATAACTCTGCTTTTTCTCTAGCCCCACCTTGTCCCAGATGCTTCGCTCATTTCCAGAGGGCCAACATTGTGTCGGGCTGGGAGCCCTCACCTCCATTCAGTTTCTGAAGAACCCCAACCCCAACTTGCCAGTCCCTACGATCACGTCCTCCATGACAAGGACTCTGTGACTAGACATGCGTCTTCCCAGTTCATACAAGATAACTAAAGTGGTCACAGCGGCTCAGTCCCTCTATCTGATGAATTCCCCAAATTTTGGCAAATTGCTGTGGCACGGTTCTTTTGGAAAGTTGGCCCAGTGACTGGTGCCTTAGGATGCACACAAAATGTTGGTTGAGCCAGTTCTTAACAGTCACCCCTCAAGACTAACTCCCGCAAAGAGGAAGCCCTGTCCTTCACAGACATGCTAAATCACTTTTAATACCACTTTTTATAGAAGTTACTTCTGGACTTAGAGCTAAATTTATTGAAATTACTCCAGTCCAGTTGCACAATGCCCTAATACATTCTTTTTTCCAGTCACCCACAAAATAGCTTTAGACGCAACAAGCTCAGTCTTTCTCTGAGCTTTCTCTGGATATCTTTTCTCACTTCTGCTTTGCTGAATTGAAAGACTGGATGAGGTTTTGCTCCCAAAGCAAGAAAAGCTAAACTGTGAGGATATGCCCGCCGTTCTCTGTTCTTCACTCCCCCCAACCCCGATTTCCTGATGTCAGTGATGGTTTAATTGACCCCAGAGTTACGTCCCTTCACTGTTGCTTCAAAATTCTCCTTCACAATTGAATGCAGTGGGAAGAGTCCCATTAAGCAAACTTCTCTGGTGACTTGCTATCACCGCGTTTGTAATCTGGAGCGGAACTTGGGGAAACCAAACCAAATAAAACCCAAAGACGTGGCGGTGCGTGGTTTTCGCCTCTGCGTATTGCCGCAGCCAGGAGCAGTCGAGTGGCATAGCCTGTGGGGCCAGGACTGTGCAGAGGTCCCCGCCCGCTGCTGCTCCGTGGCCTCCACGGTTGCAGGTGGCTTTTACAAGAATCTTAGCTTGTTGGTGGCTCCAATAAGACAGGCGTTTTCAGCCTGGGCACTGTTGACATTTGGGGGCTGGTAATTCTTCATGAAGGTGGCCTGTCCTGTGCACTGTAGGATGTTCAGCGGTGTCTGTGGATTCTACTCCCTAGACGCCAGTGGCACCTCCCCAGCTGAGACAACCAAAAGTGTCTTCAGATATTGCCATATAGCCCCTGCGGTCAAAATCACGCTCAGCTGAGAACCAGTGACCTGAACTAAGAAATTAATATTGGTGCAATACGATTAAAACCAGTTGGCCTCGAGTGAGTTCTGATTCACAGCCACCGCAGGTATGTCAAAGGAGAACTATGCCCCATAGGGTTTTCCATGCCTGATTTTTCAGAAGTAGATCACCAGGCCTTTCTTCTAAGGTGCCTCTGGGTGGGTGTGAACCTCCAACCTTTTGGCTAGCAGCCAAGTGTGTTAACCATTTGCACCACCCAGAGACTCCACAGTAGTTACTCCTAACTAACAACAGAAACATTATGGCTACAGTGTTTTGTTTAGATTAGCCTTGGCCTCGCTGACATTTTAGCCTGGATGATTCCTTGTTCTCGGGGGCTGTCCTGTGCAGTGTAGGATGTTTAGCAGCATCCCTGACCTCCACCCCTAGATGCCAGGAGTACCTCTGAAGTTGTGACAACCAGATTTGTCTCCAGCCAAAACCAAAACCAAACCTGTGACCGATGAGTCGCTTCCAACTCATGGCACAGTAAAGCTGCCCCACAGGGTTTCCAAGGCTGTAATCTTTACGGAAGCAGATTGTCACATCATTCTCCTGTGGAGCGACTAGTGGGTTCAAACCACTGACCATTCGGCTAGCAGCTGAGCACTTAACCGGTGCTCGGTAAGATGTCTCCAGATATTGCCCGATGCTTCCGGGAGGCAAAGTTGGCCCTGGCTGAGAACGTCTGTACCGAGGCATACGGGAATGTGGCACCCTGCGCTCATCACTGCCTGGTGGTTTCTGTGCCTGCCCCAGACAGGTCAACAGGTGACCCACGTCTGCCCCCAGAGCACCTGCAGCCCTTCCTGGGTGTTCTGCCCTAAGTCATGATGCAGACTGCCTTCCCCAGGAGACGAATCTCATGGGTCTGAGGTTGTGTGGACTCTCGCTTTTTGGCTGTACAGGTAGTCCCCGACTTACAACAGGGTTCCGTTCTGCCGACTCTGTCGGTTCTTATGTCAGTTCTGACATAAGTTGAATACCTAATTTTTTTTGTTTTAGTTTTCATTATTATTGCCTTTTATTATCATTATCTTTATAAACCCGATCTTCACTTGTCTTTGAGGGCTGGCATGAGAACGATCGCATCAAATTATGGGCTGCATTGCTGTTTGTAGTACATATGACTAGCAATAAAATACACACAAAAAAACCCACGGATAGTTGTAAGTGCGGTTCGTCAGAACTCAAATGCATTATAAGTCGGGGACTGCCTGTATCTGAGACATTTATACCTTCTCCCCATCGCTGTCTTCTTGCTACAGAGGATGGCAGCTTTGAAGATCTCTGTAGAGGCTGTTTTCCTGTGGGGGGAGCTCCCTACCACATATTCAGCCGTGTTAGTATACAGCTGTAATTGTTCCTTGATAATTCAGTAGAGCAGCTAAAAGTATTCCTCAGGTTTAATTTTAAAACATGATC
>NW_004443967.1:16650795-16651840 GCF_000243295.1 Trichechus manatus latirostris
TGAGTACCCTGGAAATGAACGGTATATTCGGGATGAGCAGCCTGTGCCCTTGCCTGGTATTCCTAGCACATGCAGTGTGCTTTCAGGCCTTTGATCTATACCATCTGAAGGGGTTATATTTCACAGACTTTCCAGAACACACTGTACAGTGCTCATGGCTATTGATTCCGAGGGAACAAGCCATCAAACTTACACCAGTCCTTGAAACCAAGAAGATGCATTTGCAAGATAAATGGGTCAAGCTCTACCTGATCCCGTGCTGACATACCTGGGTTCGAGCGTTTACAGATAGCTTAGAACGATGGTCAGAGAAGGCCCTTTACTCTGTGTCTGATGGAATCCTCCCGGCAGGGCCCCACATGGTTCTCGCATTCGTGGGTAAACATCATTTGTCACTCATCATAAAACAGCGGGAAGAGGAGAACATGAACATACCTATAGATAATACATGCACTGTTCCTGCATGTGTCACAATTAGCTGTGTCTTGCCCAGTCCGATATGAAAGCCTACAAGATAAGAACAGGAGAGCATTACAAGTGGTGGCTGGTGCTCGCTGCCTTTTCCAGAGCCAAAACCAAAAACCAAACCCGATGCCGTCGAGTCCATTCCGACTCATAGCTACCATACAGGACAGAGTAGAGCTGCCCCATAGCATTTCCAAGGCTGTAATCTTTATGGAAGCAGACTGCTACATCTTTCTCCCGTGGAGTGGCTGGTGGGTTTGAACCACTGACCTTTCAGTTAGCAGCCAAGCACTTAACCACTGTGCCACCAGGGCTTCTTTTCCTAGAGCAGACACCTCAGATCAGGTGCCTTCCCAACGCCATGGGAATGGAAATTGATTACTGTCATGTTTCCCATTTGGCTTCTGCTCCTGCCTTTTTGGTAGACAACCAATGCTGTGTCTACAGCTGAGATGATATTTAAATTAAATTTAGAATGTGAACATGAGCTACTGGATGAAGTAAATAATCTGATTTTGTTACAAGCACAGGGAATTTGGGATGTTTCACTGCAACTTTATATTTATGGAGTTTTAAAGAA
>NW_004443967.1:16653709-16654916 GCF_000243295.1 Trichechus manatus latirostris
GGTTGCAGATGAGGTGTTACTCTGCACTGGTCTTGTAGTCGTGTGTAAGAGCCGGCAGACAGAGAGAGTGTATATAATAGTCTGTCTATGTTAGTAGTCGAATCCAAAGTTTAGACATTTTAAAGAATACGGGGGCATTTCTTCCTCGGTACTGAGGAAAGGGTGAGTTGCAAGCTCATAGGACCTTCTTGTACTAGACTTCAGGACAAATCCCTCTCAAGCCTCTCAACACCAACATTGCCTCCCTACCCAATAATCGTATGGTTTCCAAAGTGCCTCACATTTCAGCCTTCATCTTCAAATTAACTACGCCATCCTCATTCTGCAGAGGAGAATGCAGTCACACTGCAAGCCCCGATGTCATTATCATTCTTAGACCCCAGGCTTCTGATGCCCCGTGTGGCCCTGCTCATACCCGGGGACTGGTGTTCTGCACCACGTGTAACTGGCAGCTTGGGACAGTCAGCAAATCCAGCAGTGACAAGATAGAGGCTTCAGGCACCTCAAGTGCACATCAGGACTCTTTTCCAGGACAAGGCAGTTCTTCAGTTAGAAATGTCTTTTTTAAGCCCTTCCTGAAAAGACTCTATCCCTATCACCTTATAAAAGCACACATTTCTTTCCCTTGTTATAATTCTTGAGCAAATAGTTAAGTTCCTACAAAGTGTCAGGCATTATTCTAGATCCTGAGAAGACATCTGTGAGTAGACAGAGTCCCCGTCCTCATGGAGCTTACAGGAGAGTGGGAGAGGCTGACAAGCAACACATAAATACATGAATGAACGAATGCACGCGTGAAATGAACAAATGCATATGTGAATAAGTGCATGCATGAATGAATGCATGTATGCATGAATGAATTAATGAATGCATACATCAATGAAGAGTGAGATAATTTTTCATACTGCTAAGTGTGATGGAGGTGTTGTGAAGGGGTGGCTTCAGCTAGAACTCCCAGGAGGTGAAATCTGAAATGAGACCTGAGTGGTAAGAAGAATGTTGGTCATGTGAAATCTTGATTGTTCCCCAAGCAGAAAGGCCAGCACATGGAACATTCTGCAATGGGAAGGATGTTGGCATGTTTGCAGGACAGAAAGAAGGACCACTGTGGCTAGAATAGAGTTAGCAAACGAGAACTGACAGAAATGTGGTCAGGTTATATAAGACAGGAAGCTCTTTGGATGTTATTTTAAATTAATGCGAAGCC
>NW_004443967.1:16655818-16684639 GCF_000243295.1 Trichechus manatus latirostris
GAGGAAACACTTCACATGTTTCTGAGGTTTTAAAAAGTCTTTTTTTTTTGTTTGAAGCGTCAAATGTTTGGAGTCCATAAATGTGGTTTATATAAAATAGAGGTCAGTGAGAGATTAATCTGTCGGCCAAATTTAAAGTGTTGACCTTGTGTTGTGCCGGTAAGTCACAGGCTGCCTCTGGCCACGAATGTCAATCAGGGGATGCCTGCTACAGTTTTATCAAGCAGGAGGGTGTTTGCAATAGAAGGCTTACAACTGTGTAATCCGCGTGCCTATTGCTTTAGTAATCCATCTGATTGTCCTTGGAGCTTCCAAGCTACAGGGGTTAGCTTCACTGATAATTTTACAGTCACATTAATAATTGTGATGTGGCATCTGAAAGAGTGTATTCTCCAAATATAGATGAAGCAGATAAGTTCCTTCTACAGGCCACGAAACACAAAGTGCTGTTCTGGAATTTCCCTACATATATATATATATTTTGTTTTTTCTTTCTCAACTTGGAAACAAGTCATAAAACCAGTATTTGGAATGATTATCTTTCTAGATGGCTACTGTCATGAAGAAGAACCATCCAAAATCTTTGAACTCCTGGAGCAGATGCTTCTTCTCCAGTGACAGTAGGGCTTGAGATCGCTTGTGATTTAGAAGTGTGTGGAAGAGAGAGCTTACGTTACTGATGTTAAAGCTGTGGAAGAAGAAACGTCTTGATCAAAAACCGTGAATTTTGTCTTGCAAGTACATTGGCCATGTTTGTCAAGCTCTCTTCCCTTCTGTCTTGATGACCCTATACCCTATATAGGTTTATAACCCCATGCCTGATACAATGCCTGGTACCCTCTGGGTGTTTGGTAAATATTAATTTAGCTAAATCATACGGTCCGACTTCGTGTTCTCCTGTTAGTCCAAAACGACAGACTAAGAGTTCCAGTTGTGTGCAGAAAGAAAATGAAAAGTGTAATCTCTCTCGTCTCCAGTTTTATCCCAGTATGAACCCTTTTGAACCCTAATGATGAGCATTTTTATTTGTAAATATGGATTTTTTTTATTTTTAGCACATTTATCATTGTAGCATCCCCTATTTGTCAGTGTTTTCTGGTCCTAGAAACTTACCCAGCTCGGGACACACAGCGTTCAGAACCAAGGACAGTCCACGAGTCCAAGGTGCTAGCCTTTCAGTTCTTTTCGTTTTGTGTTTCCCTGACCCTCTTGCTCCCAATCCCTCCACATCCCAGTTCCAACCCAGGAGCCTCCCGTGAAGCTCTCCTCACTTGCTGCCCTTTGGGCATTCATTGGTCAGGATGGGCTTTACTGAATGTTAAAGGAGACCATCCCTGAGTAAAAAGAACAGGGGGTCTGTGAGGGCACATGGGGAAAAGAGCTGTTCTCGGGATCTGATAAAGCAGAGGCAATTTGGAGAAGCTACTTTACAAGGTAGTTTTGGTGGAGTCTAGTTTTTCAGTCAGTTCCAGTTCTACCTTGTGCTGAATTAGATCTCTTCACAAGACCTTGTTAGACTTTAAAGAAAATAAAACAGGTGTGATTAATGGAAGGCAGTGTGGAAGTCCAGCTAGGGCACCCATATTCAAAGAAAACGCCAGGACCTCCTCTCTGCACCGGCCTGCAATCCTCAGGGGTAACTCAGCATGTAGCTCCCTGGTTTCTCCAGCTACCTTCTACTCTTAAGGTAATCTGCTTCAAGTCTTTAGTTGCCTTTACAAAAATATTCCAGAATATAGTAAACCAACTGCAGCACTTTTCACAACAGCCAAAAGGTGGAAATGACCAAAATGTCCATCCACAGATGAATGGATAAACAAAATGTGGTTCATCCATACAGTGCAATATTACTCGGCCACAGAGAGAAATGAAGTCCTGATGCATTTCACAACATGGATGAGCCTGGAAAACGTTAGTCCCAAAAGGACAAATACTGTAGGATCTGACTTACATGAAATAAGCAAATATACCGAAACTAAAGATTATCAGTTGTCACCAGAGGTGGGAGGGTGGGAGAAGGGGGGATTTTTGCTTAGGGGGCATTGAGTTTTACGTTAATGGTGGTGGAATGATTTGGGGAAGGATAGCAATAAAGGTTGCACAAGATGAAGGATGTAATCCATGAATTACACATGTAGAAATCGTCGAATTCGGGAATGTTTTGTTGTGTATATTTTCATCACAATAAAAAAATCCAGAATATAGAAATATACTTTCATATATTTGAGACAGAATCAGTGCCAATTTTGGGTGTAGAAGTCTTCAGCTATTCCTGTTGAGAATCTTCAGATGAAGAAGCAATCGGCAGTGGAGTTAAAGATAGGCAGCATGTGGCTGAACTCAGGCAGCAGTGTTTCTAACAAAGCCATTGAGATGGGCAAGGAAGAAGAAGGCCCGCTAACGTCAGCCCTGAAGCTGCACCACAGCCGTGTCCTGGGAGGCAGGAACCCAAGAAGCAAGTGGGGACAGGGTGGCAAGCAGCCTCTGCTTTTCTTGAAGACATCACAGGAAGATCTAAGATAGCATAGCCCTAGGTAGCAGGAGAGGGTGTTGAGACATGTCAGAGAAAGGTTAGTGAAAGCCTTCTTCCCGGTCACATACTCAAGCTGCTTGGTGTCCCCAAGATCTTAAAGATGGAGCCGAAGAGCCAGGACTAACGACTTTGAGTCAAAAGATAAGAAAAAACACTGTTTGGCTGAAAGGTCAGAAAAGGGGAAAAAATAAATGCATCTTATGTGCGTGTTATCAGAAGCCAAGCCTGACTAACTTACAAGCCATCTCAGAGAAGAAAGGGTGATCAGTGGAAATTCATTGTATGGCACTGAGTAGTAACGACGAGTTTTGGAGTATTGGGTTATCTATAATCCACTGCTTCCACTGCCCTATCTTATCACATGGAGAGACTCTTAAATGCTTCAGTAGATTCACTCCCAGCCCTAGTCCCCAGCACTCCTTTCTCCATAAGGTCATAAAATCTCCACTGGCAATTCTCCTCTCGCATTCCTAGGTGATTGTGGATGGAGCGTTTGGGTATGTCGAGTCTGGCTGCAGAAATCAGAGAAGCATTCTCTCAGTGAACATCACAAGTGTGTTTGCTTGCGATGAGCCGTATAGGCGTCCCCGGAAGCTCTGCTCGGGTGCCTCCTACAGGGGAGAACAAGTGGCCCCTTTGCTCATCTGCTGCTCTTTGAAAATGGCATGGTGATTTTCAGTAAGTTCAGAGTTTCTGGCATATAAGAGAGCAGCATTTTGGATAATGCAGATATCAGGGGTGTCCCCTTAAGTGTGGACCTCAGAACACTAGTTACCTAGGGTGTTGGAATTGGCAGATGCCAACAACGCAGTGGCTGTGCCCTAGCGTTGTGGGTCAGCCTCTCTGCTAGAGCCTGTGGTTGCCGCAAACATGAAACAGGCATGGGCTCAGCTCTCAGTGACAGTGTTATGCAGTTGTTTAATTTATGCTCTTAATTTTGATCGCTCTTGTTCTTTCGGCTTTCTCACTGGGTGCCGAGAACGTTTTTTTCTTCTACATTCTAGCCCAGGTTTGGGCGCCAGCTGTCCCTTCTAGATAACTAAGCCAGTTACGTCAGCATCTTAAAGGCTCTTTCACTTAATAGTCTCAAACTGATATTAATTTGTGGCATAAAATGATATCAGTATTGTTGGGACAAATTAAATTTCAAAAAGTAGTCAGTCAGCTGTTGGAAGTCCTGTGTTTGAAGACCATCATGGCAGTATTTTTGGCTTGTTCCTGATTGTAAGTCCTTACTTGGAATTTGCTAGATCATGCCCTGGAAGTATGGTTATTTCATGTATCAGTTCTTTGGGAGCAAAACTGAATGTTGATTAAAAGCTTTCCCCATACATCCATGGGACTCCAACTATATCTGAAGCATTTGAGTTTAAATGCCTGGATTTGGGGAACATCCAATTCAAGTTTGTTAAGAAAGTATGAAGTCGATTTTGCTAACCAACTCCAAGATCACTCATTGGTCAGCAAATGGCGGTGGGCTTTTGCTGGCAGTGGTTGGAGGAGCTCCTTTTTTCCCAGCAGCTGATAGGAGCCCAGCTCTTAGCCAGTGTCAGACTTGCCACATTAGACTGAGCAGTCCTGTGTTCCTTGGAGGCCTGGGACCTCCAAGCAAAGCAGGTTATTTGTGTGAAAAAATGAGGTTGTGTTTTGAAGAACACAAAGTAGCAGTGACCTCAGACTTCCCCAAAGCTGTTGATGGTTCTTCTCCTCTGCCTCTAGATATCTTGTTGTTGTCGGTTGTCACCAACTTGGTTCCAACTCATGGTGACCCCAGGTGTGCAGAGTAGAACTGTGCTCCATAGGGTTTTCAAGGCTGTGACCTTTCAGGAGCAGATTACCAGGCCTGTCTTCTGAGGCACCTCTGGGTGTGTTTGAACTGCCAACTTTTCAGTTAGTCATCAAGTGTTTAACCATTTGCGCCACTTGAGATGTCTAAGTGGGTTGAATGTTTTGAAGCCTGCACGGCCACCTGGCTGATGCTCTGCAGGAGTGGCATCATCTTGCTCTGCCGGTCCTCTCTGCCCAGCTCTCAGTAACTGTCCTCTACCCGCTTTCCTCTGCCAGAGCAGCTGCTATTCAGTGTTTCATGACATCTATTGTGTTTATCTTTGTTTGCCCAACCAACATCTGGCTGCCAGTCACAGAAGAGGTGGCAATAAAGGTCTGTGGATGCATGGAATGATGAATGAAAGTACCAACAAAACAAAAAATTGGGAGGGTAACTTTGTAAAAGCAGATCCATGAGGGTTGGTTTAATTGAAATTTAGTAGCTCTTACCTGACATTTAAATAAAACTTTAGACGACCCACTTGCCATGGTTTCTGCCTGGGACCTTGAATATGGTGTGCAGTGTCTAAATTATTATCAGAGTAACTTTAGTACAATCTCAGGAGTCATTTGTGTTTGGAGAATTTTAACCAGAAATTATTAGAGATTATATATAACTCTGGCCTCTCTCTTCTTCTGCTCTCTTACCTATAGATGTAGGGGTCAGGCGGTAAGGCGGATCCCATTAAATATTGGTTTCCTTTATTCATTTAGGACTTCTTTTTGGAGAAGGGGTTATCATTGAGATTGAAGTTCATCAAGCACCTCTTCTTTTCCACACACACTCGTCAGCACCCTGGAATATGAATGTGTGTGTTGCAAATATTCCTTGTATAACAGAGTTGCCCTGGTTGACTCCACTAAGGGAGATAGATTTTTGGAGTCCCATGTTTGAACTCAGAAGGAATATCCCTGTAAGAATGTGATGATTAGATTTTGTAACAGTCTACAGCTGAGACTCAGTACAGCTTAAAGAGTCTTTGGGGGCTGGCCTGGGAATCCTGACACTATGGATAACTGGCTGGTTGGAAAAATCTGTTGAGATCCAAACAGATTACTTAGAAATTATTATTGTGGAGCATAACTTACTCATAAATTGAGCTGGGTCTGTCTGCTTTCCATATTTCTCTATCTTCTAAATTTTTTCAGCAGTAGGATGAAATTCTCCAAATTGTACATGCCCCATTCTCTCAGACCCAGAAATTGAAATGTTCACCCTTAAAGAATCAGTCCTATATGCCACCCCATGTTTTAAATTCTATGAGATACATTTAACTCCTCAGGATACTTGTCAGTAATCCTGGTTATTTCAACGTAGTGTTCTAATTATAGACTCTAAAGCATGTTGCTGTATATTAGCCAAAATAAATAGCTTCCACCATGCTCACATTCACAGTTCATCAGATGTCTGCTGGGCATCAGCTCTGTGCGAGTCTCTCTGCTAGGGAAGCAGCTGTTTGGATGAATATGACATAGACCTTGCTTCCTAGACAGTTAAAATCTAGAGTACTTTTTCCAGGAGTAAGGAATTGCTTATAAGTTCAGAAACTAGAGTTATCTAACTTTGAAAAGGAGCCCTGCTTCCATGTGGCTGTTTCTTATTCTTATTTAAACCAATATCCTTGGCTCCTGGCCCATCTTCTCCTTTCTCTCGCAGGCATCTCAGCACGTCCTCCGACAGGTTCCCCGGTACCCTCTCTTACAGACCTTTCCCTCATGGATTGTAATGATCTGATTAGATGTCTTTCTTCCCATGTGACTGACAGCATGATGGTCGCCATGTTTATGGCTTCATTTATTTTCCCAGTCTTGGCACTTGTTTTCCATACAGTAGGGGTTTGAGGTGTACACCACAACTACCTCTTTCTTTCATCGTTAGGTGCCATCGAGTCAGCTCTGACTCGTAGTGACATTATGTATAACATAATGACACGCTGCTATGTTTGAGCCCATTGTTGCAGCCTCTGTGTCAATCCGTCTGATGGCGGGTCTCCTTTTATCTGCTGACTGTCTACTTTACCAAGCACGATGTCCTCCTCCAGCGATTGTTCTCTCCTGATAACTTATCCAAAGGAAGATGAAATCTTACCATCCTAAGTTCTAAGGAGCATTCTGGCTGTTCTTCCTCCAGGACAGATTTGTTTGTTCTTCTGGCAGTCCATGGTATATTCAGTATTCTTCACCAACATCACAATTTGAACGTGTCAGTTCTTCTGTCTTCCTTTTTTACTGTCTAGCTTTCACGTGCATATGAGGCCGTGGAAGAGACCATGGCGTGGGTCAGGCACACCTTAGTTATCAAAGTGACATCTTTAACACTTTCAAAAGAGATCTTTTGCTGCAGATTTGCCCAGTGCAGTACATCGTTTGATTTCTTGACTGCTGCTTCCGTGGGCGTTGATTGTTGATCCAAGAATGAAATCGTTTACAAGTTCAGTTTCTTCACTGTGTATCATGATGTTCCCTGTTGGTCCATTTGTGAGGACTGTCACTTTCTTTATGTTCAGATGTGATCCACACTAAAGGCTGCAGGCTTTTACCTTCATCAGTAAGTGCTTCAAGTTGTCTTCACTTTCGCAAGCAAGGTTGTGTCATCTGCTTGCATGACTGATAGAAAATTGAGCTGTTCCCTCCAACCCCTACCCCAACCTGGACTGTCTACTCCCTTTCCTGTCTGGCCTTCTTCCCAACATGTCCTAGCATGGAACATGCCATACATTTTACTTACTGTGCTTTTTGTCTGTTTCCCCCCACAACCTCCCGCCTACCCACCAGAATGCCAGCAGCATGAGGGCAGAGTTTTTGTCTGTGCCCTCACTGGGGCATGGCACAAGAATATTTTCTGAGTAATGAACAAATGAATGAAAATGAATAAATGAATGAACAGTATCGTGCTGAGCTAAGTGGCTGCATACTCTTGTGCCTCTGAGAAGGACAACAGGACTGTCAGTTTGTGTTGTTCCCACCTGGGTCAGGTGAGAACATCCGTCTGAATGGTACTGATGCCATTTTTAAATGTCCTCAGACAAGTGGGAAAGGCCAGTCATCTTCTGTTCCCCACCCTCAGTTACTGAAATAAATGGCTTAGTCTGCATCTAAACCAGGTCCCCTGGTAGATGTTACAGCCTTAGCCCAGAAGCAATCCTGGTTTACTAGTTTCGTCGAGAAACACCCTTAATGAACTCAGTTGCTTTTTTCAAACACTGTTGACAAATGAAATATTATTGGCCTAGAAGCTCTCCAAATGTGGTAACACTAGCCGTGGTGACACAGTGATTAAGCGCTCGGCTGCTAACCAAAAGGTCGGCAGTTCAAATCCATCAGCCACTCCTTGGAAACTCTATGGGGCAATTCTACTCTGTCCTATAGGGTCACTATGAGTCGGAATCGCATGAAGGCAAAGGATTTTTCTTTTCTTTTTTAATGGCTATTGGGGAAGCTTCTGTTAACTTGTTTTCATTACAAAGAAGTAAGGTGAACCAGTCATAGTGGTTAGTCCAGTAGCACTGCAGCTAGAGTGAAGATTCAAACCCACATGGCGTCTTGTCCCTGCTGCTAAAGCAAGAGTCAGAGGTCTCCCTTGCTTTCTTCCTCAGCCTTCTGTGTCACCTCCATCCTTCTTGCCTTATTGCCTTGGCCTCTCCCTAACGCTCTGCCCTCATCTCCCTGCTTGCTTCCCTCCACACAGAGCCACGCATGGTGAAAAAAACAGAATACTTTGCTATAGTGCATACGTTATTACTGTCGAAAACACATGCCGATCGAGACAGCGACAGAGATGGACACTATTATTAGGGCAGGACTTGCTTCTGATGTTTTATAATCATGTTTTCATGATATGTAAAATCATAATATGCAAAAATGGGGAAAACAGTCATGATTATTTGGTGTATGGACTGACTGCCTGGCTCTGTTGCACACAGGGTGAAGCTTACATTTCATTTCCTCTGATACATGCTTGAAGCCAAGGAGAAACTAAGTTACAAAACCACGAACAATAATGATACAAACAGAGTCACTTGCCCTAGAAGTCACCAGGAGTAGTTATTAATAAGGAAAATAACTTCTTAGGGCTGAGCTGAAGCTGAGTTGATTAACTTGTTTTCCTGGAGGAGAGATAAAGCTAAGCTATAATTTCTTGAAAATTAATGAAAATGAATTTTGGTGGCACTGGCTCCTGAACCAGAATGAAAATAGGAAATGCTGACCTACTGTATTAAAACAAATTCTCCTTCTGGGCTGCCTTTTCTCCAGCTACCATACACATAGTAGCACTTAGAGGGGTTTTAATTTGGAAGCATTAATGTTTTGCGTCTGCTGGTGGTACTGACAGTAAATATCCATAGAGGCTTTTTATCTTTTGTCATTTCTTTTGATTTTTTTTTCTTTTTTTAAGAGCAGGTTAGTTAACAATTTTAGATGAGAACTTACTCTTCTTGAGGCTTCTGTGCTTTGTTCCAAAAGCCTGACCTTGCATTTGTTTTTGAAACAAATGCTTTGGAGCTCTTTCAGCTGAAGATTACGATCTTTGAATTTTGGTGTGATCGTTCAAAAAACTCTTGATGTCCAACTACGAGGCTTTTATCTGGGGAGACAGCGTAGTGCTGTAACAAATCAGATATGGATGGAAAAAGTATTTGTTCCTTTTGGGGCCAAAATATGCTTATTTTTATGTTGTCTTTTTCCTATAAACTCAATCCTCACAAATGTCGTTTACAATTCTGGCCTTTAAATGCATGCGCGGTTTAATTTTTATTTTATACCGGGCACTCTCCTTCAAGGTGTTGTTCACCTGAATTTGGACGTGCATTTGAAGGTGTCAGAGCCAGGTGGACACTGGGTGGTCCCTCAACCAGCCACACAAGTCACAGATGGCCCGTGAAGGCCTGAGGCTGTTTCCCCCGACAGGTTGCATGCAGCTGGGTAGGTTGTGTGTCCTGGCATTCAGCTACCTTTACATCAATGGTCTTGACGTTCTGAAATCACCTCACAGTGGGGATTCCTCTTTCTGATTATGATCCTTAGAAATATACTTTACTCTTGGGGTCCCTTCGAATGGTGGTCTTGAAGCCTAGCGGGGGCAGATCTCGAGCCCCTTCAGGTAAAAGGAAGAACCCAGCAAGAAGATGCCTGCTCTGTAACTATCTGTCATTATGTGGGGGACATCCTAGGGTTCCCATTTTCCGGGGCGGGGCATGTGGGTACTGGGCCCTGACAGGTCCAGAGATGAATTCCAGATTAACCATTTCTCATTGGTCTTCTGACCTTGGAGAAGTTACTGAGCATATCTGGGCTTCAGTTTTCTCCCTTTCAGTGTTATTTGGAGATTTAAACTAGACAGTGCTGAATGGCTGGCCCACTGGAGGTGCTCAACGTAGGTGAGCTTTGTAGGTCATGGTCTCCACGGATCTAAAAGGAAATACAGCTCAGATCATTTTTGCATCGCTTAGCAGAAATTCCACGAGATTAAAAACAAAAAACGTTTGAAAATTAGAACTTACATTTCATCTTTTTTTTTTTTTTTTTAAATCTGAATTCCGGGACAGAAATCCATAAACTTCGTAAGCGTTCATGTCATGGCTTGAATTGCCCATTTTATCTGCAAATGGGATGTCTGAATTGCCTAGTGGCTTGGGAGTGAGGCTTTTATTCACCTACCAACTTAAAATGCTGGGGAGGCATTTGAAAACTATTTTAGCATTCTGCACAGGAAGATTATTTAAATTACATTTTCAAGAATGTGTGATACCTACATGAGGCCCAAAGCGAGAATTTGAAATGGGTTTTATATTCCTACAAATATATTTTGTTTTATTTTCCATATTAAGGATGGGAAGCCTTATTATTTTTCAAGAATTTAAAAATAGTGTTTACAGAGTTACATAAGTATATGCTCTAGAAAAGGCTCACCACTACCCTCTGAATTAAATGAAGAAAATGCTAGAAACACTATGATCTATACTTCCATTTCAGAATCATAAGACACAGTAACTTGGACTGGAGGACTTGAATGCTCATCTCAAATATATAAAAGTCATTCAGAACCGTGAAGGGCAAAGGCCAATGTCACACGTGTAGCCATGACAGACAGAAGGAATTCCATGGGATTAAAAAAAAATGTTTGAAAACAGAACTTACATTTCATCTTTTTTTCCCTTTAAATCTGAATTCCGGGACACAAATCCATAAATCCCATAAGCATTCATGTCATGCCTTGAATTGCCCATTTTTTCCAAGAGGAAAAAACAAAACAGTAGGATCACTGTATGCATTTACTGATAGAGATTGGTAGGGAGGGTTTTTTCTTCCCCTCCCTTTCTGTATTTCTGTTTTTTAAGGTTGTGGCTGAAATTGTGATGTTCTTACACATCTCCGTAGAATTTGTCCTTAAGGCAGAAAGGAGCCTTTGAGGTGCCTGCTCTTATTTGGACTCTATCTTTCATATGGAAAATGTAGCTCAGAAGCCAAAGCCAAGCTGGGCTAGGACTAAACTCTTTTCCTGACAATATATATCAACTGCTGTCCATTACACCACCCCAAATTGTGCTGTACTTTGTACTTATTTGTACTTCTGTACTCTGAAAAGAAGTCTGAAGCTTAACATCTCTATTCTGACACCTTCAACCTCTCCTACAGCCAGTTGCCTTTGAGTTGACTCAGACTCATGGTGACCCCAAGTGTCAGAGCAGAACCGCACTCCACAGGGTTTTCAGTGTTTGAGTTTTTGGAAGTAGATCACCAGGCCTTTCTTCCAAGGTGCCTCTGGGTTTGCAGCTGAGCATGTTAACCATTTGCACCACCCAAGGACTCTTCAATCTCTCCTAACCCTCTGAAATAAACCAACACCAAGAAAGCATTTCTTAAAGTGTTTAACCTTTCTGCATTTCAGCACTTGAAAGGCTGCTTCTCAGAAATGAAGTAACTTCTGAGGAAGTGATTTTTATTGAACGAAAACAGTCCAGGGTCTGTCTGAGATCCTCGTCCTCCATATGTCACTGAATTTCCAGGTCAAGCCCACAAGGCAGGTATCCTTAGCTCTCCTTTACAGAGGAGGAAGCAGAAGTACAGAGAGGTCAGTGATCCTGTCCAGGCGCACAGTTAGGGGAGGCGCAGAGCCAAGCACCAACTCTGCCCTAGCCCCCTGCAGGTTCACAGCTTAGCCAGGGAGTCAGCTTGGCTCCTTCCCTAAATCTCATTCCGGGCAAATGCCAGGGCCAACCTCAGGTGTCCAGCCAGAAGATTTGAAAATGTTTTGGGTTACAATCAACGTGGAGAGAAGACACCGAAGCTGATTTATCAAGAACATTAGAAAACGAAGTGCTGACATTTTCATCCCATTCAAACAGGGCGTGCGAAGGGGCAGGGGGGCCTTTGCCAGGAGGAAAACCTTTCTGCTTCTGACCTCGCTGCCGAGCGCTCCTTTCCCTGGCTGCTCAGGATCCCTGCTCTACCCTGATGCATCAGCCGCGCCACAAGCCTGGGATGGCTGCTTACAACATTCTAAAGACGCTCCGCAAGGACTGTGTGCAGAGCTGCAGAGGCCAGGGAGACTGTCTACATATATGCCATCCACTTCCCCTCCTGGAAATCTGGCCATCCCCAGCTAAGCAGGTCGAAGACTGACCTCAATTATGTGGACCAGTTTTGGCAAGAGCAGCCCAAGCATCCTTCTAGAGGGTGCGCAGCCCCCTGGAGATGCTATCGTCCCACTGTGCCCAGCCTTCCCCGCAGCTCTCGAAACAGAGAGGAATCCGCCAGAGTTCCTAAGTCAGCTTCCTCAGCGTCTGTCATTGCTGCCCTTGCGCAGTTTTCCATGCCGGTTCTCTCTGCTCTGTGCCTTAACCGAGGAAATCGTCCCCCTGCTTCCTCCAGATTGTGCCGCAGTGTGTACTCGACGTAGGCGTGAGTAATTAGAGCAGATTCGGAGAGATTTCTCATCCCGACAGGTCCTTTTGAAGACTGCCCTGATTCTGAGTAATTTGTTAGTATAAGGCATAGGATAAAACAAATGTATCATTTCTCTCTCTTTAGCATCAAATACCCAAGCTAAAGCAAGCCATAGCACACAAACACGTCTGCTGTGCCCTCTTCTTCCTGCTGGGGGGAGAGCGAGACCCTTTTCAGGTTCTCAAGAGATGCTGTCGTGTATAAATTCTGCATATAAGTCGCATATACATGTACACACACACTGTGCAGGCTGATGAGCGATTAGGAGGATGCGTAAGCACACCAAGTGTCCACGAACTGTGAGCTCCTCCAAGACTGTTTTTGTAAATAAAGTTTTATTGGAACACAGTCATGCCCACTCATGTTATCTATGGCTGCTTTCAGGATACAAGGGCCAAGTAGAAAAGCTGCTACTGGGACCAGATGTGGCCTGCAAAGACTAAACTATTTACTATCTAGCTCTTTACAGAAAAAGTTTGCCGACTTCTGTCATATCAGACACTGGCTCTGATAACCTCCAATAAAGATCCCTTCGAGCCTTAAAAGGAGCCATGGTGGCGCAGTGGTTAGAGCACTTTGCTATTAACCAAAAGGTTGGAGGTTTGAACCCACCAGCCACTCCTCGGGAGAAAGATGTGGCAGTCTGCTCCCGTAAAGATTTAGACCCTTGGAAGCCCTGTGGGGCAGTTCTCCTCTGTCCTGTAGGGTCACTAGGGGTTAGAATCGACTCGACAGCAACGGTTTGGGTTTTTTTGGTGAGAGCCTTAGTCCTTACCTCTTAACCATGTGTGTCTGCATGTGTGCTTCTGTCACTCTGTGGCTATTGCCTTTTTGTTGGTTACTAGGAAAAATGATGTCACGCAGGCATTAATGTGGGATACCCCACTGGGTCTGCATTACCTCCTTGCTGCACTTTAGATCCTGACACCCACCTTCCTAGTTCTCAAAGCCAGTGCGCGTGGCGTCCTCAAGGGGCCCCTGAACTCTGGGGTGTCTCTTGCCTTCTTTTCTCTTCTGGGCCACCGTACCACTGAGACACAGCCCTCCCCAGAGAGGCCCAGCAGAACCCGAGCAGAACCTGGCCAACTGTGACCTGCATCATGATGGAGTATCAGGAATTAACCAGAGGTAGAATTCCTGGAATGACAGCACTTCCTGTATGTAAATCAGGCTCCTGGGGCTGGTTTGTGTCTCAGGATTTTCTCCTTTTAAGCACTGGTCTGGCTTTTGCTCTGACTCAGTACAGCCCACAAAGCCCCAAAGCCCCGAGGTGCCTGATCTCAGCTCTGCCTGTCAACACGTTTCAGGGCCTGCTGTGGCTTGGATCCTGCTGGTCCCTGCCCGCCCCCGGCCTCCCCAGCCTACAGGTAACCCGGGCAGATGTTGGCAGAGGCCTGACCAGGAGAAGAACCGGCTTCCCTCTGGGCAATGGCAGATCCTGACCTCGGGGAGAACTCTCCCACTGCTTTCAGGTCTTCTCCGGAGAGCAGAGTATTATTAGGCTCTCAGTAGCCAGAGAGTACAGCCCAGCGCTAAATGTGAGGGGTGCACGGCCTCAAAGTAAACAGAGCTGTCTCCACCCCAAAGTGGCTGTTATGGTGAGCAGGCACTATGAGCACGCAAACCCCACAGCCTGTCGGACAGAGGCACCCCCTGCCCAGGACCTGCTCTGAGGAACCATGGCTGCTCCAAGAATCGATTTTTAAGCTCAGTTTCCTGTCTGCCGGGTTCTCAGCCTTCAACAACCACATTAGTTGCATGTTTAGGGAGCCTGTGTGACCCCGAACTTTGTGGGAGGAGACAAGAATCTTACCGAGAGCTCTGGAATAGGCTAGATGAGTCTGGGCATTCAGGCAGGCGAGTGACCGACCATATGCCCCTGAGCTGCAGAAAGCAGAGGGCTTTTGTGGATCGCTGGAAGGAACGTTTTGCAATGGACCAAAAGGCTTGAAAGGTGTCCCTGAGTGGTGCAAATGGTTAAGTGCTTGACTCCCAGCTGGAAGGTTGGCATTTCAAGCCCAACCAGAGGCACCTTGGAAGTCAGCCTGGCGATCTTCTTCCAAAAGGTCACAGCCTTGAAAACCCTATGGAGCAGTTCTACCCTGCACACAGGGGGTCGTCACGAGTTGGAATCGACTCAGTAGCAGCTAACAACAACAAAAGACATGAGTTTGAATACTTTTCCTACTGAAGGGTAGTGGCCTACTGAAATGCTCACATTAGGACATGTCCTTTATTCAGTCCCTACTATGTGCTGGTCACTGCTAGGAGCTTTGTAGACAGTATCTTTAATCCCGTAGCACCCCCATCTGACGGAGGGCAAACCAGGATCTCGCTAAGGTTAAATACGCTACCTATGCTAGAAACGTTCTCTGCTGAGGCCTTTCCAAAATCTACACAAGCAAAGGAGATTCATTAAAGAATCTCATGGGAAGTAATTCGGAAATTACTGAAAGTGGTCTTGGCTGTGATGTGGAATCCTTGTCCAAGGAGTAAGAAGCAACAGGAAAAGCAACAACAATAATAATGAAAAAAATATGTGTGGTTACATAGGTACACACATATGCATGTGTATGTATAGGAAGGCCCATGTGAGTGTATGGGTGTGCATGTATAGGCGTATCTGTAGGCAGATGTATATATATATTTATGTGTGCTGCATATACATTCAGAAACCCTGGTGGCAAAGTGGTTAAGCGCTACAGCTGCTAACCAAAAGGTCAGCAGTTCGAAGCCACCAGGCGCTCCTTGGAAACCCTCTGGGGCAGTTCTAGTCTGTCCTATAGGGTCGTTATGAGTTGGAATCGACTGGATAGCAATGGGTTTGGTTTTGGTTTTTCGACACGTATATTCATATTTATAACAAACCATATGGGGGCACAGTTACGGATACTTCCTAGACATAAACAAACACCTTTCGGGATTGGTTTACTGGTTTGAAGGCTTGGGACCAGAGTCGCTCGGGACAACTTGGTCAATTGGCATAACATAATACAGTTCATGAAGATAAGGTTCTATATCCTAGTTGGGTGAGTAGCACCCGGAGTCAAGCTGTTAAGTGGCCATCTAAGATACAACTTATCTGGAACAAAAGAGGAGGAAGGAACCAAAGACTCAAAGAAGAAAGTAGTCCACAGGACTGATAGCTCACATGAACCACAGCCTTATCTTGCCTGAGACCAGAAGAACTCCAAGGTGCCCAACTACCACTACTGACCGTCTGACCAGGGACACAGCAGAAGGTCCCGGTTACAATGGGAGGAAAATGTAGAACAAAACTCAAATTCTGAAAAAAGGCCAGACTGTCTGGACTGATGGAGATTAGAGGAAACCCCGAGACTACCGCCCTCTGATACCCTTTGAATTTGAACTGAAGCTACTCCCAGTGGTCACCTTTCATCCAAATAATAGATTGGCTCATAAAACAATATCGCCCATGAATACTGTGCTCCCTTAAATAATCAACACTATGAGACCAAATGGTCAAAATTTACCCTAAAACAAAGAGGAGAAGTTAAGGAGGGGCCAGGAAGCAAGATTAATGGAAGCAGAACAAAAAGAATGGAAATCATGAGAATGTTGCCACGTTATAAAAATGTAACCAATGTCACGGAACAAGATGTATACAGATTTTTAAATGGGCACTTAATTTGCTATGTAAACTTTCACCTAAAACACAATAAAATATTTAAAAAAAAGCAGCAGTGGGAAGAGCTTATCTGACCCCCACACACGAACTCCCTAAGGAAAAGGAGTCCTACCTCAAAAGGCAGGACATTAAATATGTTTCCGGAAATATAAGGTGGCCCCTGGCCGGAAGCCAAGTTCTGAGCGTAATGCCTTCACGAGTTCTGTCCTAATGTTTTAAACAAGTGCTGGCCTAGCTCACCCCTGGGGTGGGTGTGTAGCATTGGGGCCAAGTTTTGTCACTTGGATTCACTCTTAACAACCAGCTGCCGTCGAGTTGACTCTTGACTAATGGCGATCCTGTGTGTGTCAGAGTAGAACTGTGCTCCCCAGGGTTTTCAATGGGTGATTTTTCAGAAGCAGATCACCAGGACTTTCTTCCAGGGCCCCTCTGGGTGGACTCTAATTGCCAACCTTTTGGCTAGCAGCTGAGTGCACTAACTGCTTACGCCACCCAGGGATGTCCGTAGGGTTTGATCCCAGCCCCACAAAGGAGGAGTTTGGAGAGGAGAGAGAAGAGAGTCAGAAGCTTAGGCCTACCTCTTGGCCATTTCTAAAATATTACTGACTGTTGTATGATGTGTTAAAGGAAACCTAGAGTCACTTTTGTTCTCAAAAAATGAAAACATTCCATTTCTTACCAATGAATCAGATTCGGAATGATGTATAAAGCAAAACCAGGGATTTCCTCAGGAAGTTCAGTATTTTCCAAATCAGATGGTATGCCAGGCCCGTAACTCAGCTCTAATCTCTCATTAAGGCGTCTTGGTGGCACAATGTTAAGCGCTAGGCTGCTAAAGGGAAGGTCTGCCGCTGGAACCCGTCAGCCGCTCCACAGGAGAAAAGACCTGGCAATCTGCTTCCATGAAGATTACAGCCTAGGAAACCCTCTGGGGCACTTCTGCTGTGTCCTATAGGGTGGCTTTAGAATATTTTTCATGGAAAAATCTATTGATATTGTAACTTGATGTGTGATATTTTAACGGTTGTGCTACACAATGACTCAATAATAATCTACGTAAAGTAGAGTGAGTTTTCCTGGTTTTTACCATGAGATGCTATGAGGTGGAATTGACTCTACAGCAGCGGGTATCAAGGAGCCCTGTTGGTGCAGAGGTTCAAAGCGTTTGGCTGCTAACCCGAAGATTGGCCGTTTGAACCCACCAGCGGCTCCGCTGGAGAAGAGACCTGGAGATCTGCTTCCGTAAAGAGTACAACCAAGAAAACCCATGTGACAGTTCTGCTTTGTCACTTGGGATTGTTGTGTGTTGGGATCGACTTGACAGCACCCAACAACAGCAGCAACACGAGATGCAGCAAAACATCTATTTCCCCGCTCAGATGGAGTCCTTAAAATAGGTCCTGTGACCTCTCCTTCTGACGTCCAGTCCTGGAGCAGACCCTTCAGGGGTTGGTCTGGCATGGAGAGGAGTGTGGGGTGGCAGGGACCAGTTTTAGGGCAGATTGAAGGATTTGGAGAAATTTTCCACCCAGTTGAAATTGAACGTGGTAGAGGTATTTGCACCATGGAAATCAGAAAATGCTTACACTCCCCATATCCTACCACCGAGCATTTGCCAGGACACCGTGCTGGCTGTGGCCAGTACCTGCTGCTGCTTAGCTGTCCTCATCCCTGTGATTCTGTGCTGGACTCAAAGGCCAGGAAGGGGATGAAGAACAAGCTGCCCCTTGCCTGCTCGTCGCTGAGGCTGCTGCACCCCCTCCCCATACTCTGACCTGGAGAAGAGGGGTGGGCCATTTGAATGTCAGCCAAATGAATGTCCTGGGCATTGAGCAAGAGGGGGCACCTGAAGGTGGCCTCCAAGTTTGAAACCATTCCATTCTTTCTTACGTGAGTCCAAGGGGCTCAGAGAAAGGGGTGGAGATGGAGGTCTTAGGACCAGATGGGGGCGTTCCCCGGACACTGACCCACCCTCCACGACGAGCTATCCTTGTGTGCGCAACCACTGACCCCGAATGCTTTTAAAGTGAAATGATCCTTTGTCTTGAGCTATTGTGCCTGTGTCATCAAATGATGAGGCGCCGGGTCCTGGGCTATGATGTGGGGTCACTGGGGTGAAGGGCTGTGGTGGTGACTGGAATGTTCTGTGTCGACTATGCAGGAGCCAGTAGCCACCTGGGCTCAATTGAAACATGGTTAGTGTGACCCTGGAACTGAGTGTTCAGTTGTAATTAATTTAAATTTGAGTTTCAGTGGCTACATGTGGCTTGAAGCTACTGTACTGAACAGCATAGCTCCAGGGCTTTTGGGGACAGGGCTGAGGGGCAGCCTGTGCTGAGAGCATGGGGGCACATTCGCCATGCTGGACTTAGACAAGGGCCTCAAAGTGGTGTCCAGATCCCCACCACCATCACTGGCTGTGGCAGACATCCACCCGCCACAGGGCTAAGCTTAGTCCTTTCATCCTTACCCTCCATCTGCAAGACAGGTGCCCATCTCCAACTTACAGGTGAAGACGGGAGGCTCCAACAGGGGCGGCCCTGGGCCAAGGCCTCGGGGCCAGAATTCCCTCCTGGACAGGTCCTGCTCCCCTCGAAACCACTCTGCTCGACTGATAGCCTCAGAGAGCCCAGAGGAGCCTAGTGAAAGCTGCTGTCCACCTTGTCCTAAGAGTGCGAGGAACCTCACATCACAGCTCTCCTTTCCTGGGCGTTCAGCATACACGGAACGCTGACACCGTTGGGTGAATTTTATCACACCTGGAGATGTCGGTATTGAGTCACTGCCGACAGTGCCGCAGTCATTGATCAGGACCCTTTAATTTTCCTGTGGGAATGTGGTCTCCTGACCAGCAGATTCCTTACACGCCTGCCTTCATGTGCCGCTTGGGGAGATAACTGCATTCAAGTCTAAATCGTTGAAATGGGATGAAGACGGAGATCAAACAAGGGCTTTTGAAAACATCTACGGTGTTAGGTTACCTGCGAATCTACTGTTAGATTATTTGAAATGTGGCTAGCTCCTCTTTTTAACAGCTTGGACTGCAAACAATACTACATAAATAGGAGGGCGAGGATGGGGGCTAGGATGGGGAACTAATCCCTTTTGTGAATGGCTACCTACACGAAGCTTGAGATCAGAGCCAAGGGCAGAATCTGCACTAGGCACCTGTAGCCTCACCTGCTACCTCACACTAGAAAGGTGGTCTCCTCACCCACGGTTTGCGATAAGCAAACACTGTGTCTGCACTCGACCCCAATAACCCACTTGAGCATGGGGTGCCTGCTGCCCTTACAATGCCTTGATGCTGGCTGCCAGGTCGCCAAACCAGGGGCCCAGGGCCTGCAGAGGGAAGGGTGCCAGTCACGCGAGCCAGCAGTGACTGTCTCCAATCCAACCCCCAGAACATGGGCTGCAGGGAATGGAGACAGCTTCTAGGGGAGATGGGAAAGAGAAGGCCCAGCCCTCCAGACAAAGGCCGGGAAGCCCTGGGCACTGCCTGGGGAAGCAGCGGGGACTAGCCACTGCCTGGCCCACCCAGGCTTCCTAGGGCTTAAGCCACTGGC
Source organism: Trichechus manatus latirostris (assembly GCF_000243295.1). Classification (NCBI taxonomy): domain Eukaryota; kingdom Metazoa; phylum Chordata; class Mammalia; order Sirenia; family Trichechidae; genus Trichechus; species Trichechus manatus. The sequence goes on from NW_004443967.1 coordinate 16,675,341, forward strand.
CTTAGGTCCTTTGTCTTTCAAGTTGCTACTCCTTAGCTTAAACGTTCAAAGATGGCAAACAGACTTCAGCCAGCTGCTGTCAATGCTGGACGGTACTGGCTGTGAAGGGGTGCCCTTCTCTCTGCAGCCCAACTGCACGCAGAGGGAGACCCATGGAGGGGGCCTCACTCTCCTAGTCATAGTCAGGTAGGAATTCTCTAGGGGTTGGTTGAGTTCCAGGCAAACAGAGAAACACATTGTCTATTGTACCCAACCTTAGACAACCCTGAATATCAAAGTTATTCCAATTACCTAGTATAAGCAAATCAGCATGTACTTTTTAAAAACCCCATCTGAATTTTTTCTTTTCTCTTCTATAATACGATTCCTAAGAGGCAAATGGCTTTTTATTTGGATTAGAGATCTTGGATTGGCATTCTTAAAGTATGTCAACAATATCATAAACCTTTAGTCTTAGTAGATTAAGAAAAGGCAAAATCCATCAGTTCATTCAAAACATAGGTGTAGTTTTGAATTCAAGGCCAGACAGGTGAATACTAACCAACAGGTATATCCTGAAGGTAAATAAGCAGTGCCTGGTAAAACGAATGGCTACCCCTTTCTGCCTTCTCTGGCCTTAGATTCTAGCATGGCCACAGAAGGGCTGGCTTTAGCCTCTTTGTGCTTGGGTTTTCGGGGCTCAGGACGGACCCGAGGGTGGGGAACCTGCCAAGCTTCATAAGATAGGTGTGGGCATACATACCCTTCCCGATGAGCCTCTCCTTTTTCCAACTCCTGAATGACCCCCAAGAGCACTTTGATGGTTTCTTGACTTGAACTGATCAAGTTCTCCATCATATGCAGCTGTGCTTTCAGGTCAACCACTTCCGTATGAGGCACGATTTGCTGGCATTCTTCACCAGCAGCCAGTGCCATCTGACAAGGCTGAGTCTCCTCCCCGGCAGGGAGCTGAGTCTGCAGGGGCTGCTCGCCACATTCGGGGGATGGGCACTGTGTGGGGGGCAGGCAGGCCAGCGCGGCACCCGGGGGGGCCTGCAGTCCATCGAGTTGCACGGCCCTCCTGCGCTCCTCCTCCACTGGGCAGAGAGACCACTCGCTGGCGGCCGTGGAGTCTGACAAGGCCGGCTCGGGGGCCTGTGCGCTGGGGGCAGGCGTGTACACCGTGGCCACCTCCGTCTTAAACACCCTCCCGTGGGCCGCCGAGGTGGGCTCCTCGGCATCCAGGGTCCCCCGGTCATGCTTTGCTCTCCTGTGCAGCTGGGAATCTGGGTCTTCCGAAGGAGGCCGAGCCACGTCCTGGAGAGGGGTGTCTTGACAACTGTGCAAATCGGGGTTTTGACAAGGCTCGGTGCAGTTGAGGCCTGAAGGCTGGTCCCCCGCGTTCATGTGTTCACTGGAGTGGAACACCAAGGCGGCCGTCTGAACCCGGGCCGCCCCACACGGCCCGGCCTCCCCGGGGGCCTTCTCCTCACCCTTCTCCTTCGCCTCGAGGAGAAACCCGTTGTTCTGACTTTTAAAGGGGTCCGCGGCCGGGAAGCTCCTCAGGCTCCCTTTCTTGCGGTCCAGGGGGAAGGTCTGGTAGCACTTCTGCAGGTCCGGGGAGGTCTGCACGCCTGTGCTCCTGGTGACGTTGGGGATGGACCTGCGGGCGGGCACCGTCATGTACTTGCGGTACGCCGCTTTGTGCGAGACGGCCTTGGCCTCCCGCCGCTCGCTCGGCTGTCCCGCAGACAGCTGTGTGTCCCTCTGCTCGCTCTGTGCCTCGCAGATATCCTTAAACCGCACCTGCAGCGCTTTGTTCCGCTTTTTAATCTGCCGGTTGGGGTCCAGGGCATATTTCATCTCTAGGGCCAGCGAGGCGGCCGGTTCCACTTCGGTCTCCGAAGCAGAGAGCACGCATTTGCTGGACTCCTTACTGACCATGATTCCTGCAAGCAAAACAGCAACAGAGGTGTCAGCGGGTCACATGCAAACTCCGGCCACACGAACTTTTAGCCAGCATCACGACCGCGTGCTTGTTAATCATTTTTACGCAGGTGAGGTGGGCCGTGATGTGCACGGAAATCAGACAGGCGCAGAATTGCTAGCAGGCACAGCTTGAAAAGTGCCTCAGATATTAAAGCCTCCCTGCTTCCCCGTGTGGGATACAGTCGTCTTCCTTTTGATAGTAATGCGTGTTTCCCCATTAGACAAACCTGCTTAACTGTATTCATTAAGACGCCCAACGATGCTGCGTTTTCTGCTTGGCAAATAATTGTCTTGCACCCATGTCTGCACCATAAGGGCAGATGGTTTACCAAATACAACTGATTTGGTTTCAGTTTTTACTATTTTTTGAGGATGACGTGTAATCTATTATTGGAATTTAAGAGAATTGCTGTTTTTGCTCTTAAAAGCTTACTGGAGATTATGGATCCTGAGCAGATAAGTGTGGGGTACCCTAAGATGAAGAACTGAAGTGAATCTATTTTACATCAGCCATTGTGGGTGTTGTGGAGTGAGCAATCTGCCGTGGCGTTCTGAAGGAACACCATACAGGAGAAATCTGAGCGCCCCTGGCTTCGAACGGGTTAACACCAGCCGTGAAAAGAACCTGGGTTTCCCTCCATCTCCAAGGGCAGCATTAGCAACTCTTTTCTTTGATTCAGTGGAGAGGGGTATTTGAAAATTCTTTTTTTTTTTAAAAAAAAAAAGAAATGATTCATTCCAGAATCAAGTTTTATGTTTTGATCGCAACCTCTGAAAAGGAAAACAGTGGCGGTGGTTTCAGTATTTCAATCTGAAAGAAAATAAAATCACGAGGCTTTATGTTAATCATGCAAATTCATCCTGGGCTGAATTATTAAATGCAGCTAAAAAGATGCAGGTGGCCCATGGCTCCTCTGGGGAATACCAGGAGGGTAAAATGCCTGCATGTTATTAGGCAGATTCACAGCTGTTTATTGCACACGGCAGAACTTTCTTGAGGGTTGGACTTAAAGCAATAAAATAGAGTTAAGCATGTTGCTTGTGAGTTACCGCACGCTGTTTTTCCTTGTGTTTGAGAAGGAGACAGGAGGTCTGCAGGGCCCTGGGCTTGGAGCAAGATCCCTGAGAAGCAAGGTCACGGGCGTGCACCAGCCATATAGGCTCAGCTGCACTGCCCAGCCCAGCTGTGACAGACAGTGTGACCTGTCATGGGGGAGCCTGAGAGCCCAGCTCGAAGACCTCCAGGGACACTTGTCTGGAAATGCCACTAGAGCAGCGAGACACGTGGCTGCTGACTGTGGAGTTAGTGGGTCTGGGACCAGGCGCTCTGCTGGTACACCTATGGAATACCGTTCTTCCTCGTGCCCTGAAGGTCAGTGCCATGCTCCCTGCTTCAAGGAGGAAACATTCAGAGAAGCTATTTTGCTCATCCAAGATCACACAGCAAGTGAGAGGCACAGGCAGGAGCAGGATCCTGATCTACCTGAGCCTAAGTCCAGTCTCTTTCTGGTAGACCCAGGTACCCAACGGAGAGGCAGGACACCTCCCCCATCCCTGGTTCTCATCCCTCTGGTACTGCAGGCCAAAGGAGAGGGGCTTCAGAGAAGGGGAAGAGAGAACACCCCACAACCCCCGTGTGAGAGTGTCATACGACCACAGACACCTCCTGCAGTCTGGAGACTGATAACTGTCTCTCTACGTCTCGGTCCAGCCTAGTCCTGCACTTGGCTGGCCTACACTAGTGTCTACGGAATGAGAGAGACAAATCAAGTACTTCATAAATTAGGCTGTAATGTACTAACTGGTAACCATGTTTGGATTGACACAGTGGCTGCAACAATGGGCTCAAACACAGCAATGACTGTGAGGCTGGCGCAGGACCGGACAAGGTTTTGTTCTGTTGTACCTAGGTTCGCCATGTTAAGTCTCTGGGTGCTACAAATGGTTATCGCACTCGGCTGCTAACTGCAAGGTTGGAGGTTCAAGTCTACCCAGAGATGCCTTGGAAGAAAGGCCTGGCAATCTACTTCTGAAAAATCAGCCACTGAAAACCCTATGGAGCACAGTTCTATTCTGACACACGAGGTCGCCATGAGTCAGAATCGACTTGACAGCAACTGGTACTGGTTTAACCATGTTAGAGGGGCAACCAAAAAGAATCTCTGGAGAATTTTATTTAGGTTACACCAGCGTTTCTCAGTCTCAGCACTACTGACATTTTGGACTGGATAATTCTTCGTGGTGGGTGCTGGCCTGTGCATCGTAGGGTTTTTAGCAGCATCCCTGGTCTCTATACACTAAACGCCGGTAGCACTGATCCCTCCAGTGTGACAACCAAAAACATCAGTGTTATTTTCGTCGTTAGGTGTCAAGTCAGTTCTGACTCATAGTGACCCTGAAGGACAGAGTAGAACTTGCCCCATAGGGTTTCCAAGGAGTGGTTAGTGGATCTGAACCGCTGACCTTTTGGTGAGCAGCCGAGCTCTTCACCACTGTGCCACCAGGGCTCCAAAAAATGTCGGTAGACAGTGGTGGGGTGGGGGTGGAGGGGTACAGCTATCCCCCGGTGACAGCACCAGATTACACCTTTCACCAGGATGGTAAAGCTGCCGTCAGCTTATCCTAGAGTGTCCTGAGAGGCCAGGTTTCAGAGAAAACAAAGTGAAAGAACAAGAGCAGTCCCGGTGTTGCACCTGCCACAGGTATGGACAGGTCGGGAGCCCACCCGCCCTGAAGCTCCAGTCTGGAAAATTCTGCTCTGTGTTGAGCTGACAGACAGGCACGTCCTAACCCCCATGAAGAGCCTATGCGTCCTCTGACAAAATAATTAATCAGAAACTATCACATCCAGAGGTGATTTGGAAAAGATAGAGGACAAGCCTTCTTTTGTCTTTGGTGGTTTACCAGGCACTGGGGATATTTGGAGACCTTTGTAACAAGTGTGGATCTGAAGCTCAGAAAACTGGGCGCATTTGAGGGGAAGGTAAAAGGAAAGCAATAGACTAGAGACACGTTGATATCCTTGGCTGTGTTTTGGGGCCAGCTAGATAGATTATGGGTGTTGGGTGGATCTGGCCATGTCTGCTAAGGATAGATAATACGTACCCTTTAGAGACACTTATCCCAATAGGTTAAGAAGATGCACGCAGAAAGACTTGGTGTCGGGAGAGTATGGGGGATGGTAGGGTATAATAAGAAAAGGAAATCTTAACCTTCACTCTTATCTCATATTCATTAACTGCCTTTGCTGTCCAGGCATGTTACAACATATTGTGCCGTCATTCTGCAGAAGACCTTCAGACTAGGGAAAATTTGAAAAAGAGAGCATTTTTACAAAAAGCAATTCACTAGTAATTTTTCAGCCTTTTCCCTGCCACTACTGAAAAATGTGTGTCTGAATAAGTTTATCCTACCATGCTATTCATCATCATGATTTGCCGGGAACTGCACTGAAATAATTTTGCTACATCAATCTGCTGGTTTGGAAAGATATTCTGAGTCTTGGACCCAAGCGTCAAACTAATAAAACAAATCAGAAGAATTAATTGCCAGTGGCAAAATCATAAAAAATAACAATAACTCTAATCTCTTCTCTGTTTTACAAGGAGTTGCTAAGTATATAAAAATTATTTCTTTATTAGTAGAAACAGTGATAATACTTGGGATTTTAAATCAGTTTAGTTTTTTGTTGTTGACGACTTACTTTTTTCTTTCTCAGTATGTAGTAGTAATTGAGTTTTCCTGATTCCACTGATAAGAAAGATCCCAAGGAATATTTGTATTTGACTTAACTCATTTTTGCTTCAGAAGAGGATATGAGTTCTTTTTTTTTTTTTTTCCTGGTTTGTTTGTTTTTTAAATATTTTATTGAGGTTTTGATGAAAGTTTACACAGCAAGTTAGGTTCCCATTTGACGGTTTCCACACAAATTGTTCAGTGACATTAGTTACATTTATCACAATCTGTCAACATGCTTTTTTTTTAAACATTTTCTACACGTATAACTTTAGTGCCATTGAGTACATTCTTCGAGTTGTGCAACTATTCTCACCTTCTCTGAGTTGTTCCTCCTTCATTAACATATACTCATTGCCCTCTAAGGTTCCTATCAGATCTTTCGAGTTGCTGTTGTCAATTTGATCCCATATAGACAGTTCTTAAAAAAGCATAATGCTCAAGGCAGACCTTTTTTACTAGTTAAGCTAAACTATTGTTTGGTTTTAGGAAGACTTCAGTGGATGTTTTTCGTTTAAGGTATAAAGATTATCTCAGGACAGCAGTTTCAGGGGTTCATCCACCCTCCATAGCTACAGGAAGTCTGGAGTCTATGAGACTTTAAATTCTGTTCTACATTTTCTCCATTTTGATCAGGATTCTTCTATGGAATCTTTGATCGAAATGTTCAGTAATGGCAGCCTGGCAGCATCCAGGTCTTCTGGTCTCATGGCAAAGGAGGCAGTTGTTCATGGAGACAATTAGCCACACGTCCATTTCCTCCTATTCCTGACTCCCGTTCTTCCTCTGTTTCTCCACGTGAATAAAGGCCAATTGTTGCGCCTTGAATGGCCATTTGCAAGTTTTTAAGGGCCCAGGCACTACACAACAAACCAGGAGGTAGAACAGAAGCACTAAATGTGTTATTAGGCCAGTTAACTGGGATGCCCCATGAAACCATCACCCTAAACCTCCAAACCAAAGAACCAAATCCCATGAGGTGTTTGGTTATACATAAGCAGCCTCAGCAGCTACTTTTTTTTTTTTTTTGCTGTTGTTGTAAATATATCTATCACACAACTTTTCTCAATTAACCTTCTTACAAGTATACAACTTATTGATAGCAATTACAATAACTGGCTGTGCAATCCTACCCTTAATCAATGCAATTTTTCCATCACCTTAGCTCCTCTTGTCCTCCGCCCTTCCACTCCAATAACCAGTGGTAAACTTGATCTCTATACGTTTGCCTTTTATTTTCTTTTTATTTAAGTGATGTCATACAATATTTGTCATTTTGTGATTGGCTTATTTCACTTAGCATAATGTCTTCCAGCTCCATCCATACTGTAGCATGTATCAAGACTTCATTTCTCCCATTGGCTGAGTAGTATTCTGTTGTATGTATGTACCACATTTTGTTTATCCATTCATCTATTGAAGGACAGTTAGGTTGTTTCTGCCTTTTAGCCATTATGAATAGTGCTGCAATGAATATTGGTGTATAAATCTCTTTTTGAGTCTCTGCTTTTAATACGTAGGAGTGGAATTGCTGGGTCACACGGTAGTTCTGTTTTTAGTTTTTTGAGGAACAGCCACGTTGTTTTCCACAACAGCTGTGCCATTTTGCATTCCCATCAGCAATGGATAAGGGTTCCAATTTCCCACATCCTCACCAACGATTGTTATGTTCTCTTTCTTCATCTTAGCCATCCTAGTGGGAGTGAAATGGTATCTCATTGTGGTTTTGAGTTCCATCTCTCTGATGGTTAACGACGCTAAGCATGTTTTCATGTATTTGGTGGCCATTTGAATGTCGTCTTTGGTGAAATGGCTATTCAAAGTCCTTTGCCCATTTTATCATTAGGTTATTTATCTTTTTGTTGTTAAGCTGTTGATGTTTTATATATATTTTGGTTATTAGATTCTTGTCATACATATGGTTTCTGAAGATATTCTCCAAGTCAGTAGCTTGTCTTTTCACTTCTATGGTAAAGCCTTTTGATGAACAAAAGTTTTTAATTTTTATGAGGTCTCATTTATTTATTTTGTCTTTTGCTGTTTGTGGTTTTGTTATTATATTAGACAATGCATTGCTGAAAGCTAGGCCTGACAGCATTTCTCCTGCTTGTTGATATGAGTTCCTTTTGATGGCGGGGAACATCTTATGAAGATTTAGAATGGAATTTTCCTGGACATTGAGTATTACTTTCATACTAAAGTGGACACATCTTTCCAAGGTGTTCATTGACTGTTTATTGGTGGGATCAAGCTTGTAATGATTAACCATCAACAAAACGATTTTATTATGAATGTCATTTGGGCATCTATAGAAGTCCGTCCGTGAGACAAGTGGAAACTCCTCCACAGTTGTACATTCATCCACTTCTCCATTCCTCCACTTAACGAACATGTTATGTATTTCTGTGTCCTCACCGAATGGCCAAAAACAAAACAAAAAACTAAGCTACCCCAAGAACAACCCAAACTAATTGCCCTCAAGTAGATTCTGACTCATGGGAACTCCCTGTGTGTCAAAGTAGAATTGTGCTCCACTGGGTTTTCAGTGTCCAATTTTTTGGAAGTAGATCACCAGGCCTTTCTTCTTAGGCCCCTCTGAGTGGTCTAAGTTAGTAGCCAAGCATGTTAGCCATTTGTACCACCCAGGGACTCCTTGTCATGATTCCATCAACAAAGTGATTTTATCACAAAAGGAATTTGGAGGGTCTACAGAAGGTTGTCCAGGAGACAAATGGAACCTCCTTACCCATTCGTTCATTCATCCACTCCTCCATTCCTTCATTCAGCAAATATATGTGATGTCCTTCTCTGTCCCCACCAAGGGACGGCACTCTCCTAAGATGTTCCCATTTGACCCTCACAGTAGCATTATGGGGAGGCACTACTTTTTTTCCCCTTTATTTGGTAACTTGTTCAGTGTCACACAACTAGTGGGGACTGCACCCTGAGTGCCTTTAAAGCTCATGCAGTAAACTACCTCTGGCTCAGGGAAATCTGTAACCTGAAGCAACCCACGATAAGCTTCAAAAAGCATGCAACAGCTGAAGCCCACCTGAGCAATTCCCTTGGCCTCTTCCCCTGGCAAACTTGAGTGCTGGTTATGCATAGGACCTGCAGGCAGGTCCCAGGAACACTGCCCTGAGGCATGGTCTGGGGGCGGGCAGGGGTGCCTGGAGTTCTGGACCCAGCATGAAACCCCAGTGGCGTTTGCAGGCACAGTGCCTTGGCGGCGTCATCGGAGAGAACGCAGACTCTGGTTCTTGGAGAGAATCTCTTGCCTCGCAAGCAGCAGGAGTTCGTCCAGTTTATTTTTCACAGGAAAACCGTGTTTTAGGATTCACTGGACTGTGCGGGGTGGAGGTAAAAACGGCCAGTCATGGTTGTGTCTGTCTGGCTCCGGGAGAGCGAGATGTCGAGGAGCTGTTTGGAATATAAATGTCTTAATTACCCTCAAATTACATTTCATAATCAAATGTGAGTGATAAATGTATAAACCCTGTATTTTTAGATTAGTGATGAAGTGTCATCTCTGCATGCTCCTTTAAATTGATCGCGTATAGAAAAACATGCATTCCAACTTAAAAGGAGTCAAAAAA